>NW_008825071.1:5594500-5601303 GCF_000699105.1 Pygoscelis adeliae
CCCAGGGAAGTGGTTGAGTCACCATCCCTGGAGGTATTTAAAAGACGTGTAGATGTGGTGTTTAGGGACATGGTGCAGTGGTGGACTTGGCAGTGTTAGGTTTATGGTTGGACTCAATGACTTTAAAGGCCTTTTCCAACCTAAACGATTCTATGAATCTATAAATCTGCGCATGGGATTTCCCGTCCTCGCTGCCACTCACTTGTCACACTTACCCAGTTATCTCTCCCATATGCTCTGTGGTGCGGGGTTGCTGTTTACTTAAACAGTTACTGGACTGAATTCACAGACCAGGATGAAGCCTCTAGGACCAGGGATTCACAGCTTCCCCACTTCAAGTGTTGCTTCCCCGCAAAACTGGGTTTTAAGGTGGTGTATGCCAACTTTCTTTTGCAGGCAGGTGTATTTCAGTTCATCGTTTAGCCTAAGGATTTCCAGACTTGCTGGTAAGATAGGTGTCTGAGGAAACCTCGGGGCGTTGATTATAGGGCTTGGCGGGCAGCAAGAATTCCATTTTGCAAAATATTTCAAGGTGTTGACACTTGTGTCAAAGTGCAATGAAACCAAGACTCTCCCATTGTTTTTGCCAAAAATAAAAATAATAATATGGGGGAAGAAATAAAATAAAAATAAAAATACACAGTGCACAACAGCCAACAGCTCAGACTTGTGGCTATTCACTTGAGAAGTGGTCTGTAATCTGGAAGAGGAAGAGCACTCCTACCACCAGCCCATTCACCATCCTGGGGTGTGCCTCTCTAGGCTAGAGGTCCTTTTCTGCACCCAAGAAAAAAAGTTTTCTGTATTCCTCATCGAAAAGCGAGCAAAAAACAATAGGTCTCTAAGGAAAGCTTCAGTTTTAATCTACTGCCTTTTCCAAGGAAACACCCCCTCCCTTTTTTTAATCTTCCCTGCCATCTCCAATTATAGCATTCTTTTCATGTGTTCTCCACTATGGAAAGGATCACAGTAGATCCGGTGCTCTTGGAATGGCTTATCTTTTTTCCAATAAGGGGGAAAAAAAAAAATCAGAATTTCAAAAGTATGCTAAGAGTATTTTGGTGTTCAGCTTCCTTATGAGCAGTGTTGTGCCTTTGAATGTTAAATTTCTGCTAATCCTGCAGTGGATTAATAATGAGCTCCAAGCAAATGTCCTCACCTTTCTGGAAAACTGATATTCTCAGGCAAAAGGAGGAAAGAGGGGGCAGAAAGATGATTTACTGAGAAGAAGGAGGGGGGGCGGTGTGAGAGAAATGGCATTGCGCTCAGCTGAACTGCCCAGCTAGGAGGGAAGCGGCGGCTGCAAGCGGGAAAGCAGGCTCCTGCCGCCCTGCAGCTCCTGCCCTGCTTCCACGGGCAAGCGCAGAAGGGGTCTCCCTTTGGGAGAAAGCCCCAGGTGTTACCAGAAGCTCCTCTTCAATGCCCTGCCCAAAAATTTTGGTTTATGGAACCAGAGTGGTTATCTCAGCCTTACCACCTCCTTCCCTCTTGATCTTTAGGCATAAAGAAGTGGACCCAGGGTGTTGCCCCATATTCATGTCCAGCTTTGGTCTGCTTGTGTCTGCACTCCAGGCTGCATGGGTCAGGGCAAGATGAGCCCTGAGACCCATCTGCAGAGCCATGGCACAGAACCCATGCCTCTCCACTGATGGGACTGGCAAATGCCGTTCACTGGCTCAACCGAAATCAGCCAAGAGACTGCACTTGGCATCTTGGGGATTTTCTGGCCCCCTGTAGTATGAGCAAGGAGGGTACGTCAGGGTGACAATTTTAAGGTTTTTCCCAAGGTTTTGGTGGGACTTTCTGGGAGAAGAAGTTAGCAAGCGGTCTACAAGACAACGTCCAAGGAGCTCGCATATTGCAGTCTGGGTGCTCTGGCAGTGTATTTACTCTAGAATAAATAGTAAATATTACTGATAAGGAAATAATAACTAATATGTGCCAGAGATTTAATCGCGTGTTATTGGAATTTTCATCAGTGAAACAATTAAAGGATTAGATCTTACAAACTGAAACTGCCTGACTGAATGGTATGTGAGAAATTGTGTGTTCAGAGGGGAACTGCTGGGAAAATACTAATTTACGTGTCAGTAGGAAAGCTGGAAAACATAAGTGTCTTTGAAATAAAAAATGAATGGCTTGACAGAAATGTGTATTTTAAGAAAATAGTAATTCATATGCTCTGCAGTTTTAAAGATTAATGATGGGACTTTCACTTTATCAGAATTAAGGCACTGCAGCTTCACAAAGAGAAATCCCGCTAGTGAAGCAGCATATCTGAAAGTTCACAGTGAAAGGGTAACTGCAAAAAAAAAAAAAAAAAAATCTTGTATTTCAGCATATCTGCAGGAAACCAGGAAAACCCAAGTATCTTTTAAATTCAGTTTGAAGTTTTATAGAAAGTGAACTCAAACCCAATATTTTAGTGTGGCTGTTAAAATGTTCTCAAGAAAACTGGTAATTTTTTGTTGTATCAAGGAAAGAAAGAGAAAAGTCCCCCATTCATGGCCATCAAATCTTGCACAGGAGCCAGCTTGCAGTTGGAAGGGGAACCCTCTTTACCATGAATCTTTCCCTCCCCTTTCACCAATTTTCCAGTGAAAGAGGGAGAACCTAGGAGAGGGCCTAGCCCAGTGAGGGGCTGGTGGCATCCACTGTCATCTCCAGCCAAAAAAATGAAGGGCAGAAGCCTCTGATAGATCTGGGTCTGGAATAAGCTTAGCAGCAACGAGTGCGGCTGAACTGAACACCTCCTTAGCCCCAATCCACCATCTCCACCCTGTTCATTGGGTTTTTCTGGGATGTCCAAGCCCAGTCAGACCCAGCTCAATCTCATGCTCTGTTGTAGCTCCAGGTTCAAGTCCCTTCGCTGCCAGCTTTGCAGCGAGGGGTTGAAGCAAGGCTTCTTGCTGGCAGCACAAGCACCCCATTGCTTGACTTTCTGGGCATGGGAGCTTCTGTCAGCAATTTCCCACCCCCTCCCCCCTAAATCTTAAGACAAAGGTGACCATTTCTCATCCCATTCAACAAGCAGCCTCTTAAGGACTAAAATTCACCTCTGTAAGCAGCAGCGTTTCTCAGATAATAGCGCAACGTGACTCACGGTTTCCTTTTGTTCCTCCCTGCCTTCCTTTCATCCACCTGTGGTATTTCATCTTGCACTCAGTTTGGAAAGCTTTAGGCAGGGCTCCTTCCTTTGTTGTATGTTTGCACACCTAGCACAGAGTGGGAAGACCTGAATCATGACTGATACTCCTGGACAACACTGCATTACACACAATACAAAAAAACCAAACAACCCAGCAACAGAGAGATGAAGATTTGTTGGTACTTGAGCTGTACTCAGCATCCCCAACCTCCCCACGCAGTCACCAGCTGTGTGCTGATGGCGTTCGGTCCCATGTGTGGTGGAAGAGGTTATCTAGCTTTGAGAAAGTCAATTAAATCTCAGTACATCTCAGCTCCTCAAAGATGTTTTAGTCCTCCTTTGTGAACTGTTTTGCTCTTCGTGGTGATGGAGGCCACCACACGCTGGCTGCTACAGAGACAAGACAGTGAGGTTAAACCCAAAGATATACTAGGAACTAAAGGTAATGGTCCTGCTCTGTAAGACAAGAGGTTTTCCAGCCACTCAAGGCTTAGGGGAGTATATTAGTGTGTGTGATGTCTGTATGTATTATATACATTTTTGAATGAATTATAAATATGTTCATGTGTTTATTTTGCATCCCTAGTACTCTATTGATATGATTCATCTCATTGTTTCAGTGACCTCATGTTTCTCTTGTATCTATAGTGCATGAGGAAATAACTTGGTTCCGTAAAGAAGGTTTCAAACAGAGAATCTTTTATTTCCTTAGTATTATCAGAGGAAGGCAGGATGGTTTGAAAGGAACGCAGCAGCTTGGAAACAGAAGAATACTGCTTTTATTTTTTTGCACGTGTCAATGTGCATAGGGGAATAGTTGCCAGCGAGAATTTTTGGAATAAATTAACACCTACCAGAAATACCTTGGGCCTCAGACCAGCAAAGCAATTAAGCATGTGCTCAACTCGGAACACTGCCTATTTTGCAAGTCACTTATGCACATAATGTTAAACAGAGGCTTAATTACTCTGCAAGACCATACAAAAGCAGGGCTGGAAAGGACCTCAAGAGCTGACCTAGAGCAACCCTGACAGCTGTTTCACTAACAGCCCTCCAGTGACAGGGTTTGTACAAACTCCTCTGGTAGCTTGTTCCAACTGCTGAACTATCCTTCGAATGAGAAAGTTTTGGGGTTTGGTTTGGTTTGTTTTCCAGGCAGCCAGCTCTGTTCTTCTTTGTGCAAAATAAACAAAATTCTCCTTAATGCAGAGAACAACTAAGCTCTGTTCTTTGTGTAACACCCTTCTTGCATGCTGCAAGACTGATAGCATCTCTCCTTCTCTCTTGTTCTCCCCCTGCTCCTGTTTCTGCACTGAACAAAGGCAGTTTCTCCAACCTTTGCTTGAATAAGGTGTTTTTCTCATCACGTACCATCCCCATTGCTCTATTCTGAACTCACTAGTGCGCTGATCTCATCTCAGGTGGGGAGCCAAGCTGATGCCCCAACAGTGTCACACAGAACAAGCTGATTGCCTCGTGTTTCACATCCCGCCCTCCTATTGATACACCTCGAAGAAAAGATTCAACCTCTTTTCTATATGCACACTGAGTTTCTGGTCCTCTGTAACCCCAAGATCAATTCTTGATGTGTTGTCACTTCTTTGCTGATTCAATCTACTTTATTTATGCATTCAAAAATGCCTCATCTTCGCTGGATTTCATGCTCCTGATTTGAAGCCCCTCCCCACTTTGGCTCATTCATGAGCTTTATAGCTAGCACTGTTAAGTGCTGAGCTCACTGTCAGTCCTGCCTCTGATGAATAAGGTGAATAGAGCAGAAACTAGGATAAACGCACAAAGGACTTTCTTAAATGTCCTCCTGCTCTGACAGCGAATGACTGATAACTGGTTTCCAAGTGCAGTTTTTCACTCCATGGCACATTCAAGTGAATGTGACTTCACCAAGATCATATTTTCCTATTTTGCTTCTCAGAATATTGTGTAGGAAAATGGCATCCTGCCTCTTTCTTAATTACTGGCCTACTTACCCAGTAAAAGAATTGGTCTGACATGGCTTGTTCTAAAAAAAACCGCCCACAAAACCAAAACAAAAAACCCACACTGGCTGATATTTGTCAACATATTGTTCTTTTGGGATTATAACTTGTTTATTTAATTATTCATTCTATTATCTTTCCATTTATCAAAGTTAGGCAGATTAGTTTTGAATTCCCTGGCTCCTCCTTTTTCCTCTCTATAAAGGTAGGTCCTCTCTTTGCCATTTTCCAGCCCTCTGGGATATCCTCTTTAAACCTTGAATTCTTGCAGATAATCGCTAATAGCTCAGTCTGCTTTGATTAGTTCCTTAATTATGCTAGTGTGAATTTCATCAGGCCTCATGAACTTGAAAGCATTTATCTTATCTAAAAACTGTTGGGCAATTCTTTTTCTATCTTGGCCTTTATACTTATCACCTGCTAAATCAATTTCACAGTTAACTCTTTTACAAAGACTTGAACAGCCTTCTCTGTTTCAGCCATTATTTCTCCTCTTTATCCAATAAGTAACAGGTTTTCCTGTGTTGTCCAGTTGCTTCTGGACATCTGGAAAGCCTTTTATACCTCTTGCTAGTTGCTATTCATTTTGCATTTACATGCTTGCGCTATTCCTCTATGTTCATTCATCAATACAAGCCTGCACTTCCACTTCTACATTAATTTCATTGACATGGCAGTCTTCCACAAGCTGCTGGTGCTGTCCTGTTGCTCTTCAGCTATACTTCCTTTTCTCCTCTGCTTTGTGGTTGTCCAAATACAGGCTTGCATAGTAACTTTTCTGCACATCTTTCCTCCAGAATTTCTTCCTGCGAGACCCGACTTACTGTTTCTACGATGCTGTTGACGTTTGCTTTCCAGAAGTTAGTGTTTGTTTTGTGGTTTTTACTCTTTTCATGAATGCGACCATTTTGTGACCATCATCATCCTCCTTGCCTTATATTTTAAAGCTTGCATTCAATTCCTGCCTACTCAGTGGCACCAGGACTAAAGTATGCACTCCTACCACAGACAAACACCCTTCTTTCTTGGAAACGCAATTTTTACTGTAGTATTCTAAGAACATGATGAACTATTCAATTAATTACTCATGTAAAATTTCCCATCACCAAGTCTTTACTTGCCTTGAGATTTGCAGTAACCTCGGCCTGGTTCATGCTCTGCGGGTGCTGCCTTGTACGCTGAGGTCAGGCTTGGCGCTATTGGTTTCGTTATGGGATGCAGGAGTCTGTAAATTAAACCTTTTATGGAGTGATAACACCTCCAATGTCTTCTTGACCCAGGTACGTCCCAGTATTAAACAGGGTATTGCTGACACTTTAGTTCCCAAATCCAGTAAAGACTGCAAAGCATTCAGGCATCTGATGATGGCCAGATGCCCGATGGTCAGCCCATTATGGTTTTGGTTCTTTAAATGTGCAATTGCCTGCACTTACTTACATGGGCTTCTCTGTAAAAATTTAATGCTCAGAAGGTTTGGTAGTCCTGAATACGCTGGGCAGGTACCATCTTTGTGTTGTCTGGAACCTGATACCCTGAAGACTCATTATTAATATCATTAAATAGTCAGAAAGTCAATAATAATCTCATCCAGAGCATGAACTGGTCATACTGCAAAGGATCTACCTTCAGTTATGTTGTCAGTCCGAGGCAGTATCTCT
>NW_008825071.1:5601368-5637223 GCF_000699105.1 Pygoscelis adeliae
CAAGGCAGAGAGCAGCTGGGAGAGAGGCGTGATCCTCCCCGACCTCTGCACCTCCTGCAGATCTGCTCTTGCGCTGTGCTGAGTCTGCAGTGAGCCCAGCACCTCGGGGCTCTCGCGAATGCATGGACCCTCAGGCAGAGGCAAAGGCTTTCCCAAAAGACAAACAGCACTCCCACTGAGGGGTGGGGGCTCGCTGTGCTCCCACCATCTTTACTGGCCTAAACGTGGGTCTGACAGCACTTTTACCCAGTGGCTATTCTTAAAACACTTCTTTTTTGTGTGTGTTGCTTGTTTGATCATTTGAAGTGATGGCTGGCACCTCCGCCTTGCCCAGCCAAGGTTGCTGGCCCCGTGCAAATCCTTGGAGTCCTGGATGGCTTTATCAGAAGTCTCCCTGCTCCCGTTTAACGAGTGCCATGGTTACGAGCACCACTAGACTGATGATATTCACATGCAGGAAACAATGCAGGGAAAACAGGATTTGCACGGCTCCGGCTGCACTGCCCCAAGAATTGCAGGAAGTGATTGTACTTTATGAAACCGTCTGTGCTCCGCTAGATTGTCTATAGCTTTTAAGGTCAAGCTGTAACACACAGCGTTTGAAATGCCCTTTGTAATAACGAGGACTGTTTATGAACTGGAGTACAGGCTGTATTGTTTACCCTGGGCTTTGGTTAAAAGGTGCTATATTTCAGCCTGTTTTGCAGGATGGCACGGGGAATCTATCATGGGCCTTTCTGGCATGGGCTTGGGCTGGGTTCAAAGGGGGAATGTCCATCATGTCATCTGAAGTATACCCCGGCATGTAGAAAGTCACGCAGCAAGCGCGGCCGCCCGCCACCGTGCAAAGCCAACAAAAGAGCCGGGGGGGAAATAGCGAGGGCCTGTCAGGGTCCCGGGGCGTTGCTCAGGGCACTTCCCACAGCAGCTGAGCTGCCCTCTCAGAGAGGGGAGAGGTGCAAGCCCTGCAATGGATGCACTCGACCCAGAGAGAGGGGCAGAGTGGCGATGCATGGGAACCATGGCCCCTGCCAGATAACTAGGAAAGTTCTGGGAAGCAGCTGTAAATTCAAGGTCCCTTCTCTGCTGACTCCCCGATGCTTTAAATCACACGAGCGCTGGCTGGTGCCGATGCAAGTCCGTGCAACAGGGCTGTGAACAATGCGTTTCTAATCTAGTCACGCTTTGCAGAAGTATTCAGGCACTGTTTCTAGTGCCTGGCTTGGGTTTAACAATACTGGGGTTAATAAGCAGGGCACACAAGGCTCCGGCAACCAAATCTGCATGGCTCAGACTTGCCTTAAAAAAAAGGGAGGAGTTTTCCTGTAAATCTCTTGCTTTATATTGTATTGAAGGCTGCAAACCAAAAACCTAGCTGCTAGCCCTCTTTGGGCTAAAAGCATTGCTTTTTGAAAGTAGTTGCTTGTGCAACTTGCCAATCATCCAGAAAAGCTGTGTTTAAAATGAATTAGTGCTGCTCATGTCTTGGCAGCAAAGAGGACCTGCCTGTGCGATCAGTTGCACTCCTGCTGGAAGGAGCGTAACAGGCTCAGGGCCTTTTGGTGTGGCCACCAGTGACAATGCGGACACGTCAGAAATATCAGGGGTGGTTAGACACTTGCAGAGGCCACGGTGCAGTCTGGAAGCTGAAAAATGTCCTCCTTCAGAAGTGAGCCTTCGGTTAGCGATCACACCAGATGGCACGTGGGTAAATACAGGACAGCAGCCCAGGGGACTTGCTGTGACAACTGGCAGCATGCTGTGCCTTAAATTCAGGTTTAACTTGATCAATATGGAGAGGTCTCTCTTGGAGGACTTTGCAATCAAGATAAGACATGCTCACAGGAGGGAGGGAGCATCCAGCAGGTGTCGGGAGAGGAAGATGGGGAACACGGATAAGATCTTCCAAGGGATCACTTGGTGCTGGTGTTTTGCTGGCAGGAGCCTGGGCTGTGGACGTACAGACTCCAGCAGCAGCCCCTGGGTGAGGGGGTATGAAACCAGCCCCTAGAGCAGCTGAGGAAAAGCCTCGGCGTTCTCTCGCCCTGGTTCACCCCCTCTTTTCCCGTGATCACAGTCAGGGGAAAGAATTTACCCCCTTCCTGAGATACGGCTGGGCCCTGGAGTAGGTAAATTTCCTGAAACGTGTCCTAAACTAAGCAGTCTGCTCTTGGTCCTGTTCGTTTTGCTGTTTCTGCATCACGGGGGAAGACCTTCTGGCCTCGGAACAAGGCAAATACTTTGCTTGGATAGGCAAAATCTCTTCCCTGACCAGGACCAAACTGAGGAGAGCCAACCAGACAGCCTGGAGTACAGCATTGTTTTCTAATAAATAAAACTGAAGAAGAGGAGTTAAGGGAACACATAATTAACATTTGCAGCAGATGCTGAGGGATGAAACACTTGCTTTTGATAGACATCTTTCACATCCCCTCCTATCGCTCCTTTGAGCACTCTCATTTGCTCATTTTATCCACCTGGTGAACCTTGACATGAATTAAAACTTTGAGTCTAGAGCAGAAACTTGGTTTGGACAGTGTACTTGCACAGGAGTGTTTGCTGGGCTGCGGCTGCACCTCCCTGTTGTCGTTGCAACACTACTAACAGCGCCTGCCACCAAGGAAGATGTAGCTGAGGAAGGCACCTGTCCCAGGCACCGCCAGCTCAGATATCGGTTTGGCAAAATCCTTTGGTGCAGGCAGTATTTCCTCAGCAGAGAAAGCCGTTGGCCTCTGATGCACCCCTTGCACATCTCCTCCCATCCACCCTCTCCAAGTCTTTCTGTATTGGTCTTGTCCAGAAAAAATGCTCTGATTCATTCCCCTCTGTCTTTATCCAAGTTCTAGAACCTCATGGCACTGAAACTTTTAAGGAGCCTCACCAGCAGTCTGTACACATTGAGAAGAAGGGGCAACAAAGCTGGACACCAGTGGACTATGATAACCCCCAAGTGCTGGGAGGTGGGAGCTTCTAAGGGAGCTAGGGACGGACACCACAAGGTTTGGGGAGGGAACAAGTGAGAGGTGGCTCAGGTTAACAAAAATTAGAAACCAGAGGTTCTTCAAAGTATTAGTCACTTTGAAAAAATCTTGGCATGCAAATATCTAGTGTGAGCAAGCATAAGGATCTGAGCTTATTGTTTATCAGCTAATTGTGGTTAAAGCGTTAGATGCTGTTCGGACACAGTGCACCATACCCTCCAGGGTATGTAAAGCAGAAAAGTGAAGAGGTGGACAAAGCAAATCTTAAAAATAACATTGACTTTTCTGGGTCCACTCATATGTCTAAGATTAGTCATGAGCGAGCTTTGCCGAACGAAGGACAAATGCTCAGCTCTTTGCTGGTAGAGCCCCGTTTCTACTAACCCACTGGTCATCTCGGCAGGCGTTGAAGAGTTTTGGTGCCCGCAGCATTGTTCATTACAGCAGCCCTCGGGTGGTTATTCACAGTTTATCAGATATGATCACTTGCTCCATTTCCTATTGGTTTTCTTCCTGCAGAACTGGAAGCGTGTACCCAGGAAGATGATGACCGCATTCTTAGAGCGAATACATGAAACTTCTGAGGTTGAAAAATGTTTCCGTGCTTGCTGTACGTGTGAGTAATGAGGAGAACATCCTCCTGAAAGCAGCAGAGCAGCTGTCTTTATTTGTGACTTGGTTCTCAGACCTTCCCTCTTTTTTAAATTCGATCGCTTTTGCATGTCTGGTAGGACACACAGGCACATAGGGGACACACGTGCTAAAACACGGCACACTCCCACCCTAAGGACAGAGTTCCCCCCCTTTATTTTTTTTTACCAAATGAGAAGCTGGTTGTCTGGCTCAGACTTTGAATGTGAAATACTGAGGAGAGACACCCAAAGCCATGGTCAGCCAAAGGAATAATTTAAACTACTCATACGGGGTGGCTTCTAAAATAACTGGAGCCTATGAGAGAAAAGACTGCAGTGCCAGACTAGGACAGCTGATTTAAAAGCACATGTCTGCAATCCAATAAACTAGGAATTTGCAACTTAAGGGGGAAACATAGCAGAGGACGTTTAAAGACTGGGAATGAGTAAATGAGAAAAGAATGAAAAAGAACAGAGGACTAGAAAACACTTGTTTGAGGAGTACCTGGAAAAATTGGGACTTCTTAACTTAGGGCTAAATTAAGCCTCTTTGTAGGGAGAAATACTTTCATCAGTTAGGAGACAGAGGTGATAAAGCTGCCAAGGAAGGGAGAAAAGGAACAACAGGGCTGTAGGGCAGAGCCTGTACGGAGCACAAAGGAGTAGAGGGCAGGTTGTCGGGGAGCGCCTACAAGCCTTTCTCAAGCACCCAAGGAAAAGGAGCAGAAAAGGACTGGAGCCAGTAAATATTATTCTCAAGACAGAAAGAAAAGCATTTTGTGAAGTGCATGATAAACCTCTGTCCCGGCATTCTGCAGCCAGGGTTTAAAAAATGACTCGGTCCTGTACAGGTGTTCGCAAACTCTGTGACTACACTAGATGCAGCCAGTATTTTGACAATAAATCTGAAGTCCCGAATTCAGGGGCATAATAATGGACACAGAGTAGGAGCAAATAAGTAGCATCACGATTGCCTGCCTGGTTGTCTATTTGTACACAGCTCTGATCTTTTGCTCTCTTCCTCCCCTTGTCCTGTCCACAAGGTGAGAAATTTGCGGGGCACCCCCTTCACCACCCTTCCCGACGACCATCCCAGGCCTTCAGCGTGGGGACATCTGAAGCTGTAGCTGATGAGTAGATCCTGCAAGACGATCTGTAGTTCCTACCAACCACCAGAGCACGGCTCTCTAGAGAACATAAAAATAAAGCAAAAAACAAAACCAAAGCAACCTGACGAAACTTTTGACCAGTTTGGCTCCCTGCTTGTAACAAACAGCTTTTAAGAACTCCGCTTTACTTGCCATCAAGAATAATTCCAAGGTCAGCAGATCATAACCCTTTATTAAATGATAAATATTTGCCTTCATAACCTCAGCACAGCTTGTGTGACTGGGGCAGGAAGTCAACTTCCACCAAAAGACTTTTGTTTGTTTGTTTATAACAAGTGGCTAACATTGGTACCAGAGCCTGTACTGAGACACCCAAGTACACGGCTCAGTTTTCCAGTGTAATGCACTTTGTTGCTGCCATGGACAGAACCGGTTACCTGTGAAAATCAGCCTGCGCTTACGAGTCGCTTATCTACTTCAAGAGCTTCACTCTAGATGATAGGATTTTCAAAGCTTCGTTTTTCTTTTCTTAGAGCATCCAGAGTAATTCACGCAGTTTTAATTTTAAAATGCAAAATTCGAAGAGTGTTAGTGTGTTTACAATTTCGGTCCTTTGCCAAATATTTCTTTCCTATTGCTTTTAGTTTTTATTATCGTTTCTTATTGTTAATTGTTTGATTTCAATCAACACATTAAACCTCTAGGGCGTTATGCAAACCCGTTCTTACCAACCCTGGCATTTCACAAATCTTCAGTGGTGTTGCTCTTATTTTAAATATTATAAAGAATTTGAGATTCTTTTTACTTACGTTCTGGCTTTCCAGCCTCCTGGGTGCATTCAGGTGGCGCTTTCAAGCTTTTCCCTATAGCTGTGCAGGCATCCTTTCTCAAAAGGGAAACTAAACAGCACATAGTCCCAAGAGCCCAGAAGCTGGGGTTTTAATTACGCCACAAACTATTTCCCAACTCACGGTTAAAGTTGGCAACATTACAGACAATTCAGACGAGATCAGACCAAGGTATAATAATTGAAAGAACAGGCTGTAGAGCTGAGATATATATTTGCATTTAGACTGCCCTGCAAAGTGCTCGGCTCCTCAGCACAACGCTTAAAATAAATAAATAACTAAAAGAACAGTATGTTTAAAACCCAGCAGGAGTGAAAGTGCTTTTCTCCGTCTTTTATGTGAAAAGTTTGCACAGCAGCCAAGAAGAAGAAAAGCCTCAAGAAAAAAAATTTCAAGCAAACAAATGGCTGCTAAAAGAGACATTTACCTAAGACTCCTGCAACATGAAAGAAGCCCGTGGAGAGTTTTTGTATGCATTTTTAGTCAAAGTGTGTGGACAGCTTTAAATAAACGTGAAAGGTTGAAATCCTCTACCACCACTATATATCCCCCTGGCTTAACAAGAAAATCCCTAAAGTATGTTTGTTGACGGACTAGTAACAATTGCAGAGTTAATACTGTTATTTACCACCACCATCCCTTTTATTTTCTTCCTCCTTTTCCCCTTGATGGTCTCAGAAGCTTTGCCCATATGTATTTTATTTGCTCATTGATTCAGCTCAACTCTGGTTTAATCCAGAACAACAAGAGTAAATGAGGCCTCGGTTTCTTTTTTATTACGATGACTCTTTTTTGCAGGTACTGTTTGTTTGGAGATTAGGGAGGCCTGGGGAAAAGGGGCATTTGAAGCATGTCTCCTAGGATGCCTTATTAAAGGATGGCAGTTTCTTATCGCTTCTCATCACACAGCTGTGGCCTCTTAATTCCTGTTGTTTCTCAATATGCATTCTTTAAGCATTTCCACGTTGACAGTGATATAATTTGTGGCATGCCCTCCCCCCTTTCCCTTTCTGTTTTCATCTTATCTGATTTGTTGTTGCATAATTTTTTTTTGTTTTGGGGTTTTTCTCTGAACTTGCAGGGAGCTATTTTTAAGTTTCACAAAGTTTTAAAACGGAAGAGAAAATAAAAATGAGGTCTGGGTGGAAGAACAAGCAGCAGATTTTGGGAACGCTGGCAGGCAAGAACAGCATGGGCTCTGGCCGCTTTTCCAGGAGAATGGCCTGGTCTTAAATGGATGCTTTTAAGACCGAGATGCGGTACGCATGGTAAGCAGCCCCGAACGGTTCTGAAAACCAGAGATGATGAGGTCGCGTTAGCTAATGTATGAAGCGTATAAACCAGAGGCTCAGCAGGCAGGCAGCAGCAAGCAGCTCCAGTGCAGCAGGGCTCAGAGTTCCTTGGAGGGCAAAGTCCCCTGGACGAAGGACTGGCAAACCATGGCAGAGAACACAAGCGCTGGGAGCGCCAACGGTCTCCTGCTTGACAAAAACCACAAAATTTACTCCGTACATGGCTGAACCAGAGTCCCATGCTGGAGCAGTGTGCTCATGTAGCTGGAAAGGATGAATCTGAAGAGGTGGAAGTCATGGCTAACACATGTTGCTCCCCCTGGGTTAGAGTGTCCTTAAGAAGCTCCTCGGTCTCCTTCGCCTGCACTCAAAATTGCCATTTTGATTTGCACACGAGGCTGAGAGATGAGCATTGGAGGTCATTGCTTCGTGCTCAAGCGGGGACTTAACATCCAGCATCAAGTGCCTAGGCTAGTCACAGTGACTTACAGTTAGGGGAAGGAAGCCACAGAAAGGACAGCAATACTACAAAACCTGTCAGAGCAAGGGAGGAGGGCAGGACCGGGAGCTTTGCTCCCTCTGGTACTGTGGTGGCTATTCGCCCTTGGAGCTAAGTTCACACACAGCCCCTCAAGTTTCTCACCAGCACCACAGGGACCCCTTGGAGGACTCTGCAACATCCCTGGAAGGTTATTGGACTTTGAATTTTCCTTTTTTCAGCAGCTGACCATGGATTTAGGAATGAGAAAAGTCTCACCTCATCTATTTTTTCAGCCAGTGTTCTCCCTCCCCAGTTATATAGTGCTCACCACGACAGTATGAACACTGGGAGTAAGAAAATAAGCGAATGGGGGAATCGCTAGGAGTGTAACAGCTCACTGACTGTTACCAAATTAGTGACTATAAAAAAAAAAATCCTCTCCCCCTAAAATTACCTGATGTTCCTGCCAGCCAGCTCATATGCTGGATATAAATTAAATAATAATCTGTAATAGAGCCAGTAAAGCTGCTAAAGAAAGCACCCACAGAACATTTCAGACAAAATAAGGAAGAGTTTTCAATGGCCAAGACATTACAGCACCATCTGAAATTCCCTAACATGTCTGTCCTTAGAAGGTCAGTGTGGCGAATTATCGCGCAAAGCAAAAACAGATCTGCACAATAGAAACAAATAGGCATACAGAGAAAGGGAGTGACTTGGTGCTTTTGCATTGTGTACCCACAGCATGCCCATTTTCCTTGGCTTTGCTGCTGTTTTCCTTCCTTCTAGGCATTGCTACTCGAGTTTTCTCCTGACCGCTGTGGCCGAAGTGGAGCAGTTGTCCCCTTTGTGGTCTGGGCTTTCTTCTCGCATTGGAGTATGGAGTCTTGACTTCTTCACTTTTAGCGACATGTCTTCCCCCCTTCCTAAAGTTTACCTACTAAATTCTTTCTTTTTAACATCCCAGCGTGACTCAGCTATCACTGTGACAGGACTATTACAAACAGAGAAGATCCTGATAACCTGCGGGCCAGCCTGCGTGTGTTGATGCTCAGGTTGGTTTTGCTAATGCCTTTTAAGGGCGAAAAGGCAAGCTAAAGATCAGGCTGATGATTACTCTTGCCCTGGGCCTTTGGTCTTGCCTTGGCATATTTGCTCAGGTCACTTGTTGAAGTGCCCTGCTGTTAGAGCCTGGGTTTGCACCGTGGAAACGTATCAGGGGCTGTAGTTGGGTGAAACAGGGATGGCATTGGAGGGGGGGGGAGGAAATTGCATCCCGTACACTGAGAATCCTGGAAGGAGTGTGGCAACTCAAATGTATTTAGCAGTACTCAGGCTAAAACACAACAAGCCTTTGTTTCGTCTTAGGTTTTTTGTGAGAATTTCCATCTGAAAACTGCAACACCTCAGAGTCAAGGGATTAGGTCCTTGCTTCTGGTTTGCTTGACTGTAAAAACCAGATAAAACTATTAGACTTTTTTTGCTCACTGCCCCTGTTATTGCAGACAGGTTTCTGAACCTGAGATTTCACAGAATTATACAAAGTTACCCCAGAAAGGGGCCTCGGGAGATCTCCTACTGCATCCCTCTGAAATGAAGTATTCTTCCATATATTACATGGACAGTTTCTGGGTCTGTTTTCGGTACTCCTCGGTGTTCATTATTCAAGGCTAAACACGCTGCGCCTTGGTGGCTCCTCACAGGCCGTATTTCCCAGGCTTTTGCCCTTCCTCTTGCTCAGCTCCGGGCCCAGCGCACCTCACCTATCTCCTCCCTGAAGCGCAGCCTCCAGTACCAGACCCAGTGTCCAAGCTGAGGCCTCAGCAGCGCTTGGTGGGGGACAGATTTGAGGAGATTAATACGAGTGTCGTCACAAGCTGGATCCGAGGGCTCCCTCGGGAGACTGCTACTGCCCCTTCCCCCCTTGGTATTGATGCTGATTTTGGAGACAAGTCCCCCAGGCTTATTAAACATACAGAGACTTAGGCATCAGGATGCTCATCTAGAGGTATGTGGCCAACTACTAGTACTCATAAAATGCCAACTAACCTCATAAGCATCTAGTTGGCTTGGGGTTTTTTTTGTATGCTTGGATTTCCGTTGGGGAAGTCTGGTTTTTGCTCACATCCACCTGGGTCTGACGACACAGGTCTCCTCCAAGCAGATCTCGCACCTCAGCCTTGCCAAGACTTGCAGAACAAGCACTGCCCTGCCTCATTTTACGTGTTGAAAGGCTGTTTTCAGGTGTCCCCTCAGTTGTATTTTTTTCCTACACTTTTCATATTTTTCCTCCTATTTTCTAATCTTTTTATTGTCAAGATGTGTGGGCATAGACAGATTCCTCCCTCCCAAAAGTACCTTCCACACAAAAAAGAGGACACTGCAGTGTAAAGGGTACTCAAATATGCTGCCCCAGACACAGGTTCAAGTTCTGCCCCGGCATGATGTTGGTTTCCCCATGTGCCAGCCAGCTCCTTAACTACCATCCTGTTCGGTCCCTCACAGGCACCAGCCCCTTCAGTCAGGTTGTGCAAGGATTGGCTTTTCCATGAAAGTTTTAGCTGAAATCCAGGCGAAAGATTGCTGCTGCCAAGTCTGGTTAAAAAGAGATGTTTACATCCTTGAGGGAGCAAAGCTGAGGCCACATAGTTTTGTATGATTAAATGGCCTTGTTATCTTGCTGGCTTCAGGAGAGCCTGTTCTTAGGCACTCTGTTTTGAGCGGTGTTTTAGGATAGAGCTGACTTATTAGGGCTCAAAATCAAGAAGAGTGCTAGAAGGCTGGACCAGCAGCGAGTCCCAAATTGACAGGGTCAGGCTGGCTTGGGGCATGGCAGAGCTCGCTGCAGCATGCCAGGAAGGGGACGTCCTGGTGGCAGCCACAACCCTTATCCCACAGTGCTAAATATCAAATCAGCAGGTACCAGAGCACCTGCGTGAGCCAAACAGCAGCTGCCTGTCATACCATGGTGTGCCACACCACAGCCATGGGGATGGGAGTGTGGGCTAGACTTGCCTGCCGCTGATGAAAAGCGTGGAAGTGGCTTTTTTCTAGATATTAAGGGAAGCAAATTTCATAAGTTTGAGAAACACTCACCTGCAGCATCCTTCCAGGTTCAGGCTGGGGATCTGAGCTGCTTCCATTCACTTCTAAAGTGCCTTGAAGAACAGCAGTATTTCGTTAACTAATCACTCAGTACTGACTTCACTTTTTCTGATGCATCAAACTGTGTATACTTAATTATAATTATATAATTTTACCTTTTTTTAAAATTTATTTGAGTTTATTTATTTTATACACTTCCATGTATTTTGTCAGTGGTGAGAGTTTGCAGTTGAAGCTAGGAAGGTTTCCAGTTTTCCTGTTGTGCGCAAACTTGGAAACCTAATCTTTGACCTGAACTTTTTTCGTTCCACCAGAGCAACTTTGCCTGCTGTTATTATTTACAATCTTTATTTTCTTATATATTAATTTCTAGCTGTGAACAGGGGCATTTTTTCCCCACGAAAACTTGCTTTTGCTGGTCACAGCAGTTTGGCACTAAGCTGAGGTGTTGGTGCCCTCTAGTGAGCAACGTCTAATGCCAAGAAGACTGCATTTTTCAGCAGTTGGTTGCTGCCGTGACCATCTTCTGGAGGTTGCACTCTGGTTTTACATTTTTATCAAGTTTGAAATATTAAGAAACAGAAGCCTGCACCTCTGCAACCTGAAGGACCGCTGTTAGTGAAGCAGAGCTAACAATTTACAGTGTTATCTTATAGGAAACATAGTTAGGAGCATTTTCTAAGCTCACATTACCTATAAGCAAGTTGCTCTTTTCTCATGCTTGCATTACTTTTATTTGTAGTGTTGAATTGTATCTGTAGTGTCACCTTGCTGGCTTCAGGAGAGCCTGTTCTTAGGCACTCTGTTTTGAGCGGTGTTTTAGGATAGAGCTGACTTATTAGGGCTCAAAATCAAGAAGAGTCTGTCAAGAGAGTAGTGTCACCGTACACTGCCGCTTCTTTCCGCAGCATTGCTCCTTCCCAGCCAGTCCTCTCTTCTTGTCCACCGAGTCTTTTAAGTACATTGAGGTCTGGACATGCATCCAGCACTGTGATACTTGATATTTATAACTGGATCTGCTGGTTAGTGGTGAATGGTCAGCCAGGTCATGGTGTATTGTTTTTCCGTTTACTTGTTAGAAGGATGTCACCTTTATGATCAGTACATCACAATTTTAAGCCCCTCTGAGAAATCTAGTTGCTAAGAACTGGACATCTGCTTCATTTTCCTAAAGGGGGCGGCTGATCTCTGCAAGTTCTTCCTGGAGAAATTAAGGCGCTTATGTTTACATTCACTCAAATTAATGGCACGCACAGTGTGCATTTAGCTAGGAAAATGTTGACTGATTTTTCTCTAGTTGAGGTTATTGTGGCCAGGGTCTGGCAGGACTCTGAGGAATTTGGCCCTCATGCTGCATCATGCAGGGGAAAGCCTAAAACATGCCCAAGGGCTTCACTGCTCTGCCAAACACAAGCAAGGAAACACTGATGGCAATAGGTTAGAGAAGCAGCTTGCTGCAGTCTTGGCTGAGGAGTGGTGCTGCGGAGACCGTGCACGGCACAGTGAGGTGCCCCAGAGGACCACCGGCCCATGTGAATGGGACATGTGCACAGGGGACAGAAGCTGCTTAACCTCAAATTGGCAGAGATGTTACTGGAAAAGGCTAACATAGACATCTTCTGTCATCTGGACGAATCACATTTCCAGGTCACTCTGAGACTGGCAAAGCCAGAGGCACAGCTCCCAGACCCTAGGAAACGTGGGTTGTGAGAAAAAGTGACGCAGAAATGAAAAGGGCCACATAGTCTGTGGCACAACTGCCTCCTAGCGACAGTCTGTATCACACATAGAAAGTGGCATAAAGAGGCAGGGAAGAGATTTGCTCCTGTGTTTCTTGTTTGGTTTTAATCAGCACTTTCTAGTGCCTAAACGCTTTAGTCTCAACTTAATGTCAATATATAACTTATTCTTAGATGCCCTGAAAAGATTCCTGGGATGACAAGGGTAAGAAATATAATGCAAATCTTCCTTCTGAATAAGTGCAGGACTTATTTGTCAAGAAAATGAGCCTAATACACAATTCCAGCTATTCCAGACAATTACAATCTCTCTGTACTGAAATTATTGCAATGTCAGGTGGATGTTTTTTCTAGAGTATTCAATGCTGAGCTTGGCTGATGGTCCCGTTTTCTTACTCACAGGCACTGTTTAGGTTTGAGAGGGATTTCAAGCTACAGCAAACCTAAATCAACCAGAGGGTGCTTATGCAGTGACTGCTCAAGTGACATCCATGAAAAACAGCTGACAAAGTAGATGTACATAATGCACTTAACTAGCATGTTTTCTAGGACGCGTTCAGGTTAACTGCGTGGGTAGGTTAAAAACTGCCTTCTCTGAATATGGCTCTCCCCAGCAAATCCAGTCATGATCCTCCCTGTCAAAACACAGGAGAAAGCAAGCAGAGTCTGCAAGTGGCGGAGGAGAAATTTGGCAGAACCTGGGAAAATTTCAAACCCAACACTGGGATCAACACAAAATCTCCGAGTTCAAGAAATACGAAATCACCTTTCATACAGGAGTTGCAATATTTTTTCAAAAGACAGCACTTGGAGGCTATCTACCTACCTAGGTTCTTTCATAGGGAAAAGGCAGGATTTCAGTTTCCTGTTAATTTGAGAAAACTGCAGTATATTCAGATGACTCAGTTACATGCAGTTATAGACATGCCTGTTTATGAGAAGTAAAGAAAGCGTTTTAGATATTTGAGAAAAGCAAGTCTATAAATAGCAGTACAATTTAGCTACAGATGGGCAGAAACTCCAGCCCTTCATCTGAACATTTCATGCTTTGGGCCACTTCAAATCCGACTCTGACGTTTGCATCCTTAAAATGTTTAGAGTCCACCTACACAAGATTGTAAAACACACAACTTTCAGCAGACGTTACTTAAGTCACATCTTCTCTCTCCCTGTTCCCCTACCTCTCCCTCTTTCTTCCCTCTTCTGTTAAATCCTAAAGATTTTCACAGAAACTTCTTTTTATAGACTCTTTTTATTAGAGCACTATCCCTGCTAAACACTTCTATGAAATTCTGTATTAGGCTGTAACCACCTACAGACTCTGTGGTATCCTGTTAGATTTTTCAAAGTTGATTTTATACAAGTTTCTCACTGAGCACATTTTAAATGTCAAATTATAACTTTAAGCCTGTGATAGTATATATAGTAATTTCATCCCCTTCCTTCCAGCTTTTGAAGAAAACTTCTTCTTCCCTTTTGCACACACAACCTCCACAAGCTGTCTGATGTTTCCCGTCACAGTTCACAGAGAAATTTGTCTTTTGAGAGATGCAAGCCATTAAAAAAAAATCAGCAATAAAAGGAGATTTTTAGAAAGTTACTATTATGTAAGGGAAGACAAACTATTATGTAAGGGGAAGAGTGCTATGGAAAGGAAGGAGCACAAAGTGTTCTGCAAACTTAACTCCTCGAAGGCCTGACAGACGATTATATCCTTGAGGGCTTGTCTATTTTTCTGATAGTATCAGTTAGGTTGATTAAGAGTATCGTCTCTGCCTGGAAACCTTCCTGCACTTGTTTCTCTAGACCATGGTGAGACACAGTGATGCTGCCACTGCAGCCATAAATCGTATCATAGGTGGAAGGTGTTATGGCTCTGTGGTGGTGAGGTCAACCTGAGCAGACAAGATTATACACCCTTATATTTTTAAACACCAAGAGGGACTGATACCTACCTCTATTCTTCCCTGTACATGCAGTCCTGTCAAGTTTATGTGAGCATAGTAACTTACAGAGACACTTTTAAAATCTGGAAGCAGTGTCTAAGGCTCTTCCATCAGGAGTCCTCCAGCTGCTCCATCCACCCCTGCAGCTGGATGTTCCACTCAATGAAAATCAGCAGAAGCGGGGCTCTCGGAGAACCGGGCTGTTCCTGCGATACAGCCTTCCTATCTCCATGGGAGTAAGTAAAAGCACTGTACTGCAGTTTCCCACCTTATTCATTACTAAGCTCTGACCCTGCTTTTGCTTGTTCGGCGTTTATCGTGTATATACTTTACATGCAGAGTATATGCTGGATTTACAGATTGTATGGACAGAATAGGCAGAGTGAAAGAAGACTCCCAGTTCTGTGTTTCTAAAAGGCTCAGGACAGAAAACCCTCCAGAACATGAACCGCTGGAGATTTAACAGGCTGGCTCTGCTCTTGAATAAATTATTCCCTAGTATATTAACAGAAACATTACTTTAAGGTTCAGTTCTGTTGATGTGACCACAGGAGCATTCTTTTATTACTACATCCAAAACGCTGAGTTTATACTGCCCTCTTCTGTAGTACATTGAAAATGAAAACAGAATTAAGGCCAGGAGCTGTTCTAAGAAACTAAACCTTATTTTGTACTAAGGATCCCCCTATGTCAAATTCTCCCTCTGGGTCAGCTTTTTCTTCTGGTTGTTATTTGTGAAAATATTGTCCCTAGTCAGAACATAACATTTCACATTCGCTTTTCCTTTTAAGTTGGCCTTTGCTAATAGCTCTTCTGCAGAGTAGGTGTCACTTCTCAAAATACCACTGTTACGTAAAGCCTGATTGATATGAGCTAAGGTGGGCAGAAAAAAGTTATCAAAATCTGACTGTTTGAAAGAGAAGAATGTATTTTTGTTTAAAGCAGTGGGAGGGCATAATTACCTGCACTGAGGATAGGGAAGATTTGAGCTCACATTGCCGACGTGAAGGTCTATAGAGAGCAGACCTCCCTCTTCGTGTGCTCTCCTGCACCCAGAGGTATCCACCATACAGCACGAGAGGTTTCTGAAATCCCATTGCAGCCGTAATGTAATGGCCAAACACCATGCTGTTTATCCAAAGACCATTAGCGGTCAGGGTAATTACACCGCACGTATAAAGGTCTCTGAGCACGTTAGCGTTGAAGGAGGGTGCAGCACCTAAGAGGGGAGCAGCGAGTCGCTGGCTGGATGCATGCTGTGTGCTCTGCTGCGCTCCCCGCGATGCCATCGGGCTCCGAGCCGGCCTGGCCGAGGATTTGCCCCACTGACCCTCATACGGAGAGGCAAATGGGGTAAGGAGGTCACGGACGTCTCCCAGCTCTGAAGCTGCTGAAGGGCGAAGTGAAACCAAAAAAAGCTACAGTGAAGCCTCAACACCTAGAATTTATTTCATGTTCAAGGCACGCTTCTTGTCAAGAGACCAGAGAGAAGCTGGAAAGCTGCATTTTAAATAAAGACAGGTACAAACTTCCAGCTTCTCTCTTTTAGGGGGTTTTGTTTGGATCTAGTGCTAAGTTTGAAAGGTAGCTCTTAAAGCCCTCCTGTTAAATTCCTAAGCCAGCTATTTGCAGCGTTTCATTCCTCTGAAACCCTGGGAATCCTATTTTCTGCAGTGCCTCCACCAAGCTGTCATCCCTTCAGCAGGTGTACAGAGGTTGTTTTGGCCACAGAGGGCTCTGTTTTAGTCCTATGATTAGGTCTTTCCATGTAAGTTCATTAAATCCAGTCTATCAAGAAGCTGTTTTGATCACTCAGTAAATTGTAACAGAGAGCAGGAAGGACTTACACATACGCAGCATATTGGAGCTCTGAGAAATATTGGAGCTGGTCTTCAGATAAAGAAATCCAATAAAAAGGACTCTTTGCTGAACAAGTTATTTTAAGACACATTTTCACTTCTTAATGATCCTTCAATTACCAGCTTCCTGACCAATAATGAGAACTGCCGAAGCAAACCAATTTGCAGTGGCACTACTTTTTTGTAATTTTGCTTTATAACCAATATTCTCACACAGAAATAACAGAGCAGTGATACTACAGCACAGCTGTCATCACTGTAAATCTATACACGTACATAGGTCTTTTAAAATAATTTGTCAAACCCTTACTTAATTGAAGTAAGGGTACCTTCAAACACTTCTTTAGTCTCTGGTACTCCAATGGCTTTACTACTACTAATATTTGTTCCAGTATTTTATTCCTGAGATGAAAATATGTATAGCAATTGGCCAGCAAACTTTTTTTCTTGAGCATCAGCACATCTTTGCTTCTCTGTTTTCTTCTGCAGTGAAGATCTTTCAGAAGTGTTACGCAAAATTGGCAAATTCCCTTAATGCTCTGCAATACATATTCTTTGGGCCAGCTTAGCTCTGCTTTTTAAGAATTCTTTTTTTTTTTTTTAATCTGTATTAACAACCTGTTTTTTACAGGGATTCCCTTGCTAATTGCTCATACTCTGTCATCATATTTTTCAAGTTAAATTCAGGTTTCTCTCCTGTCATTCTGATCACGTTTCCTAGAGAATGTAAATTCCCTTTTTATTCTACTTGGAAGCCAACAAAAATTCATTTAAAAACTAGAAGTGAGTTCAAGCAGCAAAATTCAGATCCAGGTACAAACTTTGTCAAAGTCCAGGTGTGGTCCAGTTAGGGGTGGTGGAGGCTTGTTCCAGTAGCTTTGATGGCAGAGATGTTATATTGACCACATGCTGCCTGGGAACTACAAGGCAGCCGCAATCAGCCAGTTGGGATTTCACTGGCATTGAGGTGATGGGGAAGAGTGTATGGCCCTTCATGGCCTACGGCCACTTTTTATCATCCAGCTTCTCCACCCTGAGACCCGGAGCCCTGCAGGCAGTAGGGCTGAAGGGCTGGTAAGGACCTGCTGGTTAAGTTCGGAGGAAGGATGGGGTCTCTCTTAGGGCAGGGAGCCAACTTGTGAATTAGGGAGCCACCCCCAGCCCACTCTCTCTGCAGAGCCAAGCACCACTAAACCAAGCCAAGCCTGTGACTCGTGCAGCACTCCAGCAAAGCAAAGGCATAAACAAGTTTTCACTGCTGTTGACCAAAGCACAGCATTTTCCTCCACTGGGAGCCAAGTGTCACCCAAAGCTCCTGCTCTGTTTGCAGCGAAAGAAGGGTTTTCACAATAGAAAGACTCAATAGAAGCAGTTGCTACGAGGGAGGATATTGAAAACAGTGACTGGCATCACACTTTCTTTCTTCTGTCTCCTCTATTGTTTGAACCCCAAGAATTGCAGGAACACGGCTGTTCCTGTGGCTAAGTCTATTACGCTCTTCTCTTTCTTTTGTTTACCCACTCCAGTCATTAGCATTTGAAGAATAACTTGAAGTAATCGCACCCGTGGCAGAAGGGTTGTGTTTCCCAGCCCTTTACACTATCACAAGCATACGCCCACGTCTTGTGGGTATAAAACCTACAGCTGCGTCTATCGTATCCAGTGCTGAGGGTCGTGCACCCGCTCCTCCTCTGGGACAGGATGGAGGAAGGTGAGCTGTTCCTGCGCTGGGGGTGCGTGGCTCACCACGTGTGCCATGTGGCTACCAGAGCATGGTGCCGAGCCCTCGCAACATCCCCTGTGGGGCCACCGCCAGGCCCCCTGGGCCTGGGGTGTGCCTTTTCCAGCTGATCATACGTATATACTCAAACACTACCCTGTCCATAAAAGCCAGTCGATGGGGTTGAGCTGGCACAGAGGGGAAGCAAACCGTGCTTGTTATTTGACTGGTACAGGATGGATCCCCCATTTATTTTCTAGAGGAGCCAGGGGCCATGACCCCTCTGTCATGCCACAGTCAAATTTTGGCTGACCCAAAACCTCAGAAGTCCTTACCTGGAGTTTAGGGCAAAGCCACAGGTATTGCTCTTAGAGGCTTCCCAGGCTGAGACGTGCTCCTGTTTTATTTCACCACTGTGAAAACAGAATTAGAGCCCTCGTTACAACCAACCCCTTTTGCTGGCACTTTCTGAAAGATTTGTCTAAATCTTGGCAGTGGTTAAATCTAGTTACAGCGATAGCAAGAGACAGCAAAGCTGAGAGTCATACGGTGTCTCTCCCCCCTGCCAAAGGGAGACCTGGGAATTTATTTGTGATCAACATCATGTACAGAATCACGTTTTCTCGTGCCCTTGCAAGGGAAATGACTGCTAATGGATCTTGTGCTTCAGCAGTATCCCTCTCCCTGCTATGTTTCCCAAGTGTGTAGGTAGAGCAGCAAGCCTATGGAAACCTTTTGTAAATTGAAAGAGAACAACTCCTGCCTGCTCACAAAGATGAGAGCCAGAAAGTTACAAGAAAAGTACTATTTACCACTGACTTCTGAAACCTTGAAGAAAGAAATTGGGTAATGAAAGCCACAGTAATCAAGATGACAATAATAAAAAGATGCTGAAGGTAGGATTTTTCTAAGCTAGGAAACTGCACTGGGTAGGGGTAAACCTCTTGATGCATTTCTGCATGTCTGCATGTATTTGCTGAGGTGAGAAGGACTTTGAAACGTGTTCTGGGATTGTGCGTTGTTCTTTATAATAATTACCAGCACTACAGCAGTGCCTAGCAACTCTAATGAAGTATGAGGGTCTTATTGCAGAAGTCATTGTGTGACGGAGGAACGAAAAAAAAATGTTATTTACTGTCTTAGGCATTTCAGGCAGCAAAGAGTATGAAACAAGCACCCAGATTGGCACTGTGTCAGTAGGTTTTAAAATATGAGTCCTGCGAGAAAGAAAATATGTGAAAATCAAAGGTTGTCTTCCATATATTTAACCAATGAAGGGAGTCACGAGGAGATCCTAAGCACAGGGAAAGAAATGAGAGGAAACATTAGACCAGCAGCAAGGGAAATGTCTGAGGCTATTTTAAAAAGCCTTGAAGACACCTTTCAGAAGAAATAAGGCCAGTTTTACTGGGGGGGAGAAAATTCCAGTATTGAGCTCTCAAAATATTATTTCCACCTCCATTCTTCATGTTCACGTATTTCTAGCAATGTGGTTGTGGGGTTTCCATACCATTCTCCTTCTACTTAATATCTAATTGTCATTGTAGTATTGATCTCCTGCCCAGCTGCGAGTGGTTTCTAAGCACGGCATACAAATCATCTAGGGGACTTTGCACTCTCTGCTTAGCAGTTTGGCTTCAGGTGTGCATATTTCCTAATTTCTTTTTTTTTCCCCCAGTGCTTTCACTGGTTCACCATCACTCCCCTCTCTGACTTATTTTTCCCATCTTATCAAAGTGAAGCTTCTGCTGTGAGCTGAAGCCATGTCGTCTTTTCCATGGCTCTGCTGTTCCCCCGCCAGGGCCAATATTTCTGGATATCAATGCTTTTTATTTTCTGTGGCCATAATTGCAGCCTTGTTGCTTTTCAGTGTAGTTCCTTCCCTGCTTAATGCTTTGCTGAAACCTTTGTCACAAGACTAATGCCCTGATTAATCAATAAGTAATGACTGAGCTAATTCCAGAGTTAAAGGGCAAATCCCAAGGGAAATACTCTGTGTGCTTCCTTTTAAAAGTCTGTAAGGCCCCCAGCCTCATAAAAGTTCACAGGGCTAATTAAAGGGCTTTACAGAGAGCAAGTATCAGAGGACTGCATTTTTGCTCTTCATCTTGACCGAGAGTAACAGACATTACTCAGTTCACAGCCCAACATGAAAATCCATTCCCTGTAGACAAGGCTATGAGGTAGAGGAGGTTGGTTCCAGTGACCAAATAACTGCATGAGTGAAGCACAACCTTTGCAGAAATAGCCCACGAAAAGGTGAAGAATCAGTTGAGTGGTGCTATGCTCCTTTGGACAAGACATGGAAGAGAGGGAGGAGGCCTAGTTGAGACCTGGAAACCAGAATTATTTATGGACCCTACTTCTCATACCAGAGGAGACTGAACAGTTATTCAACCCCTATATGTCTGCTCTGCAAGGCTCATGATTTTGTAGCCCTGTATTTTTATCCTACCAAAGTCATCTGCCGCCCAGGCTGCAGAGCTCCTGCCCGTCCGCAGGCCAGCTCTAGCCCATTTCCCTTGTGCCCTTGGCAGCCTTATTGAATCTTAATGCACAGGTCCCACTGTTTAATACAGATATTGCTGTCTTGATCTACTGTCAGCCTAGTTGGTCTAGGTTGCAGCTCCTATAAGGAGGGAGAGTCCAAGGCCATAGGTAGCCACAGGTGGTGCTTTCAGTTCACGTGGTTCATTGGCTTGTCTGCTTCTAGTTCTTGGCAGACCCATGACTATGAAAAGCTATGCAGTCATGAAGTAATCCAACACTTCGTAACTGTTAAAAAGTTCAGCCCTTGCTGGACTCAAGAGATGGGCAAAAGTTTTGCTGAGTGTGTTGTGAAAGTGCCTCTCCTCACCCACCCCCACATCTGAGACAGAAGAGCTCAGGCCAAGCTAACAACGCTGCCGTTCTCTAGCACTATAGAGAGATACCTTGAGCTATTTCACTGTGCCCCACGATGGAAAAGTACACATACAATGCTGACATCCAAACACTTACTGCTTCTGTATGCAGCGCATCCCCATAGTTCAATTCTATACGAAACCTTCACTTTTTAAAAAGTTCATTATGTGGGAGCGGATAAAGCAGGAACAGCACAACCTTATTCAACAGCATAAATGGGTTTCTCTGGCAACCATCATCAAGCTGCATTACATAGTAACTAAGTGTAGAAGCAGCTATCTTTAGGTTCTGGGTCTGTTATTGCCCCATCTTTTTCACTGCAGAAAATTAACATGTATTGGTGCATCTAGTTTAAGCCCGGGGGGGGGGGGAAATCCACCCCTCCTCTGCTGGTGAGGTAGGGATGTGTCTTTGAAATTTGAAAAGGTCTGCCTGACTAACTTCATGCTCCTTCCCTTTTTAAGTTTGGTTTTTAGTGCATTTCCAGTCTTCATAAGTTTCTTAGCCTGCTCCAGACTTACCAATTAGTTTTGTTCAGCTGTGTCTGCACTGGGCAACAGATGCTGTCTGTGGTGCTCCCTTGAATCCTAAATCCCAGACGAGTCCCCCAGCCACATCCCAGCTGCATGCCGAGTCAAGAGGTCGCTGGACGACGCTCCCCCATGCACCCTGCACTGGATTGAAGGAAGGTGCAGGTGGGCAAGCGGAGATGCAGCATGCCGCACTGGTCTTTCCAAGCTGGGCAGTTTGGGGACCTCCACCATGGGGCCCCTTGCAGGGCACAGTAAGCCTTAGAGGACCCGGAACTGTTCATCCTACTCATATTGCATAGAGCCCAAGCACGCGAAGGCAGGCTCCTGATTCCCATTTAAATCATCCTAAATGTCTCTGAAGTTCAGAGCCTGGCTTCTTCAGTGTCTGGCAACACTTCAGCCAAAGAGAAGAGTCAGATGTGTGTTTACTGAACATCCCCAGCACCACTGTAAGTGCTTAATGCATGGACGTAGGGTAACAGCCCCACTTACGATCTCAGTAGCTGGGACTCCACGAACCAGAAGGGATATGTAACCACTATTTTCAAACTGTCTGTGGAATCTGGGAGCACAAATAGCTGCTAGAGAGCGATAAGTATCACCTTTTGATGACCAGCCTCCAGTAAAATGTCGTACTTTGTGCACACAAAATAGTGGCACCTAAAATCATGAGTCCCTTTTCTGAAAGTGTCGATTCTATATATAATACAGAGACACCAGCAAGAGTAACATCCAAGGGAGTTAAAAATAATTCTGAAATATTCTGGAAGAAATAAGTTATGAGGAACTTTTCTTGATGGTTTTGTAATTTTTAATTTTTATATCTTTCCTTAGTAACACTTGATTTCTGTGGTCATCCTTTTTCCCAGCTTACCACGGAGAGATAATTACAGCAGGTACTCTTAGAAAAGGAACAGTTAAACTAATTACTACAAATCAAATCAGAGGAAAAAGACCTTATGTTTCCAAGAATTAAGCAATAATGCACATACGCTGCAGGGAATTATCTACAAATGGTTACTAAAGACAGTAACAATACTGTTTATACATATTTGGCAGGTATATCTCAAATAATAGTGATAGCTTGACATCCAGGGACTAGCTCATGGACTCATTATCTTTTGAATGAGCTTAATGTTTTTAAAATTACTAGATCAAGCCTTAGTCTGACATAGGTATTATGTAAGTTTCCTTCCAACAGCCAGCCTATAGGAGGTCCTCTCCATCTCCCAATATTCTTGATTTTCTGCCGGTTATTTGGCAGACCTCTGGGCAAACCGGCAGCAATTTCACAATCTACAAAACAAGTTTTTGGCATAAGTTGCCACCACGATTTATGTATTTACTTATTGCTCAAGCCAATAAAGACATTTTGTTCAGAACCCAAATGGTTATTTTAAGTTCTAACTTATTCCGCACCTTCTTCTGGAAATGGAATTTATAAAGAAATTGGTGAGAGGTGGACTGAATTGAGGGTACAAGAAGCTGGGTGGAAAACCACATGAACCGTCAGGCTCTAAGGGTGGTGATCATGGGTATGAAGTCCAAATGGCAGCCACTACCTGTAGAGTCCCTCAGAGATCCATACTGGGGCCAATATTGTTTAGTGTCTTACTAAGGGACTGGATGAGGGGAATGAGTATGCTCTCTGCAAGTTTTCAGATGATGTCAAAACAGGAAAGCAGTCAATAAGCTGGAGAGCAGGCTGGAGAAATGGGCTGAGATGAACCTCATGAAGTTCAACAAAGTGAAACACCAAGCCCTGCCCTGGTGAGAAATAACCCCACACGCAGTACAGGCTGAGGTCTGATGCGCTGGAAAGCAGATTTGCAAATAAGGCCTGGAGGTCCTGGTGGACACCAAGTTGACCAGGAGCCAGCAATGCACCCTTGCGGCAAGGAAGGCCAACAGCATCCCGGGCTGCATTAGCAAGAGTGAAGAAGTGATTATTTCCCTCTACTCTGCAGTTGTGAGACCACAACTGGGGTGCTATACCCACTTTTGGCCTCTGTAGTACAAGATAGATGTTGACACTCTGGAGCTAGTCTAGCAGAGGGCCACCAAGATGCTGTGGAGCACATAATGTATAAGGAGAAGCTGAGAGAGCTGGGTATGTTCAGCCAAAAGGAGAGAAGGTGGAGGGGAGACCTGCTGTTTGCAAATACTGAACAAGACTCTTCTTGGCATTGGATGCTGGAAGGGCAAGAGGCAACAGACACAAGATGAAACATGGGAAATCTTGACTCACGTGATGTAAGAAAAACACTTTGCGGCTGTGCAACTCTTGCCCTGTAAAAGCCAGTCTGCTGGGAAACCAGTCCCTTCTGCGAGGCACCAGCCAGCTTTAACAACACAAATCATAATTTTCACTTACTAGATATCTGCATTAAGAAAAAACAATTAAACCTCAGCACTGACCAGACAGTCACGACAAGGGCAAAATTCCTTCCCTGAGCCCCAAAGAGCTACCAGTATATTGGCCAAAAGAAAGGCATTAAACCTCATCTCTCTCTAATTACAAAGAGGAAGGTCAAGAGCTCTTCGTCCTATTGCAAATGGCACCCAAAGAGAGGTTAAAATGCCAGGATGCTTTCAGAGGAAGACAGTGGCCCCTTCCAAGTCATGTTCCCTCCCTCCTGATGGGCTGGTCCAAAAGGCTTATGATGCAGTCATGTGTCTGACCCTGCTGCAGCCACCAAAGGCTGAGCTCTCAAAGGAGGCAAGGGAATCTAGACATAAGGAAGAAAAAAGAAAGTTTTTACGCTGAGGGTGGTGAAAGACTGGAACAGGTTGCCCCGAGAGGTGGTGGATGCCCCATCCCTGGAAACATTCCAGGTCAGGTTGGACGGGGCTCTGAGCAACCTGATCTAGTTGAAGATGTCCCTGCCCACGGCGGGGGGTTGGACTAGATGACCTTTAGAGGTCCCTTCCAACCCAAACTATTCTATGATTCTGTGATTAATTGCTTGACAAAAAACAAGATATTTTTTTCTACTCTTCATCCTGACAAAAACGAATCCTGATCTTTAGAGTTCTGCAGCCTGAGAGACAAAGTCAAGGGTAAAAAGTAAATTTTTGGTTCCTTTAAGATGGCTTTAACTAAATTGGAGCTTTCTACCCCAAAAAATGCATGCAGGAAACCAAGGTTTTTGTTGGCTGAAAGTTTAAAATCAAACTGAAAAAATCAGCCAGTCATGTGTTTTTCAGTTTAGGACTAGGCTGCATTACAAGTATTTAGGGATCTCATGCTAGTGGGCTAGGGATTGCTGTTACTACTGCTTACAGCAGTGAGGGTTTGTAGCTCATGAGAGACCAACAACATAACAAGCAGATGAAATGTGTGGACTGTTGCTTACACAGCAACAGCATCTTTATAAAAGAAACATATCTTTTTTAGGCTTTACATCAATTCTGTCACAGACTTCCAAGAATAAATAGTCCCTCCCCTGCCTTGCTAACATATCAGCCCAAGCATGAAGCTGTATTCTTATGTCACTTAAAAATGCTGATTCCAAAAGTCTTATCAGTTTAGCAAAACAAATATTAACAAAGAGATAAAATGAAAGCATATGTTTGCATTCTTTTTGAGAACATATGCATCTAATACTTGCCTCCATTTGGAGAGGGGAAAAAAAAAATCAAGAACACCTCCCCTGATTACTCTCCAAAAGCAGCCAGGTGAGGGCTAGCTAACATATATTCTTTCTTGAATCAAATCAGCCATCACACCTTTATTTAAAAATAATGTGCACAATAAATTAAAGTGAAAAGAAAAGACTTATAGATGCCTTTTTCCATATCATCCCACAAATATCCTGTGAGAGACTTATATAAGGTGTTTGGGGTTTTTTTTAATTCTGTGTAACATTGTAGCTTTTTTTCTTTTTTCTTTTTTCTTTGTCTGAGATGGATGGGTGAACCTGGCAGTGGTGCGGAGAAATTAACTACGTTTCAAATTATCACTGTGTCTTAATCAAAGTATGGATTTTTAATAGGTTTTTAATTAAGATCTAGTCAAGAAAAGTAAGGACATAGGAAATGCTAGTGCTAGACTTAGCTATTTCAGCAGAGAAACCGCTGGAACCATTTTGCTATTGTATCCTGCAGAAAGCTGGAGCAAGATCATTCAGCAATTAATACCACAAATATCGTCATGAGGGGCTTAAGGTGTTAAGCCCTTGACGCTGAGCTTACAGGGTGGTTTCTTTGAGGAAACAGGGAGTAAAAGGAAAGATTCCCCTCATGGAGAAACTGTGGTTTGATAGTAGATAGGTAGGAATCACCCAGAGCTTTGAAGAAAAAGCAGAGAAAATATGCAGGGCACTTTTCTGGACCGAGCTGAACCCACGTGACCAGGACACAACTTATTCCTGAGGAGGACTGCAGAAAGGTTTTATGCTGTCTTGTTAAGACAGGCGTACAAAAGTGCCTGGAGGGTTTTTTCAACACCTGAATAACTGCTCTTATATAGTAAACTGCTGCTTTTGAGAAGTTCCAAGTCCTTGAAAATGAAGCAAGAGCGGTAAAACGCAACCAGCACGTGGTGACGGCACCTGCTGCGGAGAGGCTGCACGCCAGGGCTTCCTGCCTGCTGCTTCACCTAGGACAGAGAGGAGTCAAAGGCGAGTCAGCCTCACTGCTCCGGCAGCCCTTGGAAAACCGGCCCAGTAAAAATCACGTCATACCCACAGCGTCCACTGCTTTCCCAGGATAGAAAGGGCAGGAGTCTATGTTTTTAATTAACCCACTAACAGTAAGAAATTAATCACCTTTTATGTTTGAACCTGCTCTGCCGCCTGCTTGTCATCCTGCACTGCTCCCCAGTAGTTTTCCGTTGCTTTTCCCTCCCTCCTCGCTGCCTTGGGGGAAACGCCAAGGGGGAGGCAATGCCCTGGTCATTGCAGAGGAGGTTATGCATGCTGCACTTTATGACTCTTAACAGGACTGAGATTAACTGCAATTAGGTTCACCTCACACATAGTTTGACTGTGAAAGGATTACTGGGTAGCTGAGAGAAGCTGTTTTGCTCAATTCTTGCCACATCTTTAAAGAAATGCCAGGTAGGATGAGGACTGCTCAATGGTCTATACATAATGTACTAGCAGACGGTTTGCAAACATTTTTTAAGTGGCTTGATAAAGAAAAAACACAGCTGTCTCTGTGCCCAGCTGCATCTCCTTTTCCCCAGGACATCTCCAGCCTACTGGCTAATGCCGGAGTAGCTATCAGGGACCGGGGGTGGGTGCCAGGGATGCAGGGAAGGGCTGTGGGAGTGGGAGCGGCGGCTCGGAGAGGGTGCAAAGGCCTGGGACACCAGGCTGGGCTATCCCTCCATGACGCACCACCACGGTAGGGATTGCTTTGGTTGCAGCTGCCTCTAGAGGGCTCAGTGCCTTGTTGGAAAGGCAGTAGCCTTTGTTCTCGCCTTACACAGCATCGCTGCGTGAAAAATACTTCGTGTGTCGCTTTGCTTTTCAATCTTCCCTTTAGTTCCACTCAAATCTTCAGTGGTTTGACCTCAAAACCAAAGATGCAAGGTGCAAGAGGTCTGTATGCCCTCACTCTGGCATCACTGGGGTACAGCACACCCTCCCCATCAGGGAGGCGATGGGGATTTGCTGGCTGCCCATCACCTGTGCCACCAGATCCCCTTTGCATCCTTCAGCCCTCAGAAAGTTTAAGGCCCTAAACGCTGCACTCCATTGCACTTCAACCCTGCCGCACATCTTGCTCATACCAGCGCCTCTGCTACAGAGCTGACGCACACGTGTGCCATGGTTATTTGTCCTGCTCCTCGAGATGGGCTGCCAGAAGCGTAGAAATCCAAGTCCGGTGCCACAAGCAGGTTTGCATCCAAACAAAATTTCTGATCAGAGAAAGAGGAAACCCAGACAGAATTTGTACTTATTAATCCCGTGCTTTCTGATTGCTTCATCAGGTAGATGGACCTATATCTTCAAACACTTGCAAAGCCTTAGAAGATATTCAGGACTGGCTTGCTTCTCCAGGACCAGTTGCTAAGTATGTACAGCATACTCTTTTTTTGTGGGCAGTAGTTACACCTGCAATGAAAATTGTGAATATGCAGCTTTAACACTGTTAGCAGTGTTTAGTCATTCTTGTGACTTTCCCTGTGAACTACATCGTATTTGTCAGTATCAGATTTCATCTGCGGTTGTGCTGCCCATTTGTTTAGCTTTATCCATATGCAGGATAATGAGCCAGGATTGCTTTGCAAAGCAAGCAACTTAAAAGCTGAAGCCATTTATTCTGACTAGTGATTCTCCCTTGGTTTTATAAGCTTCAAAAACCTCTGGAGTTCATCTGCATTTGGTTTAGTCAAACAGGATGAGATCATCTCACTTGCTGTACAGCACCTCCTTACATGGTGAGTTCAGCCTTTACTCTCGCAGCTTTTGCCATCTCCCGCCAAAGTCAACAGAAAGGCTCTTGTTGGCAAGGTTGAAACAGGGACAGACCATCAGTCCCCCAAACGGCACATGTGATTTAGCAATGGTGCAAGACTCCCTAGCAAGTCCAGGCCATGAGTGTCAAAAGCTAAGTCTGATAGACAAGGTTGCTAGCAAGTTCTCAAGGCAAACCGACCTTCCCCTCCCCTGAGGAGCGATCTCCACCTGCCTTCCATTGCAGTAGTGTGTATATCCCTCTCCTTCAGGGATATCGCTGGTTGGGTTCATTTCTCTTCCCAGGGAATGGAAAGAGCTTCTGGCAGGGAACAGCCCCTGCAGTAAGGAACGAAGCTGAGACTCTGGCTACTGGAGTTCAATCCTCTGGCATAAATCAGTGAACACTGTACACAACGCCAGTATAACAAGCCTTTATTGAAGCAAGAGTGTGAGTCAAAGCAACAGGCAAAACACAAACACCAAGCATCAGAAAGGGAACAAACATCCGACTCGGCAGCACTGTGTGCCAAATGCCCCAGCACGCAACAGGAGACTGTCATGTTGTTGATGGTATTTTGTCATAATTAAGTGTGATTTGCTTACACTGTTGTTCAGCACAGATAAAATAATGATCAGCCTCTACTTGGCTTCTCACTGCAGAGTGACTATTTCAGTCCTGAAACAGACCTTTTAATCTGCATTCCTTAGTGCCTCCATGGTGAGATGGTGAATATTTGTACAGACGTAGGCAACTGGACTATGTATTTCACAGGCTGCCAGATTGATTTCATGCACTCTTGGAGGACTCAGTCTCTGGGGACTGCTCACAATTGCTTTGGCGTCCTTGATTGATAAACTTTGTCTTATGGCTCCATGCTTTGGAAAGCCAATTTGCATGTATGTTGCCAATGATTAGTCACTCATTATTTTTATTAGGGAATCACACAGAGGCCTCTTCTGACAAGCTGTCCTATAGGTGCTATATAAACATAAAGCTTTATGACAGTTCTGCCACAAAGGTTTTCTGGTGTCTAAGAGGTGAACAAGAGCTTGATCACTCTCAGCATTTACAGCTGCTGCAGAGCTAAAAGGAGAAGGATCCTTTCTGCAAACAGTGCTCTTTATTTGCAGAGCTCATAGGCAGCCACATCTCTTGAGGGAGTAGAAGACAACACAATAAAGTCCTCATAAGCTAGACCATGTTCCTCCTTTGGGACCATTTGGGATTGATCTAGATATTTATCAGATAATCTATGCTCCCCTATGTCATTTCTTCTCAGCATCTGGAGACACCATTAATTTGTCAGGTATTCGATAGTCACTGTGATTTCAGAACAGTGTGTTGGCCTTCACTACTTAAAAAGCAAGCTCTGTTCAGTCATGCTGAGTTTACTTGTATAGCCTTTACTGATTTTAAAAAAAAAATAAATGAAAGAACAGAGTTATTTGGAGAAAAAGGGCCTGTTTCGGCTTCCATAGACCCATCACTATGTCCTAGGACTACTCACAGTAGCTACCTGGCACAAAGAATGTACAAGGCCAGCTGAAGTCCTCCTGCTAAAACTCCTCTGCATGTTTTTTATTCCATCACATTCTGCCCACAGGCTAGGAGCGGAGATCAGGCCAAAGCATGGCTTTGGCTCTGTGATTTGGGGTCAGCTGGAACCCCGCAGAGTTTCTGCACCTTTCCAGTGGTGCATGGAGGACCAGGAGGTGGCCTGCACCCTTCAGCCACCCCAGGAGTTGCCTTACTCTGTGCTGGCAGCCAAATTCAGCAGAAAAGAGGAGAGAGAGCCCTGAACTGAGAAAGTGTGTACATCCCAGGCTGCCAAACCTGCCCAGCCACCAGCCCGCCAGCATACCTTCACCGAGGTTAAGGTTCACTGGAGCTAAGTGCTGCAGAATCCATCCCAGTATATGAAACCCCCTACCAGTCTGGCTAGGGTTCCCTGAAGACCCTGGTGCTTATTCACAGTCACTTCTACTTTGAATCGCTTTAAGATTCAAACACTGTGACCACATCCCACAGGTTTCAATGGATTTGACTGGCCTCAGTCTTCCCACCTGGCTCAGGATGAAATTTTTAATAAAGTTTTAGCAGAACTAGCCCATCCTCCAGAACTGGTTTATTGCCCAACTGGCTATTTCATGTTAAAATTAATTATGCAGCAATGAAGATCATTCATATGAGCATATTGCAATAGTCAGAAGTTTCTTCTCTGTGTTTTTGATTTTAAAATTAATTGAGCATTCATCATTCTTTCCCCTTTAAATGATGTAAGATAATTACTGTATAGCTTAAAAGAATTCCAGGTGGCAATGAGACTTGGCCTATGTAATGTTCCCAGTTAGTGGTATGCTTTGAGACTATAACCATCAACTTCATAACCTGATAACCTTCTAAATTTTTATTGCTCTGTTTCATGATGAAAGACTTACGTATAGCACTTTATTTTGTTTCATACCCTTTATCATAAGAAGAATACATGAATCCGTGTAAGGACCAAAGTTTCCTATGAAGAAATGTGTACTGTCTTACCCCTTACATTTCAGTCTCCTGAAATGTAAGATCTAAAAGCTTATAATCAACTACAGTATGTCCCTTCTTTTTATTAGCCTATCAAACCAAGTGGCAGAAGAGTGGCTTTCACAGAAACAGGTCAGTTTACATGCCTTCAGTATAATGTGGACTGCTTTCTTAAAATATTACAGCAGTGATTGTATTCTCTCAGCCTCCATAATTCATTGGATCAGATTTTTAAGACAGTATTAGTCATCACTAAAACAGTGTCCTAGCTATTAAAATAGCTAAAAAACTTGTTCAAAACCCGTCTTTGCCAGTGCCCAATTAATAAGTTCAATTTTATAGCCTAACTAGATAAACCTCATTACTGTGAATATAAACTCAGCATCTAATTTAGTTGCCAAGTGGAATATAAGCCACATTATTAGTACAGTTCGTGAAATGAATAGCTTCCGGTAATATACCAAAACTTCCCTCCTCCTGGTGACTGAAACGTTAGAGCAGTAACAGTGAGCATTTGAGAGATTCCCTTCTGGCTCCATATTCATTCAGGGTGACGGAGCTGAGCTTTCTTTAGTGAGCCCAGTTTCCTTTCCCTGGTGGAGAAGTTGTGCTCGTGTGCAGAGAGCCCAATTCCCCCCACTTACAAGAGAGCTTTGGGTAATTTCATCTTAGCAGCTTGGTGAGACTAAGGTGGGACAAACATAATGCTGTCATAAATTTACTGATTTTTCATAGAAATATCTCAGGGTTAAACATATTCTATTGGTACCTAGGGTGACTGCGGTCAGAATTGGTTACACGCAGTTTTAGTGTGTGTGTATATGTACATACTATATATAAAAAAAGATATATACACACATTTGTTTCCTAGATGCTCCTCTATCAGATGCTCAGCTGCCACTTCTGTAGGATAAAAATGCTAGTTAATACTATACAGTAAGGAAACCAATATTCACTTGAAATTCTACACGTCATCCTAAAGCTTAAGGATATGCTATATGCAGAATGCAAGGTAGTGCTCTGCTTACATCTCAGAGAGCAAAGCTTTAATTTTTAATGTTGCAGAGATGCTCTTTATCACTGTCTTCCATATCTTCAAGCATATCAGCATTTCACAAGTGTTGCTAAAACAGTTGCACAAGGTGCAGCTGAACATCTGGATCACTCTCTTTTTCCATTAGGCTGAGTATCCAGCATGGCAGGATTACATGTGCTCATCCTCAAAAATAACTGTTCAGTTTGATGCCAAAGGGGAGTGAAAGTCTCCTAAATACTTCAAACTTGCGCTCTGAATTTGTGTAACAGGGCAGAATTTCAAATTGCTTCAGCCAGGGAGGCTGCTGCTCCCTCCTAAAACCTGCTAGGTGGACTGTCTTCAAAGGCCACCACATTTCTTGCTGACAAAACAAAGTGTGATTGCCTAGGATGCAATAAGTTTAACTGCTGTAAGTGGGACATTTTTAGAAAAAAGTTAATTACTTTCACTTCAGGGAAGAAATATTTCATGCAAGCTTTCTGCTTAGAACAAGATTTTGTCACTGGTATTGTGTAAATCCTACAGTGCGTCAAAGACCCAAGAATGGGTCAGAGGATCCAGATGACTTAAAGAAATGCATGAAATCACTTACGTAAGCAAAAAAAAAAGCAGTAAGTGGACTGGGCTGTGTGTGTCTATTCACACAAGTATACTTACATTAACACCATCATATACGAAACAGTATGATCAAATGTATTCAACAGCTTCACTCTCAGTTTGGCCTTAGCTCTGGATTTGAGAAGGTCGTGGCACCTGACATTCTTTCCCAAAAATGTAGCTTGCCAAACATATCCTCCCACTTCCCTGAGTTTCCCCATCCCTGAAAAAACAACCGTGTGTCCAGTGTGTACATAAGTTACATTTAGCTCTGCATCAAAAACATGAAGCTCCTTGAAAAGAGCCTGAGCAGGATACAAACTGCTCTCTTCCAAGTGTCAGACCTAAGACATCTCTATTTATGTATACGAAAGCTATCACAGATCATCTGTAAGGCATTTTTTTTAGTATCTGTAAGATATTTTAATATTATTCAGGACTGACTTGCTAAAATTTCTCTTTTCCGCTAATTCTTCTTGCAAACAGAAGCCAGCCATGTCAGAGGTAAAGCCTTCTGCATACTGGGAAGCTACACCCACACGTTCTGTGTGGCCTGGCCTGCTGGTGGCAGGTGGAGTGGCTCACCCATAGGAAGAAAAGGACAAAACTGCAGCAATGAAATCCATCAGGCTGAGGTGGCAGCCAAATTTTGCAGACTTCTGTCTTTGTGTTAGTTCTCCAGCCTTTTCAGTACATTGCCTAACAGTAATAACTCTGTGTGTAGAATACCTGTGGCGCAGAACAGGCTTCCTTGCACAGCGAACCTTTTTATAGCACTTTAATACTTCCATCAGAAATTATTTGACTCAACACGTCAAGATGATTAACTCAGTCTTTGTAAATGATTTGACCGACAAATACTGACTAATGAAAAATGCCTGGGTTTCTCTGCATACTTTCACCCTGACCCCTGACCCGTATCAACAGGTAATAAACTATTTTATTCCTGTTTTCACTTCAACAAATGTCCCTTAGAGCATCAATTTAGCTCATTCATAAGAACCACTTCGAGTAGATATCTGAAAGTAACTTTCTCTATGGCTATAAAAGCGTCATTAACTAGGACTGGATTCTTATCAACATTTCAAAAGGCAGTCCTTTTCACTTTCAAATGTTCCTCCAGTCTGTCAACTTTTACATCACTCCTAAGGGCTAGCTCTAAGTCAACAGCTTCATTTCTCAAGTCAAGTAGCAGTACGCTTATGCTACTGTATGTGGGCAGTTTGCCCTGGAAAGCCCTATAATTAAAAGGGTTTAGACAAGAACTCAGCAATAAATTGTCCCTGAATACCAAACGTACTTACGCAGAGACAGAGGAAGAAAGCACTTTACAAATAATAGGATTGAAAGCAATAAACACTCACAGCATTCGTGCCCATTTAAATGGACAGATGGAGCTGTTTGGGCCTACCAGGTCAATAATCCACGAACTAAGGATTTATGTGATAGACTGTAATGGCTTAAATCAACTTTAAAAAGGAGGGTTACAATAACTGGGAACAATTCTCGGTATATGCAGGGGGCTGATGTGGTAAATAACGACGAACCTTTTTGAATTAGCACAGTTATTTAAAAATCAAAGGTACAGGTGAAATAACAGGGTTTTTAAATGCCTCTGTTCCACTGATCTTCAAACTACCTAAGCTTTAATACCAAGTGTCACAACAGTGAGTCAGAGGCAGGCTGGCAGAGCAGCCTTTCCCCAGGGAGAGGTGCAGGGCCAAACCTCCCTTCTTTTCCCGACTTGAGGAAACCAAATGTGCAACCTTGGGATGCAGTGGGAAGACACTTACTGCGGGTGCAGCATACGTTGGTTTTCCTTTTTCCCTTAGTTGGCCTCTAAGCAACCCCTAACCTTTCAAAGGCTCTCAGCTGCCATGAAGCACGGTGAGCCCAGCCTGAATGAGGCTACCCAGGTATGGTCAGAGCCCTGCTGATTCCCCGTGTGAGGGGAAAAAGGTCTCCACCCGATCAGAATGGGCTGCCCTTAGCTAGTCTCTTACAGGAGCAGGGCAGGTACAGTTCCTGAAGATTTTGCCGCTTCTGTTAGCTAAACAATTTAGCAGCTTGATCTCGGGTTAGTCAAACATGTGAACGAGATTTCACGTGTCCTTTTCTGACTAAGCAGGAGCAGGATTTCTTGGGTGCATCATGAGGTGATTTAATGAGGTAGGTAAGTGTTTATTTTATTGCTACATCTGGGAGTGAGTCTACAAATAGTAGCAAATATGAGTTCAAGCTCTCATCTACCTTGCTGGGTAGTAGTCTTCTTCTGTATTGTCTTCTCCTCTAAAGAGCCTTTCCTATTTCCAGATTCTTGGCTCTGGGCTCCTTAGAGTTTCCCACCCCTTCCCTCAAATTTCCTTCCTTCTCCAAACTGTGTTTGGGGTTGGTTTTTTTTTCATTTAACTGTCTAAAATATTGGAAAGCTTCTATACTGCAGTCTTAGCAACAGTAGTTTCCTTTCTTTTTCTGGCCATGCAATAGCTTGGAAATATTTCATTATAACTGTGTCTGTCAATATTGTTAGGAGGCATTAGACCAGCTTTTCGCTATCTATAGAAAGTATGGCCTCACAAGAAGTTAACAAGACAGTTGTATTTCATGGTGTTTAGAAGCTAGGATGGTTATGGGGAGTACAACCGGCACCTCTGACAGAGAGGCAATTCCCCTCAAGCAGAGGGGTGGGCAAACTCTCCAGCGTCCCTCTGGTCACACCAACTCATCTCAACTTCCAACCCAGAGAGCAAAGCTCACGGTACTTCTCTTCCTCCTGCTGATGAGGAAAGTAAACTGAGTGATGTCTGAGGCACTCGCATACTCTGGATACAAGTGTCCCACTGAAACCGATAAATAAATACCGAATAAACAGAGAAGCCCCGGGGAATGCTGTGAGCTGCTCACCAGCATGTCCTTGGACATGTGCATATTGCTCCTCTTCAAGTCAAGAGCAGTTCTGCCTGCAGCCCAGGAAAGTACGTGGTTAAACACATTGATCTGCATTTTTCTCTTCGTTGCTTTCAAGAAGTTCAAAAGACTTACACCCACCAGCAGCAGAAATTTGTGGGAGCTGAACAAAGGAAGGGTGCTAGGAGTTTGTTAACTTAACCGCTTGTGGTTGGTTTTGCATGCTTTTTCCCCTGATGTGTGAAATGTATGTGTATGTATAAAATACAAGCAGCTTGAAATGTGTCTTTTTTTAATTGAAATGTGTTCTTTTTTAATATATGTATATACAAATGGAGCCTAATCTGTTCCAAAACATGTTTGAACTACAGAAAAGAAGAACTGGACTTCAGTGTGAATTTGATTGCTTATTCTATTTGTATAGAGTAAGACAGGAGGGGGAAGGGGGATTAATGATAACTTCATTGGTCAGGTGCCTTCTGTAAGAACGGTGTCCCTTCTTTTAATTTCCTTTCTGTTGTTTTTTACTCAGTCCTTGTTTCTGTGTCTTTAGATCAATAAATAGTATCTGTTTGGGAAGACGGGAGGGGAAGAACCCTTCAGGTGCCCAAGAGAACTCACGTTATCTCCAAATACAGAATTTTTGCAGATGGTGCTTTATTTTCTCTCTCTGATGATCAAAAGGTCAGGAACAGCATCTTTGAAATGTATGAATCTTCTCATAATTTCTAAAACAGTCATTCTTTTTTCCACTGAGCAATGAAGAAAAATCCTATTTGGAAAATCTGAAGAGGAGAAAGGAGGGTTGGGGAAGGCCTTGCTAAGCTTGGCAGTTCAGCATACCTGGCATTCATAGCTATTCAGTGCAGAACCTGAACAGGTGATTAACAAGCCCTTAATTCTGAGACTAAGTTTAAATATTCTTTTAAATTGGGTCCAGGATTACAGCTGAATGTGAGGAAGGGTTTCATGATTTGCTGACAGTCATAGGAAAATAAAGAAGTAATTTTGATTTGAGCTGATGAATATTTAAACAAAAATTCACAGAATTAAGAACTAAAAAGAATCACTTGTGGTGAAGAATTATCTTGATTGGTCTGAAACAGAGTGGTGTTTTCAGTTTGAGCTTTCTGAATAATTTTTAAATACATTTTGAAAGTAATTTCAAATGGAAAAGTTGTTTTGCGCTTGAAAAGCAAAATACATCACTATCAAAAATATTGAAGTACAGT
>NW_008825071.1:5637256-5647280 GCF_000699105.1 Pygoscelis adeliae
TGGCTATTTCAGAAGAAACATTTTGGTAAAATTGATCCAAATTCAGAAAATTATTTCTGTAATTCTATATAGAATCCTTCTCGCTTGATGTTTCAGACAAAAATTTTGTCCAGCTATGATCTGGATGTTGCAGGAAACATTAATAACACTTTACCTCTATAACCTACTGCCCTGCATAATCCTTCAAATGTCAGGGTATATACTGGCTTAGAGAGGTTATCCCCAGCAAATGGATAACTCACGAGTGAGCAGAGCAGCAAGATAGGCAGTGTGTCGGTGTCAGCAGTTAAGATATCAGCCTGTGATGGCAGAGCAAGAAAATGTTTAAATGAAGCTATTTGTCATGTACTAATGCAGCGATGAACACGGAAGTCTGGATAAAGCTGAAGGTTGAATTTCTGACATGTAGAAGGGGTACATGTTCACTGACTGTGGGAGACTGAACATCACTATGCAGGCAAAAGTACCTTGTGATGAGGTCAGCTAGAAGAAGCAATAGCAGAAATATCAAGAGTTCCCAGGGGAAATCCTGACCCCATTGAACTGGCTGGGAACTTTTCCATATGATGTACTCCACTGCCTTCCTCTTTGTTATGGGACCCAGGGTACTTCTGGGTTTGTGAGTCTGAGTGTGCCTGCCAGTTGCATACCAAAGAGGAACTTACCGGGGCACGTAATTCATTTTCTTCTTTGCCTGTACCCACTCCCCTGCCCCATGCATAGGCTGTTTCGCATAGAAGCCCAGCCGTAAGGGATGTCAAACCTCATCACGTCCTAACAGGTCCCTGTCCAGGCGACCAGGAGATCAAAATGTTATGTTATGCCACAGTAGAACGTCGTCTCTCCAGTGGGAAGGAGTGGATGCAACCAGAGGAACCATGAGTCCTTCCTTCCTGCCCCCGTGCAGGTTTCCCCAGGTGGTCTACAGGCAAGTCTTCTGCAATAACAGATCAACAGCAAGGAAATCAACTCATGTTATTATTTCATGTTGTATGAATGCATTCAAAGTTTCCGTATGTGAGGGGCAGATTATTTTAATCATGAAACTTTAAGCTGCTATTTATAACAACTAGAGCTAGCTACATCTGGTGCCTCTGAGCTCAGCCCCTTCATGCAAGGGTTAGTGTCTTTACTTGCCGCAGCACGGTATGATTTCCACACCCTCAGAGACAAGGACTCAATCAGGAGTCCCTCCAGCTCAGATTGTGGGCACGTACAATTTATCCTGAGCTTGCAAAGGTCTTAAAACAATATGAGCAATAGAGAGGAGAACAAGTGGGGAAAATTGACTTTAGGTGTTTTATCTTACCAGAAGATTTTTTTTTTTTTCAACATGTCATGGGGACAGGGTGATACAAGTTCCCTTCAGCCTTCACCAGTTGAACCTCTATGACAATCTACTTGGCTTTTTAGCATATTGCTTGTGGACCCTTTGCATAGTCACTGGAGTTGTTTTAATCTTAGTCTCCAAACTGACCAAAGAAATTCTAGCAGCTTGGCTGGAGCCCAGAAATAGGCTCTCCGCAGTTGAGAACTCAGGTTTTATTGCAATCTGACCTAAGGTTGTTTATCAGTGGGCAGCTTATATTTACCAAGTATTTTAGGCTTTGCCTGTGCCTTCTAATTAAATCAAACCAACATAATCATACAATCAACATCATAAAAACCAGGTCAGCATATACTATTCACAAATTATCACAAAGCATCTGTTGCATGCTTAATCTGCTTTTTAAAGCAGGGGGCTGCCTTTGCTTAAGCCTGTGTCTTAAGCTACTGCTTTAGCCCCCTGTGGTTTGACAGTGCATGACTGGAGGGCAAGATTACTTGTGCTTATTGTACAGCATGCAGCATAGAAGCAGCTGACTCATTATCAAACAGTATCTCTAAACAGGTTGTTTAAAGCTTTTAACATTTGTCCTGAAAAGCTAGGATCCATGCTAGCAGACCTTCACATTGAATAATATTTATTCCTAAAATTGAGAGGGGTAGAACTGTTTACCTGTTTTGAGATAAGGAAAAAGGTTACTTTGAGGTATGCAGAGAGTGTTAAATGAAAAAAATTAAAGTTTTAAAGATAAAGCAGAGGTGGGGATTAAGGAATTGCTCACTCTTTGGTCTGCAATTGTCACGTAGAATTTTAAGGCATGGAATTCTGTGTGTTACTGTTGATTCAGCACATCTCCCTCCATGTCTCAAAGTAAATTGTAGAATTTCCCTCTTCACTTTGGCTGCTGTAATCATGGTAAAGATGAGAGGCAGGAAAAGAAATCGTGCTTTATGTTGCATGCACTGTGAAGGGGAGGAAGATGTAGTAAAAACCATGTGTCTGTTGACCTCTTGCGTCTCTACCTGTATGAGCTACCAAAACCCTGGAGGTAGGCAGCTGCAGAATATAGTACACCAGTTCTTTCTCCTCCTATGTCAAGTGAGGGAATGGAATAACAAAGTTTTCACTCCAGCCTCAAACTCACCTGCTAACATGCATGGCTCCTGGAACAGCTGCAGGAAGGGCCTGATACCTGAGAAGGTCACTGTTGAAAAGAATACCTTCAGTAATGCCTCTTGTTCTAAACAGTCTAGCCCAGACTGATCAGGCAGACAGTAGAAAGTATTGCATTTCGTTTAAGGAGCAGCATGATATCTGCCTCAGTCAGGACTATCCTGGTTGGGCCTTCATCACAAGCATCTGACAAGCACCACTAACAACTAGCCAAGAGAACATCAGTTTGACTACACCGATTTGTCTTTTGCATGTCTCCATGAGTATAAATGGAGAATTGATTTTAATAAAGGCTTCTTTATAGGATTCTTCTATGGTGTTCTGAACAGTGTCTACCAATAGAGGATCTGTCCTTTCTGGTAAACAGCAGTATCACTTTCATTTCATATCACCTTCATTGTCCAGGCCTGATTCCCTTGAGGACGTACCTTACTATTCTGCAATGAAACAGGATCAAGCAAAATGTTACCAGAATTGGGAATTGCTGTGTTCACTGTAACGCTTCTTGTACTCAAATAATATTCTGCTTTATCAGTGGAAAAAGCAGGCAACCAGCTTCCATAAGGGCTGTGACAATGGACCTGTCAGTCACCTCAAAATTTTAACTCTGCAAAAAGTAAATGGGTTTGTTCAAATCTTCTAGGGACTTCTTTCACTGCAGTTGCATATATTTGCATAGTGATTCACAGATAAGTGCATGCCAACAGCCACTTCTGTGAACAGATGTTGACAGAAGTATCAGAGTTACGTGAACAAGTATGTCTTTTTGCATGCACAGAGAAATGCATAATCTAGTAGTATGCTGGAAATTTCAGTTAGTTCTGCCTTCCAACATGTGTATCGAGTCACTGCATGCTAATCAGCCTTTGCATAAGTATTGATGCTTCTCAGTAACATCAAGCAAGAATTTAGAGTAAGAAGGGGAGAACCAGAAGAGTTGTGCTGCAGTAATATTGGTAATAGAGACATTGTATGCATATTTTATGACATCTTATTTAAAAATAAGCAACATTCAATTTAAAATGGTGTGTTTGTCAGACAGTGCAGTGATTGAATATGTTCTTAGTCATTATCATAACAATAATGTAACAAATATTGAAATAATTACCTAAAACTTCAAACATTTGGTATGGGCTGTTTTAATAACAGGTTTGAAGGAATCCACTTGGCTATATATCTCCCTTGCATGTTGGTGTTACCAAGATGAATCCTATGAAACAGGGACATTTAATAGAGAGCTGTCACAGACCAGCATGATATAGTGGAAAAGAGAACAAGTTTTGAATCAAGTCCCAGCATCCTTTATGCAGCAAAAATACGTGTTAGCTAAAAAGTAGGGATAACCTACTCTGCTGATAACAGAAGCAAAGGAGGCTTTTATAAATGGCAATACGTTTCCAGACACTAATATATTTTTCAGACCAAAATGAAATTAAGCAGTACGTAGCCCAAACTCAGAGTCAGGGAAGTGAAATGCATATAATTCTCTCTGGTTCTGTTCCTCCTTTGTTATTCTGAAGCAAGTCAACAGTGCCACTCCAGTAACAGATCAGTTTCTATAACTAAATACAAAATCTGAGATGCACTTAGACCACAGATCTTTTTTCAGGTTTCTATTGTGATTAACGTGGACTCTATCCACTTTTATTTTTATATTCTCATTGCTGTTTTCTTTCCGATTATACATAACTAGCATTCTCTGAACTTTGGGTTTTGTATCATCAGAGCATGAGATACTGGAAATCTTGTTTCTCCTTTTTAATACTCTTCATCATGCTTTTGCTTTTGCTTTATGCCCAAGAAATCAAATTTTCCATTACTAGAAACAGTCTAGTAACGTTTTCTTCTTCTTTTTAACATGGCAAATCATCTGAAGCAGTCCCTTACCCATCTGGAGCTCTCCTTTTATGGCAGACAGGAAGCGGATGGCTTGATGCGAGCATGCTAAAAAGGAAGCAGAAGGGCAAAAAGAAAAGTGGGGGGGGGGGATAAGATATTCAGTGCTTGAAGATTTGTACTTAAAAAGTCAGGTCCAGAAGTCCTCTCCTGAAGGTTAATTTAACTACTCCAAATGTATACTGAGAGTTACCAGCAGAGGCAAGCTTTTGCTAATGGCTCTTAGGTATACTCTTCTTTTAATGCCAAAATGGGTTTCCACATGACTCTTGGAATACTTGTCTGAAGTTTTGCCCCAGTTTGCCAACCTTGGTATTTTGGGGGTAGGAAGGAAGGAGGCATACACAGTCACACAAAATTCTCAGGTTTAAAATCCTAGTAGGGTTTTTTTCCTGTTACTAAAAAAGATAGGGCCCATTTACAAATATGCTTACTGCAGATGAACAAAAAATTTTCCTGCATGTCATAGCTAAAGCCAAAAAGTAGAGTGAATTGCTACTTCACTACAGTCCTCTTATGGGTCTACCTAAAGAGGGGGATCAGCCCACATGAAGGAAAATGCTGCCTACATTCACATATTCACATCTGTATCTGCCTGAAAGGGCATGTGAATTCCCTTGCAGTTCTACTAGTTTGGGAGATCTCTTGTGCTTCCTACTTACAGACGCAAGAATAGGGCTAACGGTCTTCTCTCTGGTCCTTTATTATGGGTATTTTTTATGATACAGCTACACTTTGTTTTCTTCAAATCTTACTAGAAGCCATAATTCACATAAAGTTAGTCAGCCTAATTGTTTCACAGTGTCCCTTTCCATTTCAGAAAATTCCAGCAGGAGTAATTTCTGTCACTTTTTATGCAAGAATTTCTCACAGGTTGAAATTTTTCTTAGTGACTTTGACCTCTTTCAGAGATGCAAGCTTCCCTTGACACTGCTGTTGAAATATAACTACTAACATTAGATTCCAGCCCATGTTCTTTTTCTTAGTTACTTGGTGTTTCAATCTCCTTCCTGTATCTGAAAATAATAAAATTGAAATTAGCCACAGAGATTTTGCAAAATCCTCCTTTCAACATGACAGTTCATATTAGTGAGGCTATCTTACCACCATTTAGTGCAACACCTGAACAAACCTTGAATACCTTGATTTTCTTTAGCTCTCTCTGTGGATTGCTCCCTCAGTAAGATGCTGACAGGCTATGATACCATTTACGTGCTTGCAGTTGGCACAGTCACAAAAAAAAAAATTGAGCTTTCATAATTATATAGGTGCTGCATTATTTCCTAGGAATATTATTCTGTGAATTGTCTTGTTTGTGAGATGCTCAGGGGCGACTGTGGCATAGGCTTAAAGCAGAATCCCAAAAATTAAATTAGTGACCACCTCTGCTGCTGCCATTAGATTACTCAACCACAGTGATTCTGTTCTATAATACAATGTTTGTTCTATCAGGCTTTATAGGACTGACTATCACACACATCACCAAGCACAGTGATGGATAGATATGCTAGGCTGATTAGTGAAATCATAGACCAGTGCTCAGCAAAACATGTTTGGACTGATGATGAAAGCTTCTATATCTTGAAGTTCACAGAATTGCAATACCTTCCTTTGCCAGGGCTCTCATAAGTGTTCTGTATTTTAGTATATTCAAAATGCAGCAGCCTGCATCCTTGCAGGCATTCAACTAGCTTTACTTTCTCTATTTCATTTACACGTACCGAGTGCCAATTCAGTTTTAGTCACTTTTCCAGTCTTTATAGTAGAGATTTGGGCAGTAGAATTCTATCTGGAGATAGAGGGCTATTTCTCTGACCCATCCACATATTAGATGAAGTGAGTTGCATTAAGAGACAGCAAAATAAGTGCCTGAGTCTCCATAGTATAAGAAATTGCTAGAAGGAAAACAAGATAGACTATAGAGGAAAACCTGCTTGAAGGAGAGCTTGGGCCTTCTGCTGTAAACATAGTCCTGACTTTATCAAGGATTTCTGGGAAGCACAAGGACAATGTACATTTCTTGTCTCTGTTGTTTCTGGTTACCTTCTTTAGCAATTATGTTCTGCTAAGTAGAGGACTAAATGGTAAAGTATAGAGCAAAAGTCATCTTAAAGACTTGTTGAAGATGCTAAAATAGGAAATGGATACTTTGGGGTACAATGAGTCTGAGCTGGCTGATGTCAAGAAGTGATATTTAATGGATACTACTAAAAGTAAGTGTGTGTGTAGCTATTCAGTATTTTTAACTGATAAAAATGCAAGTTTTTCAAAAGTCTGGTCTCTGGAACTATTTCACTGATGAACCTCCTTTCCTTTATAATAAAAATAAAATCACTTTTTGGCAGGGTTCTCTATAACCAATTCACAAGTCTATTTAAGTCTGCTTCCCAAAGTTTCATTTTTGTATCCTGTTTGTCAGCAGCTAATGAGCAGTGCGAAGTATCAGTCGCTGAACCATGTGGTTTGAGCAGCACTGGACTTGCTGGGCACTGATTACTAAACCAGAAGTTAGTTGGTAAAGCTCCGAGAAGCAGCTGAAACTTGTTTCTGAGTGTTGCTAAAATCGCTTCCATGTGTTAGCCTATGAATCAAATGAGGCATCATTAGTATCTCTTCAGCTGTGTTTTAAAAAAAAAAATAATCTTCGGACCTTTACCAGGTGTTGTGCTTAATGACAGTGAGAAATTAACAAGCTGATTAAAACTCTAATCTTTTATGTTCTATTTATGTATTTATTTATTTTTTAAACAGAGCACCTAAAAGCTCCAGGTATGTTTACAGGACTGTATGCACACAGGAAAAAAGTGGTCCTGCCACAAAGAGTTGACAATTAAATATAAGAGGCAAAAGGTGAAAATGAGAAAGCAGCAAGCACTGACAGTATCACATAGGGTTTTTTGTTTGTTAAGACTACTGCTAAGGTAGCCAAGTTATTTTTAGGGTTTTTTTTAAGAAGGCAAAAGCAAGGTTTGTAAGGATGGATGAAAAACAGGACAATGAGGTAACTGAAGGGGCAGATTAGTGAAAGTGGAAAACTTCTTGCCTGACAATCTTACAGTGCACTAATGGAAGAAGCAATATGTTTGAAGGAAATAAACTAGTCAAGCGTCTGTTATTCTAAGTACCTAAGTACAGTCTTAAATTCATCCTTGTTCTGCAGAACAGTGGAAGTAGGTATGACGGAAGCATAGCCTTATACTTAAGTGAGTGCTGTACTGAATAACAGTTCTGCTGAAGTTTGTAGAAGTCTGCCATCGAATTGCCACTCCATCCTATGCAGTCCTCCTGCTCAAGCCTGGGACTATTGAAGAATCCCCTTTTACTAAAGGGAATAGCATTTTTCCTATTATAACGCAAGTAGTGCTTTAGACTAGGTAAATACTTCCTAGTTCTTAACGTGATATTTAAGACTGTAATTCCCATTTCACACTCTATAATTTAGGTATTAATCTTTGACTCATCCTTGACATTCTACTTTACACCTACAAGTACTTTGGTGCACAGTCTGTTTTGGAATTTAACAAAATTAGATATACTGCACTTTGCCAGAGAATGACTAGAGAAAAAGAGTACTTTTTTCCTAAGCTAGCTGAGTAAAAAGCACACTTCTGCAGCTTTAGCAAGTCCGTGTGTGTCAGGGCAGCTATTTCACCATTTCATAGGGGGTCTACATCCACTGGAGATGAACAAACTGTGCAGAAAGGAGAAACAGTTCTAACCTATCACCTAAACTTGTTTTACATACTTTTCTATATGTGTGTGTATCTGTGTATGTATGTACTCCCTTTCTGCTACAAATATTTCAGATGGGAACAGTTCTGCTTTCTCTATTTATTTCATGGATGGTCTCTCCATCTTAGCCAGTTCCTAGGGGCCGCACCTCTCCAATTATTTACTTGAATATGTATTTCAGGATTTCTCCCAGTATTTCCTAGCCTCACTGAGTGACTTCTAAGACATGGATCAGACAGAGAATGGTCTGGCTTCTATTCTCCTTTTTCAAGTTAGATTGCATATGTGCTAGTGGAAACACATGAAACTTAAATGCCATTTAGCACGTCAATGGCATCTGGTTTGGGAGCCAGAAGCTGATGATGGCTGCCTCCTAAAGATGCCTCTCTCAGTGCCATTGCTCCCTTTGCAGCATCTTTTTAGATACCCTGTCTGGCACCCATGTCATAGCTGCCAACCCCTGCTCTAAAGCAGAGGTTGATGTGTGGCAGAGATCAAGACTTGAAAGACATTGTCCTGCGTGTAATTAGGGTGCCGCTCTGTGTGCTGGAGCCAGAACAGCTACGTCCTGGAGGAAATAGCTCGCTCTGCTGTTTATGCTGCTTGCCTTTAGGTTGACACATTTTTTTGCCCCTTCTTATCATCAAAAGTTAGTCTCCTGAATCTCATGTGGTTGGGTCTTTGCATATGGAGGAGCAATAGAAACTGAAAATTTGCAGAAAAAATGAAATGTAAAAAAAATTAATCCCAGAAGAGCAGCGGCAATGGAGGAAGTCTTGGGAAGGGGGGGGAAATGGCACATGGTCACCTAAGGAAGAAATACAGTGTGGTTATACCTTACTGAAATATAGGGAGCACTTGTGTATTGTGCCTGTGAGTTAAAACAAAGGCAAGACACAGCAGGTGTCCACTAATGGTATTGGTCTGTCCCTTTTCTCGTGCTCTCTTTGTTATTCCCCTGTTTTCTTTCATGGAGCAAGGAGGCCCTTCTCCCAGCAGCTTTTGCTACTGATTTCAACAAGAAAATATTTAGATGGTAAATTCTTTCAGGCAGGGATTATTTCTTCACTGCCTGCCACAGTGGAACTTTTGAGCTATGACTATGGGCATTAGGGACTCAGAAAGGCAAATTATGAAGAAGAAGAATAGTAGTGGAATAGCACAAATTGTAAATTATTTATTTCCTGAAGATTGTTTAAAGCAGACATACACCATGCTTAGCTAAATCTCTCAGCAAAATCCAGATCTGCAATGAATTGAGGAATGAAATGCAGCTGGGATGGATGGAGCTGTCCCTTCTAATCACGGTAGAAGGAATCCATTCAGTTAATCACATCTTCGATGTTTGATCTTCTCAACCCCAAGTCATGACTGGGCTCCTTCTCACAGCCAGCTCTAGGTTTAGGCAAGGCTTCGTAGTGAAGCAGACTGCCGGGGAGGAAGGGAGCCTGTATAACAGCAGTGGCTACAGAGCGCTCTTTCAGTCATTTGCTTTGCCAAGCAGCTATTGCCAGGGAGTTCCAGTCCCTCCCAGAAGCAGCAGTTGCTGCCCCAGCCCCTCCAATTCCCCCAGTGGCAGCGGAGACGCAAGCCCAGCTTCTGTGGCAGAAGAGACCCAGCACCCACGGGGCTCGTGGCTGGGGCTCTCAGGATCAGCAGCATTTGCTGTTGCCTTGCATGGGGGGAGGAGCTCAAGCCACTCTGTTTCTCACTTGCCAAGTTTTAGCTTTTATCCTGCTCAGAGTATTTATTAGCCAGTCCAGTCTAAATATACATTGCTGTGGTTACTCTTGAATAAATTATCTTTTTTTAAGGGGGGAGGGCAGGTCTTTCCACTGTGATTGCCTGTCATCTCCGAGCCCTTCTATCTTATCCCTTTGGAGTCAGCTGCTGAAC
>NW_008825071.1:5647332-5661117 GCF_000699105.1 Pygoscelis adeliae
CGTTCGTGAATATGGCTTAAAGGAACAAATCAAAGTGATGGTGATAGATGTCCTCAGAGAGAGAAGATGGTGAGAAGTCTGTGACTAGATGACAGGAATTTATTTATTACAGAAATACATCGGAGTTGGAAAAGTAAAGAAGTCATGGATGTGAAAATGGAAGAACATCTTATTGGAACAGTAATGACAAATAGATTTTTTTTACCAATAATGACAATATCTGGCTTTGTCACAATTCTCCAGACGATTGGGAAGTCCAATGGATTATTAAATAAATTAACTAAACAGCATCTTTTTCTGAGGTGACAAAACTTAGTAAAAAAACCTTTGCAGAAGACATTCAGGGCTTGAACAGCAGAGTGCTTGAGGGGCTAGACAAATATTTATTTTAAGCATCTCAAATGCGTTTCTTCGTCAAGAAGAAAATGGTCAACTGTGTTCTTCACAGGTTCTCACATTTCAGAATATCATGGTGGCTTTCTAGTCACCTACAGAGGACTATAATTCTCCCTTCAGCAAAGTAACCGAATACATTATTTCTATGTGAGACATTCTAGTTACACCATCTTGCTCAATTATTCATGACATGCACCAGAGGAAAAGGGGAAAGAAAAGTTCAATTTGCAGCAGAGAAATTGGGAGATTTTAAGAAAAGAAATTATAACCCTAAGGGTATTGTAACACTAGAAAGGCCTACCAGGGAGGTTATGCTGTCTTTCAAGGGAGGCTTTAAAGTGTAGGTTAGAGAAACGTCAGTGAAGAATGAGCTTGGTGAGGTTAATTTTGCCTCGGTGCACAGGGATTAGATATTTTCTCAAGGTCCCCTTCTGTCTTGTATTTCTGTGAATCTGTGCTTTTGTTGTTGTTGTTTGCTGTCCTTTTATTGATGTATCCCACTATGCTGTTTGTCATTTAGACTGCAATTCTGCATTAAGTACTGCCTTCAAAGACTTTTTCCTTCTCCAGTAATCCTTTTCCTGGAGAGCACGCTACATTTCTCTCTTATTAAACACACACTATTTGTGTGTTCCAGTCTTCACCTCCTCAGGCTTTTACAATTGTTTCCAGCAAATTGCGTTTTCTCATAGGCTCCAGGCATTGAAAGGAAAATTACAGCCTAGTAGTGAAAGTTCACATAACTAAAAAATGTTAATATCTCCCAATGTGCACTATTCACATGGGGTCAAACAGTGGGCTTGCGGAAGACAGGTGTAAAACACAGATTGATTTCAGTAGTGCCAGCATCTGGCTAAAGGAGCCTGTCATATACAATAGAGAGCTGCTATAGATACTGTCCAACTAGTCCCCTTGGTTAGGGACACTTTAATTAGTCATACACCATATCCCATTTTCAAGCTAAACCAAGTACAGCGCATTCTCCCTTATTTCTACAGCCAGGCAACTCATACTAATTTGTTACGAGTATGCCACTGAAGCCTCCCTGTGAGCCATGGATGTTGAGCCCCCATAGGAACAAATGAAGAGCCGCTTTGGGCTTGAAGGGGGAAAGGAGGATTCTCACAGAGAGGTCATTTCTGCGGGCTCTTCATAAAGCAGTGAGGAAAATGAGGCAGGATTACTCTGAAGTAGCCTCTGGGGTAATTGTTTTTTGTTGGCTGCTGACTACATACAGAACTCAGGGAGAATAGCTTCCCAGCCGAAGTACCTCCTCAGGTGTGAGAACCTGGAGCAGGAGGAGGGGTGGTGGCCCAGTTAGAGCTCCAGTTGTCCCCCTAGTCCAGCCCTGATGAGAAACTTGTTGTTGGATGATTTTGTGGGAAGTTGTTCATGGAACTCTGTGACAAAGTGTGTTTCTTACATGGCTTGCTGGCAGAAGCCCTTTTTACCCTAATACTAAAACGTCTTGAATACCAAATCCTTGCCACAGTCAGTGAATTTCAGTTTAGGACCTGATTTAAATAGCGACTGGTTTTATCTGCGTGCATTACATAGCTTGGATTGAGCTGCTTATATTCCTGTACCTACACAAGCCAAAAATACAAGCCAAATAAGAAATACGTGAAATACCCCATATCACAGGGTTACAGACAGCTCTTTCATAGCATGCTGCAATATTCACTCCATACAGCAATTGTCTCCTTCCTCTAGACTCTGTCCTACTCCTTTTCGGCACATTGCTATTTCCATCTACCCACCACTTGTAGTTCCAGACAGACAATATTTCAGGGACGGACCTTGCAAAGGCACGGTGAAAACCTCTTAACTTTAGTTTTCTATGTGGTTCCTTTGCTGGAAAGGTACCTGGTTAGACTTTCATCTCACTGAACCATGTTAGGAGGCAATAGGTATTTACCAATGGTCTATTCCTGCTAAAGGACTAGCACAAGGAAGGCGCAAGAAAGATGATTTAGAGGAAGCAGCTGGCACTGTCTGGCTTCAGTCACCATTGCAATGGTGCTGTGTCCACTCACCTCTGCTGCAAAAGTTGAGTTTCCTTTGTACACCCCAAAAGAAATACTGTAAAAAACATTCTCCTAAGTTAGTTGGTACTTCTCTCTTTCTTGCCCATGCTGGGCACCTCTAAGAGGCACAAAATTCTGCGTAACTTTTCATGTTTTCTCTAAGCCTACTAAAAGCTACTCAGCCTAATCTGTAGGCGATACCTGTCCTTGCTGACTGGTGATTGTTACAAGACCTTCTGTTTGCAGAGCACCATACTCTAATAAGCAATATAAGAATTCAGGCAATGGCAGAGCTACACTATCTCTTGAGTTTAATGCAGTGGACCCCTTTCACACTTGAAATCCCTACTTGAGATACCTGGGAGACATTCTGATAACCTGGGAGTTTCTGCTATTGTTATAACAATGACAAAGGTGTTGTATTATCACACAACAGCTCTCTTCTTGCTTGTCTTGCTTGGTTGTTTTTTTTAAAATATATATTAAAACATATATGTGGATTTATATGTTTACATACTATAAAAATATCTTTATATATTCCTTTAAATCTGGCCTACTTGAAACAGAGATGCTTTTTGTGCACGTTTGACCACTTCAAAGGGGGTAACAGAAAGAAGTTATTTCCTAGTATGCTTGTATTTAATAATGCTTTTTACTGTATGGTACAGCTCTGTTTGGAACAGGTATAGATAAAAGATGTAAGGAATAGAGAACAGGAAGGCAGATGATCTGGACAGCCAAATAATAACTGTAAGTGTGTTCTCTGTTACAGAAGCTTCATAACACAGAGCTGTAAGCAATGAATACTCTACATCTCTCCCTTCTGAAAAGGAGATTAAAAAAAATCCATATTACTTTTATCTTTTCATTATTTTTATTTTAATATTTTAAGCCCCGAGCTCAAGCTGACTTTAAGTAACTTCTAAAGCTATAAGGGGCTAGGCAGAGGAAGGATTTCCACAGACTGCTTTGTAGCTTTTAAAGTTCTTTCTACGACAGGAATCACTGATTGCAGCTTGCAAAGATATTAAATACTGCCACTTCTGCTGGTTTGATCATCAGTGCCTGATTTCTCCTCTCGCCCCTTCTTTTCCGAAGACATTGTTAGTTTTAATACTGGGCATTCCAACACTACAAATATGACTGTTCAGACAAGATATTTTTGGCCTTTGCTAATTTCCTCAACTGCTTTTTCAAAATCAGTATTTTTTTTTAATTGGTCATTTGAGCTTTTTTCAGTGACGTTGAACCTCTGATGCATGTCACTTCAAAAGCATTTTCCAAACATTGTAGGCGTCATGGAGCAATTTTAGCATAAAAAGAAGAGTATAACTAGAGATGGTGGGGGAGCAAATTACATTTTGTATATATAGTATTAAATGCTTCCATTAGTTGCCATAGGGATGGGCAGAAGTTGGTCTGAAATGACAGCTTTTCTGATGCTTGATGTGTTTAAAAAGAAAACATTGGGGGGAGGGTTTTTTATTGTTATTATTACCCCGGGAGTCTTTTATAGGGGAGGGGGAAATATTAAAGTCATATTTCTCAAAAAAATGCAGTGGGGCTACATTAACGGACCAGGCAACACCTTCACCTCTCTGTGGAGACACTGACCTCTACAAAACATGCATCTTTGTAGCTTCAGGGCTGTAATTCCACAGCTGCTCTGAGCTTCACATTTCCTTCTGTTGTGCAACATGGGAGCTACCTCTGCAACCCCTCCTCCTGAGCAGTATCTGTAAATCTGCTGCAGTAGTAACCCAAGGAAAACCATGTCCTGCAATTACTGCTGTGCACACCCCAATTACAATAGAACTGGTGAGACCCGGTTGTCAGACCAGGCTTTTCTATTTGCTCGCTTCAACATTCACTTGGCTTGAATATTGGAAATCAACAGAAAGCAAGCCCTGGATTTATAGTTATACTATGAGTTCCCACATGATCACATCAAAAAGCTAAGAGGTGTGAGTCGCGTATCTCAGCACGTGACCTAAGCCTGCGGCCATCCGATGTTAAAACTATCATTCATGCCAAGCGTGACCAGGAGTAGGATGCCAGCTGTGCGGTTTGCTGGCATTCAGGTCCCTGGAAATTTTGTGTGGATGGTATGTGCGCCACACAAGGGATACTTGCTAGTTTTGCTAACTAAAAACTGTAAATGGTTCAGAAATGACTACTACACAAGATGCACATGAGTGTTAATCAGGTGGCTTAATGTTATAACTTTCAGTGTTTCTGAAGGTAGTCCGTAAGAGAAGGATCTGCCCCGTAAGGAATGAAACAGGCACTGTACTTACTGAGTCTTGTCTAAATTCACCGGACTTTCCACCGATTTTTAGTAAGTTTTTAAACAAGCACCTGTGAAATGAAATTTGTTTTAAAAATCTAACTTCTCGGCTGTGCCACAAGTGCCTTTTTTCTTCATTCTCCTGAAGACAATGTTTTATTAAAATTACTTATCAACCTGGGGGGCACTGAGCAAACATTGAATGTTATTTTGAGAAGACCACCCATAGACTGTGAAATGTCATTTGTCAGGGCAATTATTTGCAGTCTGCCTCTACATGCTGTTCCATCAGTTCATGGGGATACACCTCACTAATGTGACTGTAGTGTCTCTAATAATTAGTGAAACTTGGGCAACAGAATAAATGAATTATTTTTCTTCTCAGTGGGGTTGACTGAAAATAAGTGCAACCCACATAAAACACTGGACCTGTCCTCGGCTGATGTTTTTTAGAAACCATCTCCAGTCTGGTGTTCTGTTAAAAGACCTGATCTTCTGTCAAGCTGAAGAAACTGGAGGAGAGGATCTGCATTAGCTGTTCCACGGTGGAATGCAAATTTGGTCTTAGTCCTACAAATTCCTACTGAAGGTGCTAGAGGTTTTGCTCAAAGGCAAGCAGAAATTCTTTGAAATCACGAACAACACGAAGAGTTTGAAGCACTCTCCTGAGCCTGCAGTGTACGGTGAAAAAGGAGGATGATGTAGGCAGAAAGCAGGCATGTCTGAGGATACAAGAGAACTAATGTAGCCCCCATCATGCTGATGGAACACGTAGCTGCAATACATATTCCTCTTTTAGGCCATACTTTTGCTACCAGGCAGAAGAAACTTGACAGCTCTACAGTCTCACTATCATTAAGAAAGAATTAGGTTCTTCTGGCTTGTTATCTTGCACATCATTTTTGACATTGCATGGACCTGCATTAGGATCAAATCCTTCAATAAAGTACGGAAAGTACAGCAATGTGTACCTGCATACACTTACATGCTTGAAATGCACAAAAATATCCAACTTGTGCACATAAAAAAAACGTGTCCAAACTAAGTTAAAGGTACTTGCAAACTTCGGAATAACTCCAGTAGTGAGGTACAGTAATATGTGTCCACGAATACTCAAGGTATCTGGATGATTCTGTCAAACATTCACCCATTTGATTACAAGTCCTATAAATATTCCCACTGCAAAAGACATAGCTCCCTAGTAGCTCCAGAGCCACAGGGTAGGAAACATAAGACGGGTGGATGTTTTTTCTGAAGGTCTCATTGTTAATCTGTCTTCCTAGGGAAGTTAATCATAAAAACTATAGGCCAAACACTTTTGAAAACCATATCAGAAGCTGATGCAATGTTTGGAGAATAGCACAGTGTAGAAACAAGAAAGGAGATTGATTTTTACGTAAATTATTCCGAGACTGGCACTCATATGCATTATTTATCTATGTATGCACAGTGCCCTATGAATATTAAATCTCATCATGTTATTTGAGGACTACACCTTGTAACTTCATTAATACTCCATAGTTATGTCTTTGCCTTACATGAAGTCAGTTGGCAAGAAGTCATCTGATTTTGTTCTAACCAGACTGCACTTCCTAGATTTTTATCAAACGTAATCATGTTACTGTATTTATGTCCAGCTGCTCAGTTACTTCAGAATTGTTTATCCCATTTAAACCAGCAACCAACTGAAACCAGATTTAGGAATGATCCACTATCAGTGCAATTTCTCAAAGGCCATCAGGAGACTGTAAGCATATATTTGTTTCCAGTTTCCCTGTGCTGGTTTTCCTTTTCTTTCAGTGAAGGTTAAGACTGAGATCATTGGTACCTGTATCAGTGCAAATTAAAGGCATTCCCTGTTACATCTTTGGCCAGTTGCACTGTCCTTTGGGTGGGGGATAGCTCAAGCTCTGGTGACTGCTCAGCCCCAGGAAGGCACAGAGCATGGATGATTTTGTTGTCTGTCTGTCATTGTTTCCAGCTGCCCCTTTGAATTCTTTTAAAGTTCCTTTGCCAGAATTCCTTGAAAAGTGAGTAGGAAGCCGAAAGGGATGCCTCCACCTCCACAACTGCTGCGTTCTGGTGGGGCAATGGAGGAAGGCTTACCCAAAAGATCTATTTTACTAGTTTCATCCACTTCCCCTGCCACAGATAGCTCTGCATTTCTCTACTTCCACCAAGTCACGCCTGGGAATGAATTAGGGAAAGTTCCTCTTCTTCCATTCCTGCGTAGTTTGTTATAGAAAAAAAATAATCTGGTCGTGTAATCAAGGAGGATGACGAAGGTCTATTAGTGCAGAAGAATTTCTGCCTGTATAAGGACTGAAGGATTAGGCTTTAACATACGTGCTCTCCCAAAATCTCTCTTCTCTAGTATGTTTATCATATAATTATGACTTCAACCTCTCCTCCCTCAAATGAAGGCGTATCAAACTGCCATATATCATCTTAGAATAGACTTTTTCTATGCAGGATAGCTAACCTTTGTTCTCCATGACAGCACTTTTAAGACTTTCTCAACTAGCAACTTCTTGAACTTCTTGCTCATGACACAGGATGCTGGAGCTGCCTCTTTTCAAGCTCATCTCTTCTGCATTGGAATCCATGCAGTTCTTGCTTTGGAGCTAAATAACAAGAATGTGACCCTGATGCTATGAAAGCCCAAACCAAACCTTCCACTGATTTCAAGAGCAGGGCTACCTTTATGGTCTCTTCAGTGTTTCTGGATATTGATAATTTTTATGGCAGAAGCATTAAAAATAAATACCTCTGCACTGGGAGTGCCGCCTCTTCTGGACAACTCTCTTAAAATTCCTAAGTGGTTTCAGCTTGAGGACCCCAAGATGGAGTTGTAGAAAATTTGTAGAAACTTCTGAAAGTGTCAATGTTCGTTTCTATCACTGTAAAGCATCTGTAACCCTCATTTGAATATTTTTGTGCTTTATTGTATGTTGTGTGCATCATAATATTTGTCTTGCATTACAAATAAGAAATAGAGAACATATTTGTGTCCTAATTTTGCTAGCAATCTTCTCTTTTTAATATATCTAAGCACAAGACTGATAATTATAATTTAAAAAAAAAACCCATTCTTCATAGGGGCTTAAACTTTTATATTCTTTCTTTATTCTGAATGTATCCCTCAGGAAACAACTCTCTGTAATAATCACCTTGCCTACACTTCTTCAGTCACACATTACATTCTCTCTCCCACTTTCTTTCAGGTTAATATTAGTGTTTGTCGGCAGCAGACTTTTTTTTCCAAGGCTCTGAGTCATTACAGTAACAGTTATGTTCTCAATAGAGAGTTCAGGGTAGGAAAAAACCCAGCCCTATGCCTACATGTATCTGACTTAGAAAACCAGAAGGCTACTCACTCCTTTTAAATGCCAAGTGTTCAATTACTTTCCTCTTGAGGGTTTTTTTTTTTCGGTTGGTTTTCTTTTTTTAATTTGGGAAAAAGTCGAATGTGATGCAGTAGGTTACTTAAGCTTATGATGAGGAATGCCAGCTTCGGATTCTTCCAAAGTGTGACAGTATTTTCCCAAGTATTTCTTTAGCAGAGGTCAGTCGGTTGGTTTTATGGTCTAGCTCACAAAGAGTTCAGTCTCAGTCTAGTCCTCCGTGGGTATCTGTATATGTTACAAAGCCATTCCACCCGTTATCCTGAACAGGGATCTGTGCTGATAAGAGGTCCAGTCAATAGCAGAGGTTTTGCAAGTTTGGCTTCAGGGCTTGACAGAGCACAGGGAAGTGTTCAGAGAGCTGGAGAGCACAGTTTCTTGTTCTGGCGACTGCTGTCCTTCCCTGTCTTGCCCCCTGAGGTGCTCTGCTGTTCTTTGGAAACCAAGTCAGAGTACACATCTCAATGCACTGTGCATTAGCTCAAGAGCTGTGCAAAACCTTCAGAGTGAGCTTCAAGGATATGTGAAGCCCGATCTGGGGATCATACCTAACTCAAAACAGATCTGTTTCACGTGAACATTTTTCTAGACATGTAGGCTTTTCCACTAAAGTGGAGGCAATGGATTTCCCTTTCTGAGGGTAGAGCTCTCTCTGGACTGCGCATCAAATCTGAGCCCACACTACCATCCTAAAAACTTTGTAACCAGGCAGGCAAGGATTTTCCTCATGGTGATGAATGCCGCAGAAGCATATAAAGGCACTGTTACCTTTCCTGTTGCTAAGTACCCCCTAGTCAGAGAGCGCTCTTAGCAGCTGTCAGAACTGCTGCACTATAATTTAAGGTGAACTGTAAATCCCTGAGATGGATGAAGGTATCAAGATGGATCATCGTGCAATGGTCAGTAGAGAGGCTGCTGGTGATTTCAATGACTACGCTTGTTAGTCACGGCAGAAGATGACAATGCAGATTGAAAGGGTGATGGTAAAGAGGATCAGAAGGACACACTAAAGGCTAAAGGACAGGTGCTATAAAGCATTCTCCAGCATGCAAGGTTGTATTTTTTTCAGCCTCCTTCTGACTGGGAGATCCAGCGCCCCTAGGAAGATAAAAAGTATTCCATATTGCTTGCAAACAAGCAGATACGATCCTCGGAGCGAGTGAGGTATAGTGTTCTCCTGTCTTCCATTTTTCCTCTGCGTCTCTTTGTTGCCAGCCTTTCTTCTTTTTTCTGGTTTTCTGTTGAAGAAAGGCAGCTGGGCTAAACAGCCAACTGACCCCTGGTCCATAAGATAATGGATCCAATAATTATCAGAGGACAGCTTGGAGGGACCTTCAGTAGTCACCATGGCAAATACAAACTCTCCAAAATGCAAAAAGGAAGGTGCTAGCAACTCTCCAAAATGCAAAGAAGGCGGCTTGCAGTGTTCTTGCTGTTTGTTTTTGCTTTAATTTTTGTTTAGGAATGAAAATGCTTGTCACACCTCTGAAAACAGGAACACAGTTTGCAGAAGCCAGATCCACCACTAAGGTGGCACTGTGAGACACCTGCTCAATCCAACCATATTTAGTGGGGTGCCAGTGTAGGAACAGCCATACCAGACTGTACCTGGAGTTCATACAGCTCACCTTTATCTTTGATACTGTCTGGGTGCTTTGAAGAAGCATGTAAGAAATCTTAAGAGTGGAAACCCATGGAGTAATCTGCTCACAGGGATTCTTACTTTCTAACCTGCACCAAAAAAACTGTACTCTGAGGGTTTATTTATCTTCTTGGGTTTCTTCTTAAAAGCCAAAAAAATCCTATGCTACTTGATATAGAGTTTTCTGATACTGAAATGGATATCTAACCTTTCAGAACCCACGGTTCTGAGCACCAGTAACGTTTGGTGGCAATGGATTTCAGAGGGCATTTATACCTGATCTTTTGAGCAGAATATCTGCAAATACGGGAAGACTAAGCCTGATTGCTTCCTGACACTTCTCTTGGCCAGAACTTCTGAGTCTAAATTTATCAAAGGATCACTTTATCACTGCCTTCTTCAATTTCTGATCCACTTCCAAAATCAGACTTTGGGGAACTACACTAAGGCCTGCTGGTCCTCTCGTGAGGGATGCCCGTGCAACTTAATAGCATGGCCCTTGTTAGCCCCTAGTGCCTGGCTTCATCAGGATTCCAAACAACGTGCAGCTCCAATAATGCTAAACTAGATGAAGTGGAAGCCACCAAGAGATAACTGTGCTATATTTCAGTTTATTAACCATCCAAGCCTACTTTCAAACTCGGAAAAGGCAAATTATAACTGAAAAGATCTCAGTAGAAACATATTCTGCTTTCACGGTCTATGGATATGCATGTTTAAGCTATCATGCCATGACACTGTGCTATTTGATTTATGTTTTTACTGATGCTTTGACTGAGTAGTTTGTTGCAATGTGCTGCTAAATGGAGGAAAAATCAGAAACTGCATCAGACAACCACTCTGTAGTTCATTCTAGAAAATAGCTGGCAATTATAATTACTCACCATGTTTCTGGCTCAGAATAAAAGTGGCATTGCACAAAAACCACACTGAACATTCATCGTGATTAGAAAATGCTCCATACCTTGGAGTGCAGTGGAGACATAAGAATAATTTTAAATGCAAATTAAATTGTGGGGGTAGCAAAGAGAACAGATAAAAGACAGTAAAACAAAGCCTTCCACTTTCCTCAAATTAGCAGGCTAATGTAGTATAAAAAAAAGCAGTTCTACTCAGATCTATGCTAAGAGCTTTCATTTCATCATGATATAAAACAGCAGATCCGTCACCTTTCTCTGTTCAGTACTCTTGATTTCGAGGTTGAAGTGAAAATTAGAAGCTGTTCATTCTGGCACACAGACTGGGTTGCATTTGCTTAGTCTTATTCCATGACAGTAGGATGGAAAGAGGTCAGTAACACTGGTAAGTACTTATCTCCTGCATCTGATTTTATTTATTTATTTTTAAAATCTTTCACAGTGCTTTGGCTTTTTATCAATGTGTATTTCCTGAAAAAAAGCTACATCGTGTATTTTGTAAAAGGCTGCATCTTAAGCAGAAATGCAATGATTCCTCGAGAATGCTTGTATCAGATGTTAGAGCTCCTTCAAGAATGAATGAATTACTTAAAGTAGGAATTCTGTAATAGAAAAGGTTTCTGGATAATCTATATATTTCATAGCATCACTGGAACATTTTGTGTGTTGCTTTTTCTGTCTGCCTTGTCCAACAAGCAGTACCAGATAAGAAATTAATCTCTTCAAGATGTTATTTGCATTATATTCATAGCAAAACATTTAACAATCTCATTACCCTTGTGGTAAATGATGGAGAAAGTAGGTATTTTACTTACTGAAAGCAAATTATTAGACAAAACACAATGTTACAGTTCATCATTATGAAACACTTAAAAATATCTCAGAATATGAGATGCAACAAGGAAGAAGCAGAGTGAAAACAAATTCTTAAGGAAACTTGATGTAGATTTATTTTTTTTTTCCTTAGGAAAGTTTTTATCAAATCAAAACCAGAGGCTTAATTTTCCAGTATGAAGGGTGAGGGGGAGTGGGGCAGATGATCGTAGTGTCACCTCCTGTTGCTAAGTAACAACATCTCCTGGCCATTTTTATCTGATAAAGGAAGTCCAGTTGACGTTATGCATTATTCATCAGAGTTCCAATCAAACAATCAAAATTGTTTGCTTACACTGGGGACGTTTAGTAAGATCAAAGAAACCCTCCTTGAAACTACTGGAGCTTACACCACTGCCAGGCAGCTCTTGATATTCTGCAGTAAGTATCGTTTCTGGTTTGGGAGTGCTACAGTAAAGTGAATTGCTGAAGAATTTTAAAAGTTTTCTCATCAGGATAGGCTTATGAATTTTAGAAAGGACTGCATGTTGATCGATGAAAACCAAATCGAAGGAAAAAGGGAAAGCTTTGGAACCCTGGTTTCCTGATTTTTGCCAACGCAATTAAAGGAATTGCTTGAAGCAAGGGTCAGACTCCCTGCCCCAAACCTTTCTGTTAGATTTGCACGGAAAAGGACTAGAGGTATTTTCGTCTGTCTGTCTTAAAATAAATGTTGTGCAGAGCTGTTTGTATGCTTATGATTATATGCTGTAGCTAACTGAGGTGTGGAGGAGAGAATGGGATTGTGTGTTTTCTGAAAATCCTGTTTTTTTCTGTGAGTTGTTCAGAGTAGAAGAAAATGCAGAAGGTAGCAAGAAGGCTGGAGAAGGATCATGATAATGTGCATAAACCCGGGAACTCTGCCTGGCAGAGGCAAACCTGATTCAGTGTACATCTTGGATAGTTGTAATCTATGATCTAGACAGATCTGAGGTTCAGAAGAATGCCAAAAATATAAACCTTAGCTAAGAAGCAGTGCTAGGAGTAGCCTACCATTTCCTACTGATTACTCTTATCACATCTTTTAAAACTGATGGTGGGATGTTCTGTTGCTACTTCTGGTCAGTAAGAGAGGAGAAGGAAGGCAAGGTTGGCTTCTGGTCATTTAGGTGGAATGAAATATCCAGAATATTGTGTCTTCCTTTCTAGTGCAGTGTTTTGGCATAAGCGGCACAAATGCTATCTTTAATATGGTCTGTTACAGTAGTGCCTACTCAGAGGTGCTGGCCATGGATCTGGCTAAAGGACGTCCCCGCCCCAAGCTTTTCTGATCTTCTTTTTAAGAGCAAAAGTAACAGGCAGGTGAATCTAAGTATGTATTGTAAGAAATAGAGACTGTGGCTAGAATAAAGGTGATTGTACTAGGAAGGTACTAGGAATCTTGCTAATACTGCAGTAGGACTTTTCTTTTATGTCTTTAGACAAGGATTTAAACCAAACATCCTAAAATAGAAAAGGATACTTACGAAGTTCTGTGAATAGTGATTTGAAAATGCTTTGACCCTAATATGCCAAATGAAGTACTTTAGTGACTGCCTACACAATTCATTCCACAAAGAAACTCACCAGCTTTTTTCTGTCTGATATCTCTGTAATCTTTCCCAGGAATCTGACTGATTGTCCATACCGGAGTATTGTACACAAAGATAAAGTTCCTTCAAAATGGACTACTTTTTGGATGTCGAGTCTGCTCACAGACTGTTTTACAGTCAAGGAGCTCAAGGTAAGAAACGCTGGTACTTACTCAGAAAATGACTATTTTAACTGTACAGTTAAGATGTATAGGGCCAGAGAAGGGCCAGCCCTTGTGACTGACCTACTGAAGTGTACAGAGGCCATAGGGAAAAGCCTTCAAAATGCACGGGGTGTAAAAAGGATTACAAGAAGAGTAATGATAGGGTTGATCTGCCATCTCAGAGGATAAGGAAAAGCTATGAGAGCTGTTGGGTGTGCAGCAGGAGCAAAAGGAACTGCTAAGATCCAGACTCTGGTGTTGCAGAACCCAAATGGACAAGTCAGAGGGGAGAGCAATGGCCCGCTGCTTGCTCTGCAAGCCTGTGGTGTCCTTCCCCTTCCTCCTTGCTTATCGATGCTGTCAGGATCATAATGTGGTGTTATTCAGTGCTGCAGGAATAACTGGTTTGGGAAAGCCCTGAGGCAGTCCAGCACACTGTAGGCAAACAGCAGGCTCTCGCTGGTCTGCATCCTTCCCTGTGAAATGCTGGCACCCACACAGCAA
>NW_008825071.1:5661134-5673803 GCF_000699105.1 Pygoscelis adeliae
GTTTCTTTGCTGTAACGTAGTTGAGACTTGTTCACGACATAGATGATATTTTTGGTATCAAAAATTCACATTTTTCTCACCAGCTCTATTTTTGAAGAAAACTTGCAATTTCAGAGAGAAGGGGTTTTTTCTTCTTTAAACACCATATTAAATTGAAGAAAACTGTAAGAACCAAGTAGCTCTATCAACCTTTTTTGTTTTTACATACTGCCTGTTTTCTGAAAACGCGATCCAGCTTTTTTTCACCATTAATTTCATCAGTTGCTAATCAAATTCAAAGTCCAGCCAACAGGAGTTCTGCCTCCCCTCTGGAGGCCATCCTCCCACAGCAAGACCTAATCCACCCAGGGGATGCCACCATCCCAGGATACACAGTACCACCTTTAACCTTCGGCTCAGCTGAGGTGCTGCTGCCTAACACATGCTGCATTGCCCAGCTGCTGCCCCAGTTGTTGTGATACATTTTCATCTGTACGAGTCACAGAAAACCCTTCTCGTCACAACACAGCCTTCTGCATTGCACAACAGAAGCAAATGCTAAGCACCTCAAAATCAGGGGAAAAATCGGCTGAGGGCAATGACTGATTTTGCTGGCTTCTTCTCCATCTCTAAAATGCAACGGACATCTGAGCATTGCTACAGAAGTAATATTAAAATAAGTTCTTCGATATCCCTATGAGAACAAACCCCCTTCTATTCCACAGAAACTAAAATTCAGGAAATCTACAACTTTACTGCTTTATAAGCTATAGCAATTTATTAACAGCATCCCTGTGCACTGCAAGGTACAGAGGGGACTATGGAGGAAGGAATATGTATTCATGCAATGAAAGTCTATTACAGTAATGTGCACAAGGTGACTAATAAGGGTTGCAGAGGCAACCTTCCCTGTAAGTATTTCCAAGAAGGCAAGGGAAAAAAACATTATCTTACCCATACTTGGAGAAATTATATTGTTAGCACATATAGAAATGCTTGTACTGATTAGTTAGATGCATGGCTGAAATTTTAACCTTAGCACCTGGTTGATTCTTTGTTTTAATGCAATTATTTTGCCTTTTTTTAAATGCAAAATGAGGAAAAAAAAATCCATCATGCAGAACTGTATTCCTTGATACAAAAGTCATCAGCAGGGGGTTGACCTTTAGATGTGTCATGTGGGCTTCTATCCCTTGTCCAAAACAAGTAGGAACCAGCACTAAGACTTGGGGATTTTTTGTCCCTATGCTTGTGAACATTTTATGAAAGACGCCAAAGACATGCTTCCGCTGTGCACCACAGTATAGTACAGAGGCTAATTACCTCCACAACTGGAAACGGTACATTGATATAAGAGCCATGCTGCACTTATGCTCTGTCCATTTCAACTTTTTAGCTTTCTCTTTGCTCCTTTTACTGCATTTTTCCCAGCTCCTGTCCTTCACAACTCTTACCTCACATGCCTGTGAGACCTCTTCCCCAAACTCTAATACTCCCCCCTCTCTTCACCTCTCTGTGTTTGAGGTCAGCTGCTTTCCAATAAGCTGGGTGCCAGCAGGGAAATCGCTCTAAGCACAGCAGTGACAACGCTTCTACTCTGCATTCTCAAATGCTGCAACACAGCAGCCCCCTGGCAACAGGAGAGGTGCTTGAGGGGAAGGATGGATGGACAACCCCGCTAGCAATAGGTGCGAGAGACCAAATGTGGCCTGTGCAGAGGGAAGTTTCAGGAGGCTTTCACTGTCTGAGGTAGCACTGAGCATCTCTGAGATGACAGAGATGGCTTCAGCAGGCCAAACGATAAACCTCTGGAAGAGTTTCATCATCAAGCTTTCCTGTAGCAAATGCCTTTATCACCATACTTAGCCCCAAACTTCTTGCTGGTAGCATCCCCTTCCTCTGAGCTGTCTTACCCCCTGTACACAACAAGGAACTCAACCCTATCAAGTGTGCATTGATGCTGCCTGTACAGCTCTGATAACTCCTGTCGTCCTTGTGCCAAATATTAAGACTCTCTTCCACAGAACAGGCAGTATGAGATAATGGCATGATTTCTCCAAACATGGGCAAAAATAACATATTCCTTTCCTTATCCGCCTTCTGAGAAACTGTTAAACTGCGTTAGCTATAACTTTCTGAAAAACCAAAAAAAGACACTGAATGTGAGGCACCCATCCACCATAAATAGCGTAGCTCAAGTAGCTAGTTTGGAACTGAATAAAAGGTCTGCAAGAAAGCATTATCACCAGATCTATCTAATGGGATCGCAAGTAACTATTTGATGTTCATATAATAACATGATGCTATTAGCAAATCATGCTATCAAACAGCACGTGTATATGCATTAAAACTGCATTATGACAGACGAGTGAAAGAAGACTACAGTATTCTGCCATTTAATGAGAAACAATATCAGAACACATTATATGTATCATTATTACTTCAGTTATATTATTAGTTATTGCATTATAAAATGCTCTGTTTGCAGACTGCAGAATGGGGGTTTATGACCCACTTACTCTTTCTGAGAGATTTGAAGGTTTCTGCCTTTTAATCCTTTGATCCACCAGATCAAGAAAAAAACTCCATTCCAATGTTTTCACATTAATGATATGACAGTGTTACAAATGGCAGCTGCAAGGCACTCATCTGTACCCACTCCTTGTGGGTGGAAGAGAAGGGAAGGAATAGGACTACAAAATGTTGGGAAGGAACTCAAAGAGCTATGACGGCATTGCTAGTAGATGATGTCAAATCCCAGCTGACCTCAGGTCTTGCGTAGTCGAATGCAGGATGCTCTGACCTCAGCAAACTGAAACAGGGTTTTGGCCCCCAGCAACTAACCAGTTCTCTATCCCTTGCTGCCTGCGCTAACGCCCACACCTCATCCCTACTCCTGCAGAAAGCTGCAGAACTGCCTTTGCTGCTGTAGGGTAGGAGGAGAGAGGTGTTACCTTATCAGCTGCCTCCTCTCCCATCCTCTCTTTCTGCAGAAGGCGCCATCACCTCACTCCCGTGGGCTGAGTGCAGAACAGAGGATGTTTGGCCATTCCGGCTGCATCGGCTGTTCAAACAGCTGTTCCCTGTTTCCTCCAAGGAAAGTGAAGCAGGAGGGATGGAAAAGTCACAAAAGCTGGATCTGCCAGTAGGATTATCTAGATTTAGAAACCTGGTAAACGAAGCCAGCTGGCTGTAGTGTTCAGATACAAGCCAGAAATATCCTAAGCCTTGCAGCCCTCCCTGACTGTCTCTTCTGTGGCCGTATGTTGGGATCTAGGAGACGGGGGGTGTCCTTGCCAAGTGCGTAATGCCTGGTGACACATCTGCAAATCAGAAGCAGGAAAGAAGGGACTGTGATCTCCTGGATCCAGCCCCTTGCCCTAGGAAAGTCTGAATCTGAAACCTAAGCATGGAGCTGGACTTTAATTTTCAAAAAAGTCTTTTCCCTTTGAAGTGTGTGGAAGATAGTAGTCATTCTTGGATGTGAATGTATTCTAAATACAAATCTACCATGGCTTTCAGCCATGACAGCTGAAAGTATATCATGGGGCCTGAAATAGGATTCAGCTTACTTATCCCTTAGGTGCCCTCAGTGAAGATGTGCCCACCTAAGACTTCTGATTAGTCTGGCATGTATCAGTGGAGAGAAACAGTCATTCTAAGAGCAGGGTTCGCCTAATCTTACATCTTTCTTGGAATAATATAAATTTTACCTTATTCTCTCTACTGATTATGAAAACCTAGGCAGCTAACTTGAGTGAAAGATTCCTGCGCTAATGGCATTTGTTTGCATAGAGGAATCACGTGTTGACAGACAGGACCTAATTCAGGAAAGGGAGTAACTTCTCCAAAACAGGTCAAGTTGTAATCCAAAGCTGTAAATGTGCAGATCCCGTCTTGACTGTAGCCTATTTTGGAGAGACATCAGCTTTGATCTTGAAGTTCTGCTTGAAAGAAGTTATGCCTTGGGGCATGCAAAGAAAGACCTCCTATTTGACAGAGCTGAGCAGGCTGGCGCTGAGGAGCAGCAGAAGCAGGCTGCTCCATAAGGCAAAGTGAGCCAAGAGTCAGCAAGACGGGCAGAGGCAGCGGCCTCGCCTACGAGAGGTAAAGCACTGCAGCACACGAGCAGGGCAGGTCCGGTGATGGTCACTAGGTTCAGCCAAGAGTCCAGATCATCAGACAAGACCATGGTGATGAGGCAGGTATGAGGCCAAGCAGGACATCAAGTCAGCAGTCTGGATGTGGATCAGTGAGGAACGTAGCCAGCCACAGGCACGGCAGCAGCCTTGCTCAGCAAGTGGGCAATGGCCTCAGTGTAAACATAGCTCCCAAAAGAAGGGAGGAAGCAGCTGTTGAGGCTTCTTGCTGCTTTCACAAACAGCTCCAAAGCTGGTCAGGGCTTCTCAAGCCGTTCTCTCCAACAGCTGTGCCACGTCAGAGAGCCTGCCTTGAGCATAGCCAACTACACTGTGTGCAGGGAGCGTACGCAGGGCCCTGGCCATTGGTACCTAGTGCTCACCTAGGCTTGTTCAGGATTAAGAAACGAGGAACCTCTCCCTTCCATTGTATACAGGGGGGTGGAGCACCTTGAATGAACTCTAAGAGGGAAGAATGACTTCTGCCCAGTACATTATAAATGAAGGCTTTAGGTACCACCATAAAAGGAGAGTTGCCCATCGCAGACTGCGCGTAGCACTTTTCTGCAGCCATGAGTCCGATGAAAGGGGTCCTAAGACTCACACCCCCTCTTGGTGCCTCCAGCAACCCCACACCACAACCTGACGGGACAGGCTAGACATCGTGCGGTCAGGATGCTATTCTGAGTCCACCTTTGCGCTACAGTCAGACCCTCTGCTGCCTGCTGGGAGTCCAGGTTCTGCTCTCAGGCGACTTCTGACTCAACTATAAAGTCGTTCCTAATTTCCTGGAGACCTGTGCATCCACTTTTCCAGTCTTATCTCCTTTTGCACCAGCAGGGGGCACAAAGCTTAAAATTAACTGCATTAATTGAGTATTTCCAAGATGCTCCTACATACCTTGAAGTTGCTTGCCAGTCCATTTGACAGGATACCCTGTGCATATTTAAATAACAAAACTCTCTTGAAGGCTTATCTTAAACTATCTTTTCTATCTATAAATAATTCACAGATCCATTTATATCAGGTACGCTTTTACCGGTTGCAACATTCCTGTAATCTACTTGATGAATGTAAGGAGTCAACAAAAAATGTAAAGTAGAAAAAATATGGAAATAAAAATATAGCACATACGGCCAAAGGATAACAGGTGCACAAGATTGTATAGACACATAGGGGATGATTGCTCAAAAGATTTCAGGAAATCCTTCTTCTTGATCAGTTTTCCAGGTTTAATAAAATACTCTCAGGTATAGTTTTTATTCCACATTTTCCTCTCGCACTCTGTCTCCACAATATATTTATTTCACTGTGCTTCACTTTTGCTCATTTATTTTAATTGATACAGTGCTGACTCATTCTAGATGTTTGACTTTAATCACTGCTGACTACTCAGTGCTACTTCCCTTCTGCTTTTGCATATTAAATTATGTCCAGTATTTTACAAAAGCGTATTGCTGCAGTATCCCCAGATCCTAATCCAGGATGATTCCACTGTAGATATTCCTTGTGTAAAGTAACATTAGGATATTCCATCCACCAAAATCTTATGATTAGTCCATCCTATAGACTAACATCTTTTCAAAGTTATGTTATTTTGCAGGTCTTTTTCTTTTTTTATTCATGTGATGTCACTAGTTCTTAGACTAATATCATTAATAACAGAAGAATTAGTAACAGCAAATGTGCATTCCTAATGTAATTTCCCTCCCTTTAAATCCTAGGAAGTAACTGATCAACACCAACCTTTTCCTCATCCTTTTTAAATTTTTTTTTTCCCCTTTCCCACCTCCTATTCTGGCATATTCCCATTACTGAGAATTCAGGAACAGGCAACTGAGTGCCATGATCGGAGTCTCTGGCTTGCAGAGTCAGGTAGCCTAGCTTCACCGATTGTATAAAAATAGCTCACGATGAGTTGCAGTAACTGTACTTCAGCTACTTTTTGTTAATTTATTTCAATATCCAGTCAGCCAAATTAAAGTCAGAAGAAATAAGGATCTTCTAATTCTCAGCAGCATATCTGAATAAAACTAGGATGTTTGAGATCCAGTTCTCTATACCTCTAAATACGGAAAACTTTAGAAAACCTATGCACGGATCACACATGAAAAAATTTTATTCTGAAAACTAAATCTAATTTTTTTCTATTAAAAATTAATTTTAAATAACCAAACATCTACTTGCCCCTATTTCATAATAATTAGCTGTTTTATTTATTTATTTATTTATAATAGTCTGTTTTCTGAAGCCTATGCCTTTGGACACAATGGCAGAGGAACAAGCATGTTTCCTCTAAAATGTACAAAAAATGCTAGTTAGGCATATTGTGCATACGTCTACCCAAATAGCGCAAACCAGCATAACGAGCATGTGCATAGAAGTGGATATCCTTTCGCATGTGTACTATGGTTTGCAACCCTCAGGCCTGTGTTTGAATACTATGTATCTAAGTACTTTCTTTCAGATTACTGATGTCCATCAAACCAGCGTCAAAGATCTCAACAGCTTTGCTTTAGAGACACGGAGCAATCCATATGCATGTGCTTCTGTGTTTATCCGGGAGACACAAGCCTATAAATCATTCTTCATAAATGACAAATTATGTCCTCTCCAGTGCTTGCACGCTTGTTCTACTCTCTTCCCCTCCTGCCAGTCACACCCCATTTCCCATCCCTAATCCTTCAAATGTTGTTCTTTATCAGTTGCATTTAAAACAAGACAAAAGTGAAGTGGCATTAAATCAGACCAAAAGATTTTTTTTCCTGGTAAACATCCATTTGGACCCATTGCTTGGTCTGTCTTTAAAGAAGAATATTCACAATCTAATATTTTTTTAGCACAGATGGAGTATCATGTTCCAGATGCATCAAAATATACCTGAACTAATGTTTTTAAAGCTTACATTTAGCCAAAAATACATTTCTGTGTGCATTATCTACACGTTAGGCCACGGTGAGCCCTTTCCACAGAAGCATGAAGGAAGAGAACGGAATAAGAAGCTCATATGTTTCTCCAACGAAAAAAAAAGTAGCAAGAAAGAATCCTACTCAATCAGCAACAGCAGCACTGCAATTAAAATATTTTCATAGGTATTCTACAAAGTTGTTCAAAATTTGCCCTAAGAAATTAGGTTTTCCTCAAAAAAGTCTTAAAGATTTCTGATGTCAAACAGTATTCCTTTATGGCTATTTCCATGTCATCTGAAGTTGCTTGTGATTATATGTGTCAGAAACATACCCTTCCCAATGCATCTAGATCTAGACACCTCTAGCAGAAACATTTTAGCACTTTGCTTTTACTAAGATTAAAATCATCAGGTCTCAAAAGTTTTTGCCATTTTGAGGTAAGAATCTGCTATGCAAACTAGGGTTTCTAGATGAAGACCCTGTTGAGCCAAAAATTACCAGGGTATTTGTGTCACCAATGAGATATTTTAAAGACATTTTAATAAAAGTTGATTGATAAAAGTGAATGGAAAAAACTAGATGATTATTTCACGTTTTCTCTGACTAAGTTTTAGGAGGACGGCTTTTCACCTCTGAAAGTCTTCTGATTATAAATGTCCCAAATTTTTCTAAAAAACACAAGTCTTAAAAATATCGGTATTCTAACTCTTCAAAACATAAAGCTAGTTCTTGGCAAACAAAAATTAGTACTAATATCTTTATTAAAGTATGTGGAAATGTGTTTTAATGGAAGCCATCAAAAATTCTTTGCAAACCGTCCCCCATGTTTTCAGTAATTTCAAACAGCATTCAAAAATTGGACCACCTGTAGATGTAACTAAATATATTGAAAATATATGTTCAAAGTGCCTCTGAACATGCAATATAATAATTTATGTATTTCACATTCCCTTCTCCCAAACGCATACTTGTGTCGTACTTCAGTAACATACAATATTTTGAGACTACAAATGTGAGATTATATATAATCAGTTCTAAGGTGTCATTACATACGTTATGGCATTTCTATTTTTAAGGTATTTTTCCTCCATAAGCAACCTTTTCCCTTTCTAACAAATACCAACCAAGATGTTGCCACAGTGTGCCAATCGTGGCGTAACCCTATGAGGAACAATGAAACAGAATGAAAGAATTTAACCAAAATGACTGATTTGCCTTCTGCGTGCTGTTAGAGTGGCTGCTTAAAATGAGTTTTCGGACACCGGTCTCAAATCCATTTGCAGCGCAAGCGGGCCCCTTAATGTCTATTGTAATGTCATCCCTTTACTTCAAGACCTTCAAGAGGACACTTTCTAATTTTCCTGAAAAACCATCTCCTAAAAATGTGTCCCAGAGACTGAGCTGGTTTGTGGAGAGCAGCTGAAGCTGGAGATACTGGTGGGTTATCTGTGATGGACCCAATGGTCACACCAGACAAATGTTGACAGCTTTACTGAAAAATATATGGCAAGTCATTCTCATAAGAAGGAGTGCTATGGATTATGGTTAGGAAAAGAGTGTGTACTTGTATTCATGGCGTGCATAAATTTTCAGCGTCACTGTATGGATATCAGAATGTGATCAGCTATACTTTCCAGTTCCGTGGCTGTGTAAGAATTGATCTTAGGTTTTTATTGCAAAATGTTTTAATACTTATTAGCTTCCTCTGAAATTTTTCCAATGTTTACTTAAAATTTCCAGTCATTTCCAGTCTTCCAGTCATTACTCCTTTTGGTAATATACACAAAGGGGAGATAATCATGCTTGTCAAAGTAATATATAATGATTACTCCAGGAAACATTTTCCAGCATCCACCTACCTCTAGTCAAAATGAATACAAGCCAGATCCCAGTATTTTGACCCAAAAGGTAAAAACGATTTATAAACAATTATATAGAAAAGCCCACTCTTATTCTCTGTTTACCATAAATGTATCTGCAATTTGGTGGTGGTTTGTTTTTTTTCAAATAGATTCCTGTGCTGCGATCCAGCCAGCCCTGAAATGCACGGGTGCCCTTTCACTGACTTTAACTACAGCTAGATCATGCCAGTTTTAAATGACAAATCTTTTACGTGGTTGTTTTATGAGATGTTTTTTATAATGCTGACTTCATATACAGATAAATCTTCCTTAAGTGTAAATTTGAAGCTGCAGTACACAAAATTCTCCATAGCAGAAATTTTCCATTCTCTTTTATCTTCATTACTGTACATCCCTATTACAAGGGAGTAATAGTTGACAGTCTAGTCGCAGTGTTTACTTTAGCTTAATCTAAATAGTTGACCCCATTAAATCAATTTCAACTCTTGCCCTTTCCTTTTACTTCAAATTTAAATGCTAGGTTAGAAATGAGTAAAAACTTGAAAGAAATCTATTTAAAACCAGAAAACAAGTAAGTTAGACCAGAAATAACCACTACCTCCAGCAGCGCAGATTTCCTTGTTTAGTAAACTACATAATGCTGCAAATTGAAAAATAGAGCGTGACAGCTTTTGCTAACTCATAGTAATTATATGCTATCATACCTAACACCTAAGTCAGGTTTTAGGCATCTGAAGGTTTCTGATTGACAGGTATTATTTGGAACTCTAAAAAACTTTTAAAAGAAAGAATCACAGTTAGCAGGCTGCAGAATATGCTCTTAGTCACTATCAGTCATGCTTTCCAGTCCCAGCAGGAAAATATAGTTCATTATTAGTTATTTGAAGTGCGGTGGCTTACAAAAGCCCTAAGATAAAGACTGTTATGCCAGATAATGCCCAAAGAGCAAGAAACATCCAGGATTTAGGCTCCTAGGCTCTTACAGGGTCCCACATGAAAGTTAATGTAAATAGTCCCACTAAGGGTAAGGACAGGCTTTCAAGCTGAAGTTCTCTTTCCAGCTATATATGAGGTGGAGGGGAAAGAAACACACTGAGAATGTACTTGTGCATGGTGCTCATGCTTTCAGTGATCAGCCAGATCCCATCTAGCACTTGTGATAATCTTTATCTACTCGGAGAGAGAATTGAGGCGGATATATTTATAGAGGCTCTTCTGTTTGTGATTTGTAATTTATAGGCTCAGCACCCAAAGCGTTCAACAGCCACTCATAATTACATTTCACATAAAAAACCACCTACGTTAAAGGGGCATTATCAAGGCTGTAAGGTCAAGTGCTAAATACTTAGGCAATGCCAGAATGAAGGTTGCCTCTGCAACATTAATTTGGTCTCCTTATACATATGTATTACAGTACAGTTTCTAATTGCATGATGACACGGTAGTTTTTTTTATTCTACCATTTGCTTCGTCAGTGCATGGAGTGGGCAGTGCTCACTTAATGAGCCAGTATTAAATATTTTGCTTTCTCCTCCTTGAAGGCATGGCCCCAAGCCATTTAAACCCTGTTCAGAAGATAGAAATCTTAATTTCCTCATGGGCTTTTCATCGGTGCTTCACTAAAGTTTATGAATACTTTACAAATATTAATGAATTTATATCTTCATGAAATCCCTGCTGAAAGAAAATGATCATTCTCCCTGTTTCACAACTAAGTAACTAAGACATAAAGTGATCAGGAGCAAAAAGTAGCTGTTAATTTTGAGTGCCCAAGTCAAGACAACAAGAAACTGAGTTTTGGAATAGTTGCTGTAGGCATCACGTCATGTGTCCCAAGCACAGCTTCCACTGATTACTGCAAACTAAGCGAACACTTAAATACTTCCATTATTCAGGCATCACAGCATCAAAAACAGTATTCAGAAAAAGAGAGATTGCAACTATTGAGAAGTTGTGAAAAGAGTGGTTTAAGTGGCAAAACTAGGAACTTTGAACAAGTAATCTGTAGCAGGAACAGAGCTATAACCCGTGCCTTTGGGGCACACAACACAGCAATCTTTTCTCTTTTTGGCATCATTCAGTGCAGCCCTTAAATTCTGCAGAATGTGAGGCAGGGACCTTACAGTAAACGGCCTCTTCTACTAGCTGCTACAGCTCCTCTTTTCCATTGAGTGATTTTCTTTCTCTTCTCTTTTTTTCTTTTTCTCTCTCTTCCTCCTCCTTCCATTCCTCCTTCCTCCTGCTATTCTCCTCTTCATTTGTCCTTTCTTACCAGCTCGTCGGGCAACTCTTCTCACCGTGCCCACTCTGATGACAGCGTCTTCTGAGGATGACATAGACCGACGACCCATCAGAAGACTCCGGTCTAAGAGTGACACCCCTTACTTGGAAGAAGCTAGGATCTGCTTCAACCTTGATAATGGTAAGACCACCCCTTCCCCAAATAATTAAAGACTTCTTTTGAGATGCAGATGGACCAGATGGTACCTCCTCATTTCTAAGTGGTACGGTGGTCAACCAGACATCCAAGGATGTTGTGGCTGTCTAACTACAAGCACCTGCATATGTATGAACAGGGATCCTTTTAAAAATTCTCCTGCAAGTCCTAGCTAAAGATTTTCCCCTGTTTTAGCTAGGGTGAGACAGTGAGATCAGAGCAAAAGAGAATGGCTTTGCAAACAGTATGTATTTATATCTTATCCACTCCAGGCATCCAGAAACATGAAAGGTCTTGTGAATGTTTATGAAGGGTTTAGAGCTAACAGCAGACTTCAGCTAAACCCAACATTACAACCATGGAATAACATCCAGCACACCCCAAAACTTCTGTAGGTTTAATTGGCAAATGTGTAACGGAAAACCCTTGATTCTGCAGGAACGAGTAAGAAAGCTGTCCCCCAAAATTCAGACCAACTAATGTTACTATCACTGCCTTCAGAGTTATTGAGCCCTGGCATTCCCTGGTCTTTTTTCTCATTGAGGTTGACCAAAATAAAAGATTTTGGAAGTACTGACAACTTAGTGACTTGAAGCAGACTGGTTTTTTTTTTTTAAATCTGAATTAAATGGGATGAACTAGTACACTCCCTGGCACATATTTTAACTGTTTAACTCTCACTTTATGTAGTACTTTTGTGCTACCCAGATTTTTTTTAAGAATAGCATTTTTAATTATTTCTATTACACTAACATCTAGAGGTCCCAACCGAAATTGGAGCCCTAACATGGCAGGCAGCCTACCACCACAGGCTAAGAAATAACATCTACATAAAGAGCTGATTACTAAATAGAAAAGACAGAATAGGGGAGAAGCAGCAAAACATTGTCCCCAGTTTGCAGCTGGAGAATGGAGTCACGTTTTTTTCAAAGACCTGACAAAGTGACTTATGAATACGAGTCCCAAGCTTTAAGTGACGGTCAGTTTTAAACATTGAGCGCAGGCTCCTCGGTCCCCTTGGCATTTTAAAGTGCTTGGCCTGGTGCACCATTCTGGTTTACTTAATGGGTTTGCCCAAGGAAAGAGGGGAAGGAGGTGAAGGGATGAGCCCTTCGACTTCCCACCAAGTCTCTATCCAGCCGTGCGTTGAGTTTTGGGACCCCTAAGCTAGAAGAGAGCAGTTCAGGGTGCCCAAGACTGGGCCGGGAGGTGCCAGGCCTGCTGCGGGGTAGCACCTCGGCCAGCTAGGCCCATGGCTGCGTGTGGCACCTCAGCCAGGCCGAGCTGCTTGGCGCGGGGCGGGAGTCACCTCAGCCAGGATCCTCCCCTGGGGGCGGGAAACC
>NW_008825071.1:5674500-5676734 GCF_000699105.1 Pygoscelis adeliae
TCCCCGGGCGCCGCCGCCCTGCCCTGGCGCCCGCTTCTTCGTACCTCCCCGGCCGCCTCCGGCCCTGGCCCACTGACCGGCTCCCCTTACCCCCGCCCCTCTCACCCGCCCCGCCGGGTGCCGGCTTCCCTTCTCTGTTCGGCCCCTTAAAAGCCTCCCCTCTCCCAACGCGCCATCCTCTCACCCCGCAGAGCGTGGTGCCACTTCCCCACGAGACTTTTGGTCTGTCCCTCCTTGCCAGGTTCTTCTGGCATCCCTCCTGGAGACACTGCCCTTGGAGTTTTGCAAGTCTCTCCCCCTCTCACTCTTTGCCTTCTTCCCCTGGTGGGTTGGTGCCTCAAAAGTGCAAGGAAGCTTGTGCCTGCCTTGTCCACTTTTTCTTAGTCTCATGAGGTCCCCTGTTGTCTCAGCATTGCTTTTTGTGACTCTGAAGGGGTGTACAGCCTGATGCTTTCTACCAACACACCTCCAGCTCCCCACATTCACCTCCTCCTGCCCGTTATCTGGATGAGCCTCCTGCAAGTCTCTACCTGACCTTTCTGTCCCCCTTCTCTCTCCACTGCTGCTCCTTCCTCTCTGCCACCTCTTCCTCATGGCTCCCTTGAGATTTCGGCCGTTCTCTTCAGTTCATCCTGCACATGGTGACTATCCTATTTCTTTCCTACTAGGCCTGTGGTTTTCCCTCCTTCCCTGACCATTTCTTTCCTTATGGGCTCTGTCAACAGTAAACTACACCAGTGGTTACTTGCTCTCAAAAACAAAGGAAAAGAAAGTTCTTTCTGTTGGTTCTCTGCACCAAACCAGACTTGCTCTGTCCGTGGAGGGGGTGTGAGGGAGGATCTGTGGCCAGGAAGCTCTGCTGCAGCCTCCCTCATGTCCCAGCAGCAGCACACAAAATGACCCAACTGTCTTTGATGCTGAGCCTGTCAGCTCACTGCCAGCTGTAAAGGGAAGAGAGCTGCCTCAGAGTTGCTGCTTGCCATACTGCAGTCTCCCCTATCCCTCCTCCCCGCCCTTTCAGCTGGCAGAAAGTTGGAGATGGCAGAGATGCGTTTTCTCCTCCATTTGGGGATGGTATGGATTTCCCTCCCCCTCCTGTTATCCCTGCTGTAATTACACCCTTGGTAATGGCTAATACGCAGTTTGGTTTTACCATTGACGGAATGGTTGGTTACATTGTACGGTGGGTCATTATTTCTTTCTGACCGTGACTTCTTAAAAATTGCCAAGCCATAGGTAAGTTGGGTGGCATTTCAGGGCACAGGCTGGAAGACAGTGCCAGATGCCAGGTTTCAGCTCTAAAGAACTGGAAGTGAAAATGGAAAGAGCATCACTGTGCGTAAGGTGTAAATAAAAAGAGGCTGTGTGTGGTTATTTGACTGCTGAAATAACCCTGCATTGACTTGTGCTGTCACAGGTAACGTTAGGTCATGTAGTTATAAGTAGATAAACCAGTTAAGAGCAAGGCACCTTCAGGTCACCTGGGGCCTCACATCTCTATGCTGAGCTAGACGTGCTGTCTTTACGACAGGTCCCAGAGGATGCGCAAGTCTCTAGGTACCTCTCTCCTGCAATCCGCTGAAGAAATTGATAATTACACTTAGCTTCTTTCTGTTCCTCCCCTCTCCCCTGCTCTCTTTAATTTATGCCTTTACTTTCAAACCTGGGAATGGAATTCCTTTAAAAGAAATAATTAAAAGAAACAGTACTGGTGTATCAAGAAATATAAATGAAAAACGTTGTAAGTAGTGCAAGCGTGTGTTTTCATTAATCTATCTGGCAGTGAGTAGTTTTGGGCTTTAAAAAAAAAAGAAATTGCTTAGCAACCAGTATTGAGTGAGCGAGCCAAAAAGCAAGTGAAACGCGCCACTGGTACCCACTTCCTTTCTGAGCTGTTGGTTTTACTCTTCTGTTTCCTCAGAAAGCACAAGCCGAGTAGCCTGGGTTTGAGAACTCCGTAATCCAAGGAAACAGCTGTTAGGAAATTTGTGTAGCCACTTTTGCTCGTACTCGATAATGCTGCGTGGCGCAGGGTTTGCTTTCGAAACTTATTATTGACGAGGCGCAATGTTCTTGAATTCTTTTTCCTGGGGTACGCGTGGGGGGAGAAAAAAAAAACCCTTTCTAAACTTACCTGGTTTTCACACGCGGTTTCGTTGCTGGTGATGTCACTGACGTGCCACGGCGGGTGCCAGGCGGCTCTCCGTGTGGCGGGGGGGCCCGACCGCCTGCCT
>NW_008825071.1:5676875-5685372 GCF_000699105.1 Pygoscelis adeliae
GGCTGCTCCGCAGGGGGTGAAAACCGCATGTCCCGCCTTGCCTTGTTCCCCCTCGCTGTCCGTGGGCTGGCAGTGCACGTGTGTGCACAGGGGTATGTGTATTTCTTTGCCTGTGCAGGGGGAAGGTGGTAGAAAGGAAGTAATGCCGTTTCCTCAACCCATTGATGCAGCCGAAACTAAAGTGACGCTTGGAGCGCAAGAAATAACCTCTTCCTTACGTGCTTATCGCTTGCTTTCCATTGAGTGCGTTCCATATCTACAGCTGCTGCTGCTCAACCGCTGCTTACAGAGCTCTTTTTCTTACAGCTGCTGCAAGTCGAGCTGCGTTCCCCAGTCATTGTCTTCTGTCAGGACACGGTCAGGGCTGGGGTGCAGCATGCAGCTGCTTTGCTGTATTGGAACTTAAAATCCACTTTTATTAATGAAACATAAGCAGATGCAGTGAATACTGCTCTTCTCCACTCTTAATTACAACCACTAGTTAAGAACTAGCAGGTTTTTATCTACTTCAGCTGTAAGTTATAATTATACCATTACTGCTGTTATCTGTATTGTTGAACAACTGAGAGATTGCATATGCAGAGTCAATTATACAATTTGGGTATAGTACAGATTTGGTCTGGATTGTAAAAAAACCCACAGCTGATAAGTGATTAACAGTGCAACTTCTACCTGCCCTTCTCTTTCGATTGAGCGGAACTCAAACAGTTCTGCTTTGTTTGATATTCCAAAAGATCCATGTTTATTATGTTTGTTTCTAAATATTGATCAATTAACTCACAATTATTACCTAGCATGAGTTAACAAATGCTGTTCAATTAGTAGTCCCGAGTATGGGTTTTTTTGCTGGTGTTCCCAAACTGATTAAAATACAAAGCTGTTTTCCAAACTCAGGGTTATTCTCCCTACTGTTATACATATGCAAATCCTATTCATCTGAGTTATGTGTTCATATCAAGAGGATAATGTTTCCCAAAGGATTTAAATTATCTCTTCTGCCAAGATTAATGTAGCTACATAACATCATAAAACTATAGACAGATATGAATTCCTTTTGCATATTTGATACTGAATCAGTCCGCATACAGAAATTAATTTTTTAATTTTCTGAAAGACTTCCTCCAGTGTGACACTAGAGGAATGTGCTCTCACTTTCGGGTGGTGATCTTTTGTTTTCTTTATTATGATTAGCAATCTGGTGTAGCTCCATCTCTTAACATCTATCTTTGGCTTTTTGTATGTGTCTTCTTAAAAGCAGTTTTCAAATTGTCTTTTTAACTTTCTTATTCAGGCACCTAAAAGCTGATACCAAATTGCTTCTGAAAACTTGGGCCTCCATCTGTGACAATTGTCCAATAGCATAATCACTTTCCTGGTCCTGTGCCATCTGACAAGTTTGTGTTTTTTACAGGTTTTGACCTATTACAGGTTTTGACCGATTTCTATTCTTCCTGTTGCAAAATATGTTCCTTTTAAAATGGCAACGCATGGTAGGTAGCTTTCAAGCTTGATAAATTAGCAGAGGTGATGACCGATAAGGAAATAGACCACTTAAAACTCTCACTAAATGATCCAAGATGCGAGAGCTTTTCTTCTGCCTCCCCCTTTATGCGGCTGCTTGGGGGATCCCTGTCAGAATTTTCTCAGTTTGTTAGGGGAGGGGGGACTACCATGCTGAGTTGATCTGATCACGTTCTCTTTTAGCCCTTCAAGTGTCAATCACAATTGAAAGCTACTTCTGTAGACAGACAGATACTCTTACTCCTTCTGAGCTGAAAGAGTAACCTTTGTACTGCAATCCTTTGCAAAGTTGATTCTAGCAGAGTGGCTTCTTGTTAGGTGGTGCAAGAAGCTGTCTTGATCTCAGCTGCCGTGGGACCTTCCTGAGATGGTTTAGGGAGGTTGCCAAATGTCAGTCTTTGTTTCAAAAAGGTTGATTGTCTACTTAGAATTTAACCTGGGAATGGAGACTCAGGGAGAAAGTAAGCCAATGCCTTGGAGAAGGTGTAAGGCCAGAATGACTGCAGTAGCTGTACTAGGGGTCAGCAAAGAGGGGGTGTTCCTTCAAAAAGAATATATTTAGCTTCCGTGCTGTGAAATGAGGGAAGGGGAGCTTTTGAATGTGAATATATCCCTCCCACCCTGACTTAAAAGCATGCACCAGTGGTGCAACTGAACAGAAGCCTGTGGCCAGAGGGGCACAGGACCTGGGCTTTGAAGGTGGGGGGAGAGAGGTAGCGACAGAGCAGACCCAATAGGGACGGTGCAGCCTCTGCCAGCTATGGACCCCAGCTGGCTCGATCGGCCCTGAAGCACAGCACAGATTTTAAGTGTACTGAAGTGGCTGGATCATCAAGTGATGCAAGTCATTTGTTGACTTCAGCTGGGGATCTGAGCCAGACTGTAGAAATATACATCTCTGCTTCCCTTCGATGATGAAAGATCTGTTTTATCTCTTTGTGGTATAGAGCCACATGTTCTCCTGGATTGTGTTCTGGGAAAGCAAAGCTGAGAGGGAAAGGACTGAGTGGCTCTGCACAATTTTGCCATGTGTACAGAAGAAAGGTGCTTGTGTCTAGAAAGGCAAGTGAACTCGGTACTGTTCACTGTTCTTAAGCAGTGATGAGTAACTCACATTGGGGAAAGGAAAAAAACCCATGGCAGCCTGTGTTAGTGCTGCTGCAAGCAGAATTAATTCACAGGGAGTAAAGAGGGAGGAGGATCCTGGCAGAAACTGCTGAATGGCTGAGACAAATGTTAGCAAGCTGGGAAATGTTTGTAGTCGGCTGTTTCTGTGATGCAGAGCTGGTGGGGGAAAGCCAGGACACAAAGGGTGACTGTTCGTTTTATACACGGGAACTTTCCTGGTCTGAACTGGGCACAAAGTTGAAATCAAAAGCTTCTTCCATTTTCACTGTCCTGGCACCTTCCACACTCTTCGGGCCCTGGTGCTTCTTACAGCCTTCGTGGTAGGCTGCCTTACTGTTATTATTTGTATTGCTGTATTCATTCCATTATATAGCTTCAGAGCTGTGCTGAATACTTTTCAGAGGGTAAAATGATGTATGATTTTCCTTTTTGATGGAAAGATAATGTAAGGTTAGCCTCATACATGTTGATTTGTCTAGAAGGATATGATACATTTTTCTTTAGTGATCAAAGAGGAGGTTGTGCACTTTATTTTGTCACTGAGAAAAATAAGAAAGACTATTTATACAGCTCACTGAGGTGGGTAAATTCTAAATAGGTGAAAATAAAATGAAATTACTTGACTGGATTTTCTGCAGGAAATCTCCATCACATCCATTTTTAATTTTCTCTAAAACCCACCATTTGATTTAAAAATCTGTTTTGAAGTTTCTGAGTTTGCCCCTGGTCATCCTTACGTATGATTTAGTACACTAACACAATTAATCATCTGTGCAGTCTTTTGAAATGTTACCACATTTGCAGTTGTGTTTTTTCTTTCCTGTTTATCCAGCATATGTTTGTGTATATCCATAATAAAATATTCTGCATGGTTTCATGATTAGAATAAATAATCCCTAAAATGATATAAGAATTTAAACTACTTTGGATTTATGGAGCTCACAGATTAGAATTTATGTTTAAGGGGTAATCTGAAGGGCATATATTTTTTTTTAAAAATACTTTCAAATTATGGTGGCTTTAAGATTTCAGGTAGAAAAGATGGGCTCGGGAGAAGAGGGGAGAGAGAAATATGCAGTAGTAGGCTTTCTAATACGTGTGGGAGGTTTTATTTCTTTCTGGAGAAAGATTAGTAAAAATGCATGCTTGGAAAAAATCCACTTTCTCTCTCTGCTCTAATCACTCCCTCAGATTATTGTCATGGAGATCCTCTTGTAGTTAGGAAGCCAAATCACTGGTTTTGGCAAAGCATTTCTTAATACCTTTATAAAAGAGCCTGAAGAACTGGCCTCCTTTGCCATCAGGCTTTGCGTTACCAAAACTTGCACCTGCACTTTAATCGAATGATGACTGTTAGTCTTAATGCTGCTTAATTTGGAGTATAGCTAGAGATCGGATGTGTGCCCGTCACTCGTATCATGGCTGCATTCCAGCCCGGGGAGCACGAGTGCGCACATCAGGGAAAGTGAGTCTCCAAACTGAACGTTACCCACCGTGTGGCAAGGATCCGCCATTTGAGATAACAGGCCCTTGCCAGGGCTAAGTGGAGTGGCTGAAAGCGCCTCTGTATCAACATTGTATGCAGCAGGTAAACAGTCTGTTTTGAGGGAAGAGTTCTTAACAGCGACTAAGGTTTTAACTCGTGTGCTTGGCTTTGGAGACCTTTAGTTTAAGACTATGACCTTCAGTGGGTCCCAGATGGGAATAAGCTTACAGGTTCTCGAGGTCCTGTAAAGGGGAGAGATGCCCTTGCTTCACCGGCTGTCATCCAGAAGGAATTGTTGATGCAGGCTTTAGTTAACAAGTATAATTGGGGACAATTTGAAGGGAAAAGCATAGTTAGTCAAAATGATGGAACTGGCAAGAGGAAAATGATACAAGATCCGTTTCTCTGCAGGCTGAAATTGTTGGTGGAATTGGCAAAAAAAAAAAAAGCTTTGATATTTCAACCATTCTTGTGGCACTGCACATGTGCATCACCTTTCTGTGTCAGGGGGGCAGCTGATACCCATGCAGTCAATGACACCAACATTGCTGGATGTCGTGGTTTAACCTCAGTCGGCAACTAAGCACCACGCAGCCGCTCGCTCACTCCCCCCCCCGTGATGGGATGGGGGAGAGAATTGGAAAAGCACAAGTGAAAAAAACTCGTGGGTTGAGATAAAAACAGTTTAATAATTGAAATAAAATGATAATGATAATAATATGATAATAGTAATAATACACAAAGCAAGTGATGCACAGTACAGTTGCTCACCACCCGCCAACCGATGCCCAGCCAGTCCCCGAGCAGCGGCCCCCCCGGCCAGCTTCCCCCAGTTTATGTACTGAGCATGACGTCACATGGTATGGAATGTCCCTTTGGCCAGTTTGGCTGTGCCCCCTCCCGTGCACCTGCAGCCTTCTCAGTCGGTAGAGCATGGAAAACAACCGTGACAGCAAATAGAAGAAAGGAAGGTACATACTTGCTTTTGGATCAGAATATGCAGACCTGATGCCTCTTACAGCTGCCTGCAGTACATGTGATTTTAAGGCTGCTGTAGTGCTTTGTGGCTAACGTGGTTCTTCAAGAAAATTGATGTGGCGGAATTTGCCTGAGTAAGAAGTTACCAATATATTTGTCTTTTGCTCGATAATGGTTAACACGACCATGTTTATTCCTGCAAGCTGGGACACTGCAAAATCCTTTTATTTTTCTTGTTTCATCAGGAACCACAGTTCTCTTCTTGGAACTAGGTCTTTAAGGAAAACATGTTTTTCCAAGACTTCAGAAAAAATTGTCAGAACTGGCAACCCTGTTCAGAATTATTAGCTGTAAAATTTAGTAAAAAGAAAGGGCCTAATTCTCAGTAACAGGTATAATTAGCTTTAATGCTTAATTACTCTGAGTCAACTAATTGGTTTCATTGGGACTACTCACAGTAATACTCACAGCTAGGCATGTAAGTGCCTTCAGAATCAGTCTTAAAGTTTGTAAGTTTTTGCAGTATGACAAAAGTCATTAATGCAGAAAGAATGTCCCAGGCTGTCTGCTTTCAGATAATATAAAATGTCAATGCTAATGCAATATTGTGTTATTAGCAGTTGTTTCTTGTGCTTAGACTTTAAACCATAGAATCAGCATGGAATATTATACTTCTGTAGCAAAATAAAACTTGGCTCCACTCACGCTTTCTTGGTGACAAATATTCATGACAATGTAGCTTTTGTGCATAAGGTGCAAAAAGTGTCAGTTCTTACATTGTAATTATATTAATGTATTTTACATGGTAATACAATTTGTTGATATAGTCAACTAAAAATGTTTTTTTCATTCAGAAAACTTTTAGGGTAAAATTATTTATAATCATGCAATAACCACTTATAATCATGCAATTCTGTTGTTTTCATTTAGAATGCATTGCTGGTCTTGTTTTATATTGATACGCTGAGGCTATAGCTTGACCCTCGGTACACGGCTGCCTTCCCTAGGTTTTGTTGGGGAACCAATGTTACTGAATATTTGAAAGAAGGTAATTGCTGCCTTTACTAAAGACTTCGTATAGGGGCATCGTAATAATTTTTGTATCTTGAAATTACAATTCAATCTTTAAGAAATAAAATGAAGATGATGCCTGAAGAAGAACTTTAATGAGTAGCAAATTCAGCAAGAAAATGAGGAGGCAGAGTTGAAAAATGAAATGCCTGTGTTTCTTCTGCACTCCAGACTCGCCGTGGTTTCATTCTGGTTATGAAGTACGTAAGACAGGGGAAGTATATGACAAGTGTTTGCATGCTGATATACTGTATGGACACATGCCATTTTAACTACGATGGATAACAACTGCAGCACATATTTCAGTTAATCAGAAAATCCTTGCTATGCATAATTTATAGTGCAATATCATTTTTACGGTTAGTGCTTACAGTACTTGGACAGACAGACACCTGGTTAATAGTTTATAAGCAAATTAAATACTTGATGCATTATTAAAATGGAAGAGAAATTTCATCAAGGCGAAATCTAATTCTTTGCAAGAGTGTTGGAAATAGTGAAAGCCTGCCGCAAGCTTGATGCCCCAAACTGGGGAGGACCTGTTTTGGGTGTGGCACGTGTCTGCCTGTGTGTCTTTGCTTCTGTTCTGTGGATAAAAGGGTTAGGAGTCTACTGATAGTTAGATTTGAGAACTGACCGGGGTACATGTTCTTGGGAAAAATGTTCCTATATTCCCTCAGTCAGTCAAAACGTAAGTCAGTCAAGTGTTGCGACAGCGTTAAGCTATCAGAAACAGCCTTAAGTTAAAAGAGTATGTCTCAGGCTAGTCCCATTTTACTACAGCTTTGCACTAAGCCATAGGAATCTCACTCAGAACAGAAAATATGCCCCCAGTTAGGGTGAAATGAGAAATTAATTGCGGTATTCCTTGAGAAAGAGATTACTCATATCTGACATCTGTAATGGTCCTTTGTTTTCCTTGCTGAGATCATGATAGTACAGTTTTCATACATAATTTTTTTTCTTCTGCTTAATTCTCTGTTTTCTTGCACTGGAGAAGTGCTAGAAACAAATGCGGAGACCTTGATGTGGCTATGCTTGATGCATGAGGCATCTGCAGTGTTTGGAGGAGAATGGCTCTTCCCCATGTTCAGCCTCAGTTGCTGGAGCATGTGGGCGTAAAGGTCGTGTTGTGCAGACTGCTGGTGAAGAGGTCTGTGGTTGAATATCTCATGCGATGCTCCCAGCTCCTGCCTTCTGTGGGGTTTTGTTGTTGTTGTTCTTATCTCCATCTCTCTTTTCCCCCCGCCTTTTCCATTCTCCCGTGTTTATCGGGGCTATGTATGCTGGCAGCAGCAATATGTTGGCCTGCAGTTTCTTGAAGGCTGTCCCTACTGGGTTGGGAGAGTTGCCGTACATGCATTTAAAGCCGTGAGTTGGGAACTATGGCTTTAAATGATCACCCTGTATCCGTAGGACCTCTGATAAAGAGCCATGTAATCTACACAGTGCTTCCATGAACCCAGTTAAAGCAATCATTCCCCAGAGTGATAATCGCTCTTGTTCTCTACTTAGTGAATGCTCTTCGGGTCGTTGTGGGTAAAGGTAGTTTATTGAAAATACTGAGGTGGAGAGTTAGGAACAAACTGCATTAAGCTGCTAATGAGTAGTCATTGTTTATATTTAAAGTAATTTGGCACGTTCATCCATTCATGAGCAATTTAATTTTGTCTTATCACCTTCTTGGTTCATCATTCCTTATGACTTACACTACATGTGAAGGCTTTTTTTAGAGTTCACTAATGTGATGAATGTTTTCCAGAAAACTTTAAAAGTTTGTTTCAGAATTATCACAATTACTTCCTAGGTTGAAATAGCCAAAAATAAATGGAAAGCAATTGATCATTTTAATTTGTGTGGAAGCATGGCAAAATCTTGGAGCACTTAAAAGCTAATAATAAAAAATTAACTGGGATTAACTAATAACCTGCAAAATAATAGCCTATAATTAAAAGGTAAAAAGAAATCAGTAAGGCCTAATTTGTAACTTAGTCTTATCTCAAGGCTCAGAAGAACAAACCATTCTGTGAGATGAATTTGATAAGATTGCTTGAAATAATACTTTTCGGAACAATCTAATTTATAAATAATCTTTATTTTTTAAAGAAAACAAGATAGGTGTCACTGAATAACCTTGGGGTCTAACCTTGCAAGCTCTCCCCTCTGCAAGCAGTGCATGTAACAGCTCTGTCAGTGTTAAGGGAGCCCCAAGGGGAGAGTGGCAAAAATATTTGGTCGGGAAGTATCATGACACAGGTGGAATATAGCTTTTTGTTAACGGGCTTCATGACATAATAATAGGAAACCAGGGGA
>NW_008825071.1:5685469-5712567 GCF_000699105.1 Pygoscelis adeliae
TTCACAGTTAATGCTGCCCTAGGCAGCAGAAATATGATCTTAGCAGGTACCCACGTAAGTGGCTGTATATATACCTAGAGATATGTGTCAGCAGCTTTAGGAGCATGCAGGGACCATCTGTTAACCAGCGTGAGTTTAAAAGGCTTGAAGTGGGCAGCAGAGGGATCGCTCCAAAAGATGTGCACTTGTTCTTTCAGTTGCCCAAGTCAGTGGCAGGTAGACAGGTCAGGAGCAGTGATAGGTGTTCCTTCCTTCATCGTAGCTGTTTCAGGTTACGTTTCTCTCTGTGGCTTTTGGCAATGCTTACTGATATTTGTAGTCAACTGCAATTTAAAGTAGTGCCTAGTGTTGAGAGGGAGAAAAATGTAGGACCTGCTTGCTTATCTCTTTTCAGAGATACATCCTGCTTTTAAACTTCTTTCTCTCTGTCTGCTAAAATAAAACATCATATCAGCTGTGTATCAGTGTGGTGAATAAGGAGGCACGTAGCTTTCATTAAAGCTCCTAACAGAAAGAAATAAGATTACTGTCGGCAATAGCAGGATGTACTGAGGAAGTGGACATGGTGACAGTATTAGCCATAGTAAAATCCAGAGCTGTTTTAGCAAAACATCATTCAGAACATCTGACTTCCCATATAACTTTTTGTCACTACGTTGGAACACATTTGGTCTTGTTTATTCATTTGTGTGAAACTATGGGATTAGCTTTATGTGTGCAATAGAGCTTTAGTGTACCATAGCCACTAGTGTACATCCAGCTTCCCTTGTCGAATGGTATGTTGTGGGTCGTTTGCCTTTGGGAACAGAGTGTTTTACCCCTTTTAGAATTTTACACTGAATTTGAGGCAGGACTTTAAAGTGGATTAAGCAAGAAAATGTAGGTTGGATCTTGACGAAGGTATTCTCAGTAGCTTAGATCAACTTTCATATTTTGGTTTAGCTGGTGTTGCTATCTTAGAAAAAGCACCCAGATGAGGTGCCCCTCATCTATTTGTTTTATTGGGCGGGAGGGGTATTATTGCTGCTTGCTCACAGTGTGGCCCCTTAACTAATATGTCATTCAGTGAACACAAGAACATATCTGTTGTCCTTCCCCTGTCTTCAAGCATGCCCTGAAGACTCCAGGATAAGTCATCTCCAACCTCCATGTATTCCTGAGGAGGAAGCTCAGAAGACCTAGAAATCATACAGAAAGAAAGGATTAGAGTGGTGGAGAGAGGACCTGTATTGCGTCTTTCTCCATTCACAGTGGCCTTAATAAGTGAGCTTAATAATTGTATTTGCTAGGAATTTTCTTTCTCCAAATTTTGGGAGGGATCAACACATTTTCTGGGAAGAACTGGTATGTGTGGAGTAAGGGGGAGAATGGCCAAAGTGGATTCAATCATTAAGATTTCTTTCCCTGAAAAGAAGATTGTTGGACTGAAGAAAAATGTTCCTCTGTGCTAGAATTGAATGTGCTGGGCGTTTTTTTTCTGCTTATTGGGTTTTAGAGGACTGTATTTTTTTTAATTTAATATCTCACATTACTTCCCGTAGAACATTACCAGAACAGTTTCTGTAAATCTCTATGCACAGTGTGTTTTATGTGAGCCAAAGATATTTTTTCTTGCTAGATCTTTTGTACCTTGTGGCACAACTGCACAGGTATTTATGTGTATCCTTAAAAGTTTTTATTCTCATCTGTAAACTAGAACCTTGAGTGCTAACCTCTTTCTTCTGACAAAGTGCTCTGATGCTTTTCCTTTAGGAATCCCCTTCCTTAATTCTGTGCCATTCTCTGTGGAAAGGGGGATGCTCTCTCTGAAGGACTTGTCCTCCCTTCTGAAGTCTGCATCACAGTCATCTTTCTTTTGAGATTGGAGAGCTAGCCGTTATTTGTAATGGAGCTTCTCTGCATTGTTCTTCATATCAGCTAAAGAAGTGACTATAAAAGCCAATAAAGGTTCTTTTTCAACCCTTTATCTCCTGACTCAACAGTACCCTGAAACCACATTGGCCTCAGAGCAAAGGATTAAGCATACATCTCGTGCAGGGAAGCTTCTTATGTCATTGCTTCTTAATCTTGTTGCTGCACTTGCATGATTTCTCCTGTGAGGATTACGGCAATGTGTTTGCTGTAACGTGCACCTCACCTTAGAAACCTTTTCTGGTAGCTTCAAAATTAAGTAAAAGTGATGCCTTTGTAAATTTTTTCGGGCTGCTTTGTCCTCCCTCTCCCCTCAGGAAAAGGATACAAAATATGAACAAATAAGTTTCCTTTTAATGCGTTTTTGGCGTAGTTCAGAATGGCTTGAAAACAAATGAAAAACATACAGAAAAATAGGTCTGACTGATTTCCTGTTCATTTAAATTATGTGTCTATCCAAAGGTCCTTTGATATAATACAATTTTTAGTCCCTGGTGGGTAGGAAATAGTTACCTGAGGCTCTGCTTACTTTTTACACTGTATCAGAATGAGTCTCCCAAAACAACCTTTAAAGGGTTCAGGATAATTAAGGTTCACTGGTACAACCGTAACTAGCTGGCTGTATTTAATTAGTCTCTCTGTAGGATAGAATTGCTGCATCGTATTCGAAATGCCCTTTGAGGAAGATAATGAAATATGTCTTACAGGAGCTTTAGTGTGATGATCAGTGTGGTTAGTATTTCAATTTGCTGCGAAGTGAGCTTCTATTACACAGATAACACAACTTCTGATAGATCACCATTACAGCATCCTTCTTCAAATAAATAAATACATATTCTATTACAGTTCTGTAATTAGCCATGGAAAAGAAAGAAATGCTGTCTCACAATGATACTGATTTCCCTAGCCATCTCCTGCTTTGGCTTATTGTGACTGTGGAATGACCCAGTTCAGGAAAGCACTGATGCGCCTAGGTTCATCATTAACAGACATCAGAAGTGTCTTCCTGAATCGGTCTCTCTAAGTTGCAAATGAAAATCTGCTCTATGGAGATCATCATCTTCTCAGCCCCTTCTTTTTTTTGTGTATGTTTGTTTCAGAAAAGAGATAGTAAACCAGCAGCAGTCCCAAATAAATGTGTTGGCAGGAGGTGGGGCAGATGAGGTTCTTCTGTATTTCCATTAGGACTCTTGCATTGACTCGGGAGGCACAGCACAGACCCCGAGGTGCTGGCACACCTCTTCATAACTGTTTGCAATTCTGCGAAGTATCGTGTTCAGAACCAGGCTGTGCCCATGCACAGAAGACTGCAGGGAAGAGACGTTGGAGAGAAAGAGGAAGACTTCACCACATGGTTCCTGCTGCTCTCACTCATAACTGTTCTTTACAGCCTCGTGCTTTCCCTGCTTGCAGACTCAGTTCCAATTGAGTCAAATTGTGTTTGCTAGACCAACCTCTTGGAAATCAGGGCCAAAGATGCATGTGTCTGATGTGCACCCTAATATATAGTTGGGATGTACCTAGGGCACACACCCAGTTTTAGGAACACAGGAGTGTTGCCCAGGTCCCTAGTAATAGTATACCATTAATCTTTGCCTAGGCTGTTCCACCCTGCTTGGGCTGCTGGCACACAGCTTCGTAACACCTCTCGAGTTGGACAGGTTTATGGTTGCCGTATGTGCTGGGCTGCTTGTGGTGTCTGCCCAAACATGGTTTCTCTGTGGGGAAAAAAGTCTGCCAAACATTTGGCAGGGATTTCCAGACCTGAAGCAACCCAGTCAGAACAGTAGTATAAGCCTGTCTCTGGATACTTGTAAGTCTGTGTACTTTTCTCTACATTCAAAGAGCATCTCCACAGAGCATGCATGGCCAGTCTGACACATCCTAGAAATGTATATATTTCTATCTAGGAAAAACTATATCCCAGGGGAAGCTATGCATCCCAGCCTTACTACTGTCCTCAGGATGCCCTCTGGAAAGTAATTTGCAGCTGACCTCATGGTGCCTTCATGAGAAGGAGGCTTTTCTGGGCTGATGAGGACACTGATGTGCTATATACTTCATTGTATTAGTATACTAGTGCACCAGCGAAGTGAAAAAACCCCCAAACTTTCCTGTGTTTCTCATCCTAGAGGTGCTAGCAGATAAGTATTAATTGACTATATTGAAATATTAGTAGACACTGCTGAGTTAGATGGATCCTCTGTTAATACAGAGGAACTGATGCACTGAATCAGTTCTGAAGCCTTGAGCTTTTGTTCTCTGTAGTGTCTAAAGGACAGACAATTCAAGGGTTTGTGACTGTTGCAGTTCTTGAATCGTTGCAGAAAACATTGGTCATGCTCATTGGAAGGTAGAGAAATAATATACTCAGACGAACATAATCTCTGTTCATGGAAGTCATGGAAACAGTTTAGTTTTGGTCATTTGGAGTGCAGGATGATTATTTCATTGTTGATTCACATCTTTAAAACATTGGTCTTCTGCACTTGTGGAGGGAAGGAAGAGAAATGGGTATAACAGCTAGCAGGTGGGTCCATTTCATTGGGCATATCAAAAGCCTTGAAGTTTAAACCTGACAGGAGTATGCACAGGGTTTGGATTCTCCTAGACCAGGCTTACCAGGCAGTGGCGGTAGTGATGGATTCAATTTTCGCTGTTTCTGTATTCTTCAGAATAATGTGACCCATGTGATGTCAAAAAATCAGTAAGCTCCTAGCAAGAAGCTTATTTGAAATAAATGCAAAATGTTGTTCTCCTGATAGATGGTCGGTTGCTTTGAGTTGGGTTTGCTACCCAGTACTTAGACACTCTGTTCTAGCTTTAGTGTGGCAGAGAGCTTACTTCGGTGTATGGCCTTTGAAAACCCTATGAAAGAGCCCATTCTACTCCCTACTTCAACATCGCTCTTCCCTGGGTGACCTGCATGTAGTTTTATTAATTGCATGCTTTTATGGAAGCGCGCTAATGTCTTGGGGTTTTTGGCATGGCCACTGTTGGTTTGTTTGGCAGAATTTGAAAGAAAAACAGCAGAAAGTGTGACAGTCATGGCTTGTTCACATCCACTTCTTGTCTGTTTGCTGCCATGGATTTGAACTGGGATAGCTACTGGGACGTGGACTTTGTGGGTAGAAGGACTTGGAGGGATGGGGGAGGAATCTAGCCCAAATGGTTATGTCCCTGAAGGATTTGATGAAAAACCCAGGCTATGAAATATGGAATATCTTCTGTCTTAAGTCTCTTCATTGTTCAAACCATACTTTCAAAGCTTTTAGGCTCCAAATATTAATGCACTTCCAAAGCTATGCTTATTATTAAAAAAAAAATAAAATAGTGGAGGTCAGGATTGCAGCAGGTTTCCTTTAAAATAGTAATGATTGTCAGATGATGCATTATCTGGCAGTTAATGGAGTAGCAGAGGGCCTAGTACTAGAGTCTTAAATGCCAAGAAATGAAATAGCCAAATGTTGGCACAAATACTCTGCACTCTGGAAAAAGATGAAGGTGAAACTGGAGGGCCAAGCTTTGCCTTCCCGCTCAGAACCTCCTTTTTCACCAGCAGGGAGACTAGAGTTAGTAATGGGATGAGAAGGATAAGGTAATATTCCATCTAAAGAAGTATGACAGATTCTAAATTTAAGTAATTATCAGTAATTAATAAATTACAAGCTTGTTTTTATTCTTTGTTTTTTTCTGTGTACCTTTTAAAGTTTTAATGTGCTCCTGCTGTGGTGTTCATAAAAGAACTTAGCTTCTGAAGACCCAATACAGTAACAAAAAGAAGAAAAAAAATCATCTTGTTATGATCAGATTTATAACGTACAGTTACCTTGGTTTAATGCAATGTGTACATTAAAAAAAAAAATTTTTAAAAAGCTTGTGGGGAGGAAGGGAGGGAAGAAAGCTCTCACCTAGAGCTGAGAACATACACTGAGGGCTTTTTGCTTGCTTCACTGCTGAATTTCTAAAAAAAAAAAAAAAAAGGAGGAATTTTTGTATTGCTACTGCACAGACTGGTTTGTTACATGAATCATCACAAAACTGGTAATCCTCAAAGTTCGAAGCTTTATACGGAGTCCAAGGGTGACAGGTTCTGAGTAGCAACTACTTGCTTGAGCAGCCCTGTTTATTTCAATGGGACTGCACAGGTGAAAAGGCGCTGCAGAACCGAACTCCGCCTTGAAACCCAACTCTGAGGTACTGCTGTCTGAGCTTTGGGAAGGTGGGAGGGAAAGGCACTTAGCAACGTGCCTCCCAGAGCAGAAGGCCACTGTTTTGTCTCTCTGCTTCACAGGATGGGAAGACCTGTTTTCCCCGTGGGGTCAGTCTGGACCCTGCTGAGCAGTTGTCCTCCTGCTGGGATGTATGTCCAGCCAGGGTAGATGACTAGCCCAAGGAGTATTAAGGTCACTTATGTGACTCAGCACCAGCCATGCTCTGCTCATGTGTCAGGGAAGAAATCTGCCCTTCAGGGCTTCCCTGCTGTGATGCCATTCTGTGCTGCTGCCAAGGTGGAGTTACCCCTTGAAGACGGAAGAATATTTGTCCCTCAGTATTTGCCTGAAAAGCACCAGTACTTCCTTTCTTATTTAGATCTGTGTCAATGAAAAGGAACGCCTGCGAGCTAAGCTATTGTAAACCCAGTGAGAAGAAGATGTAAATAATGTAAGCCTTCTTGTTAAAATTATCTGGTTTTTTTTCCACTCTCTGCCTTGCTGGTCTGTAGGTAAGATTTGTTAGTGGGTGAGATGGTCGATAGACCTGATTGGGCTTTTACTGAGTAATCCAGAATGGGGGATTGCAATGCATCAATTGTACTTGAAGCTGGAAGAGGATGAATGTTACGCATTTTGCAGCCTGGTGTAAATACTGTCCAATGCATATCAGTGGCCCTTCTGAGCCCCACAGACTTTGACATCAGCAGGATCCTGCTCTGGCTTTCTTCTAAGTGCAGTTCTTAAGTAGTCTCCAGGGAGTTGTTTTTCCTCTTGGCAAGTAGAGTGACTGAAAATCCAGTAAGTTATCTTTATGAACATAATTTAAATTCTCTGTATTGCATTTGAATACTAATCCCTGGCCAGCCCTATGCTGATCTTTCTACTTACTAGTTCTCAGCTAGTGCATATGGAGTTTCATGTTGCTCTGCCACCTTTCAACTCCTTTGCCTGGAGGCTAACACATGAAGCTGAAGCATGAAGACCCCAATCTCAGCCATTCAGGTGCTGCTGTGCTGGAAGAGGTCAGTATAACAACAGGGTCAGAACAACATGTTGATTCTTCTTACTGCAGAAATCGGTGTCCTTCTAGGAGAGGCCCAGTGTGCATACATAGATTTAGGTTTTGATGATTTGGTCAAGGATAATCTGAAGTGAGGAGTGAAAAATTGGAGGTTCAAACCAGTCATAGTTCACCATCTCAGGCCAGTAGGGTTGCCAATTAAGAGTGCTACCTTTATATTTCAGCAGCCTTGTGAATGAAATATGAGCATTTGCCCTAAGGAGCAGCTTAAAAAAACCTCAAAGGGTTAGGGGTATGCTGCATTCATTTGTAGGTAAGGGGATGTTGGCTTTTGGGGTTTCTTTTGGTTTTGGTGGTATATGGTTCAGCTAAAACAAAAACATTGTGCTGTTTCCTGTGTCTTTACTACTTGGTAAAGTATCACCTAACCATCCCTGTACTTTATTAATTTATGCTTTGCTTTTGATGCTGCTTCGTAAGATATCTAATGTTGGATTCCACTCCATTGTCATGGGAAAGTGACAAAAGAAACACAAAAATAGTCTCTTAAAATGGATTTAATCTGCTGGTTTGCTGTACAAATGTATCCTCAGTATGTGAAAAACCATACCCTTGTTCATACATTAACCCCCCCAATCTATGGCCCTATTCTTGAAATGCCTTTTCTAGCCTTAATTGTAGTTCTTGAGAAATGCTGTTGTTGAGACACTGCTCCAGCTGGTCAGGGTTTCTTCTGAAGGGCCCTTGCTAGACAGGGGTCACTTGCAGCTCACTGTGGTGTTTCAGCCTTGCATCACAGCAGGAGCTTGAGTTACGTGGGTGGAGTGTGGAGGGGTTTCCTCCCTTTTTGTTATTGTGGGGTTTGGTTTGTTTTACTTAGAGGACTATAAGGATGTGAGCTTTCAGGAAACTCTTTTTCTTTCCAAGGGCCGGATTCTGGAAATCAGTACTAAAGCCAGGTGCCCTCTATTTCATCATTTTGGTTGTGTAGAATTAATCAGACCTGGATGTGTCTGCAATGGAAGGGCGTATCATTGCTGGAGAACTATTGTAGAGATCCGAAGGGGAAACCTACTTCTGTTTACAAAACCTCTTTTTATAAAAGAAATACTTTTCTAAGTTACCAAATGCAAAGAATTTAGGTACTACCATCTGTTGTAGGTGTAGCAAATCTGGTATTAAGGAATGTGGCCATTCAATCAAAAGAGAAATTAGCCATGTATTTAGTGTAGTTGAACGTTTGTGGTAATGTGTATTGCTGATAATTCATACTGACAGTAAGCTCTGAAAATATCAACCTGAATATTTTCTGATGAAACTTTCCATGTGGCAAAACGTAAATTTGCCTGTAGTCATTTAAAAATTGATGTGATGTCCTTGTGTGGCTTCCTGAAGTGTAGTGCCATTTTATGAGCCAGTCATCTAAAGAAAAAACAGATGCATCTCTTGTGAAATGAGTGTTGAGTGCCTTAGATGTACTTACATTTCTTCATATTTATTTTTTAATGCTTGTTGGACCTCCAAGGATATCTTTGAGTCCCTCCCTTTATTTTTTTTCTTAATCTAAAAGAATATAGAATACAGCTGGCTTCTGTGCATCACTCACTTTTCTCCTTTCAGGCGGTTTTTAGAGTTCAGTTTTCAACGTAATTCAGTCTATAGGTAATCCTGATGTAGACTACAGGTTGATAGAGGGAAAGGAGATGATAAAGTAAATCTTTCTTAGGTATCCTGTGTCCCTCCTGCCAAAACCGAACTATGCCGTCTAAGTCACCAGTAGCGCTGCATCTAGTTCTAGTTCACCTGTGGTGAATGTCAGCTGTGATGTTGTTTCCTGACCACAGATGAGTGTGAGTTTATTGTTGTGCTATTTTTAAGATATATTTCAGAGTTGTTTCATATGGGCCATCTGTATCATGTTTGCTCTCATTGGCTCCATTCTTACTGAAGCTAGAGAAGAGTTTCCGTGCTTTTTTGAGTAAATTTGCTGTTCTTTTCCCTTTGTCCTTTAACTTCTCCAGTTGCTGGGTAGTGATGAATGTAGTTGTGTGTTTTATACTTTTTCAATACAACAACTTGTCAAATTTCCTAGAGGTTTCCTTGTTTGGTTACTGGAAATCTCAAAACAAACAAACAAACCAACTCATAAAAAAAAAGCCCACCAACACCAAAAAACCCCCCCAAGAAAAATGCACCACCCTTTCGATTCAAATTATTTCCGTGTGGAAGCTCAAATAAAAAGCACTCAAATGCTGACTAGAGCTTACATTTTGCCTGTTATTTTAATTGCTGCAAATCAGTTCTGCTTTATTTATACTTGAGTCTCTTCCTATTGGATGGGTTCCCTCTTGCCTAAGAGAATACACTTAAATTGGTTCCTTTCTTCCTAAAGCAATACACTTTAAAAGTATTTCAGATACTATGCTGAAAATTTAAATTTAACTTTTTTTTAAAAAAAAAAAAATCAAGATTTTCTTTTGTGAACAAATCAAGGAGGTTGGTTTGCATTTGCAAGCAAATGCAGCACACAGCTGTAATCTCAGTACATTTCCAAGCATAAGCCAGGGAAGCAACAAGATTTAATAGGATGGGCAGACATGCTATTGGCAGAAGATTTGAACTGATTCATAAACGGCTCGTGGTTTTTTCATTTTTTTATTCTCACAAATTTAGATCTAGCACTATGTGCATTTATGCGGTATCTGTCAGGAAGGAGGTTCTGAAAGGGGGGAATTGTCCCCAGGTATTGATTTACCCTATTGTCTTCTTTAAGAAGCTTTTCCTAGTGTATGTATTTCTCATATAGCTGCCAGCACTGTGAACACAAATCTAGATACAAATTCTTTTTTAAATGGATAAATGTGAATGAAGTAGTGTTCCTGATGTCTAAGGAAAAGATCCAGCAATGGAAGCTGAAAAATAACGCTGAGGCTGCCTCCATGGTCAGCAGAGAGGTCACCATTTCCCAAATGGTTAATTGGATTTCTTCCTGCAGAATCCCAGCCTTTGTGCAGAGAAACTCCTTAATCTTCTGTTGAAGTGTCAGGGATTTCGTGCTTTGGAAATGTACTTAATCAAAGAAGTTTGCTTAGACAGTTAAAGCTGTTAAATCTCTTCAGTCAACTTGTGTTCTGCAGGCCTTGGGCAGCTCTGGATTCGTCAAAACAACATGCTTTGCAGTCCAATGTTATCAGTTTCTGGACTTGATCTCTTCTTCCTCTGCCGACTGTCTGACTTCCAGATATTTTGAAAGCTTCTTGGTGGTGGAAGCGGCTACTCTTGAGTGTCTTTTTTCATTATGGTGTTACACAAGTACTTTGCTGCGCTCTGTCACTGGGCGTGAGACGCCTGTATTTTTAGCTGACATGGAAGGCTCAAAGTTGGCTAGCTTTAAAAATGATGTTTCTATACTTTCAGAAAATTACCTTCTGTGAAGCTGGCTTCCTCGTACTGCTTCTAAATCTGGGAAAATACTACTTTGCTTTTTCACAGCTTGATTAAAATTTATGAAAATTTTAGAACCATAAGACCTTGCATTATTACATGGGGGAAGAAGCAGTATAGCCAAAATAGGATGAGGCTGTAATGAAAAGCCTCTGACTGAAAGTGCGGATTAACTGAAAATGAAAGCTGTTTGTGGTTTAAGATGTACTCTAACCAAAAGCTCATATCTGATAAAGGCTGTTATTTGAGAGATGGCGATGGCTGTGGAACGGAGCCTTTCAGATTGTGGAAGGAAGGTTTCAGAAACAAAATTGCCTTCTGTGGTCAAACGTGCAAACTGCCATTATCTGTCCCATCCTCGGCCATGTCTACCTATTTCCTCACTTCAGCTGGAACTAGCGCTTGTCCAGAAAATCATCTAGTAAAAGAACAGGCCCCCACAAAAAAAGTTTTTGGCCAAATCTGGACCAGCTCTCCACACAGCTACAGTGGCAAGCTCAAGGGAGGGCACAGGTGTTTACAGCTAGGAGGGGAAAATCCCGTATCAGCTTGGATTTAAATTGGATTCCCTTACTGTGGAACCACACCTAAAGCCACAGCAAGGGCAGCAGGGAGAGGCAGAACTGCCTTATTCTCTCTTCATAGTGTTAGTCATTTGTTGTTAATGTACCTTCCTATAGGAAGAAAAAGAGACAAGATTCTGCCTTTTGGGGTGGGGTGATGGTGTAGAATGATTAAAACTAAATTGATTGAACATAATACACTTTTACATTGGTACAACTAAAGGCAGAATCAGGCCCAGGATATATAGGAAGGACAGAAAATTAACTGCTTCTTCCATAAGCTATTGCTGGCACCAGAAGTATTTAGAAATATTTATTACTCTAATTTAACTAGGCCATATACAGAACCTTCTTCTCTTTGTCTGGCAAAATTGGATGTAGGAGCTGTATTAGGCATGTGTGGTAATTTGAATGTGTTGCAACATGACTGATATTTTTTTTTCTAGCTGTGTTTTACCTGATTACCTGGTGAGGGTTGGGCAGTAGTAGTCAAATGTGTCCTTTAAGAAATAGTATTGTTTTCAAGAGAATTATGCCAAAAGGGTGCAATTTGAATACACTCAACTGAGTCATGCAGGTCTAAAGTAAAACTGGTGCATTAAGAAGACAGACTTAAATAAAAGTCATACCTTTAACTGCTCTTATGGGTAGTAATATAGTGCAGTAGATGAAAGTAAAAGATTTCTGATGACAATGGTAAGCCACAGAGCCATGTTGTATAACTTGTGCTACTAAATGTAGCCTTTGTCAATTATGGCTGACCTATGTCTTATGTCTAATAGTAGAAATAGTACTTGTTTCAAATACTTGCTAGAAGTTGTGGGTTTTACTCAATGAGTCTCCATCTTGTACTCTGCAAAAAAGATATCAAACTTACTCAAGAGCCTTCTGTTTAGTTAAGCCTGTGCTTAAGGTTAAGCTTCACAGTTGAGTCAAGGACACAGTAAACAGTTGCTGTCGTGTGGAAGCAGAAGAGGGATTGTTAAGTCTCTCATTGCTTTCTTAATGTAGTTCCTTGAGGAATGACACAACATCTCTTACTTTCCTAGAATAGGTTGTTGCCTTCTCCCCTGACTTCTCTGTGACTTCTTGGTTATGATTACTTGCTTATTGTTAAAACAGGTGAGGGAAGAAGGCAAATGCCCTTGCACAGTCTCCCTTCCTACCATTCAGGAAGGAGGATTAACAACATGAGGATGGCTGCTCTGACATCTTATTTCAAAGAGTTGTCAGCATCAACGAACTTCATGCTTGTGTGCATCAACAAAGAACCATTAAACAGGACTAGGAAGAGCTTCAAAGGGATTGTTGTGTCCAACTCTCTGCTCATGTAGCTTGTCTGAAGGTTGACCTGTGCATTCTTTGCCTGGTTGAAGAGCTTTGAGCTCTTCGATACTTCAGAAGTGCTGCTAGCAACATTACATTGGATAAAGGTGTATGTTTTTCTTTGTTTGTATGCATTTGTTTTGCTAAACATATGTAAAAGCATGAATCATGGTGGAACACTGTTATTGCTGTAAAAACATTGGTTCCCAAAACTGAAACAAGCTGTACTTGCAGCTTTTATACCAGTACAGCCATATCCTCACTCAGAGAATTTTGCTGCTTTTAACCATTGAATCTGTCTGTCCTAGTTAAAGCAACAAAAGTCTTAAACGTGAGCTTAAAAGCTCTGTACTTAAGTATTTCAGTGAACTGAGATCCAAGGAGTGCTCTTGCAACAGTCCTCACTTCAGTTAATTGTGGATGTTTTGGCCTGTAAAAGCAACTTCGTTAAGGATTTCAGCAGCAGGATTTCAACCATCCTAACAATTTCTCCTACACAAATACAAGTTGAAACAATAAGCATGCAATGGAAATTCTGAAAATCAGCTCTTAAGGCATTCATCAATTCATTTGCTCACTAAACTGTCACTTCCATATGTTTTACAGTATCCATCCAACCATAATTTTGGCTCCTGGGTATTCTTCGTTGTAGCAATGTGCTATTGAATGTATACCATTACTTTCTTTATATTACTTAAGGCGTGGGTTTTCAAAATTAATGGTTTTCAATAGGAGGCATGAGCCTGCCATACAAAACTTCTGTTGACTTCAGTAGTGTCAGCTAGGACAATGATTAATGCTTTAGAAAATCCTCAAAAGATGGTGTAATAGGAACTATTCCTTGGTATGTCAGAGTTGTAAGGTTAGGGGCTTTAAAAAAATTTTTCACCGGGATTTTATATAAGTAGTCTGCGGTGTGGAGACTGAGCAGAAGACCAAAGCTCGTGCTTGTGTGTGCAGAGGAGCCTCCTACAATGCTGTGTATTGCTTCCTCCTCTCTGTTGAGGGCAAGAAAGGAAAGCATAAGAAACATCCATTATTTTTGCTGTTGGCGGAGGTCCCTAAACTCAGTTTGCCCAGTTATTGCCGGTGATGGGAGTAATGGCCTCTGGCTACACACACATGAGGTAGTATTCTGCTGTTTTAGAGCCACTGAAGTAGTCCTGTGAAGTAATTAGTGCTCTGCTAATGATATGGGAACCGCCAGTTTCAAAACTGCGGCTGTAAACTATCCCTCTGTCCTGCTTCCTCACTTCTTGCTTTTTCTTTCTCTGGGCACGTTTCTTCCTTCTTACACATGCACACAGATATGTTCTGACCCAGGCTCACCAGCATTTGAAAATGATAATCTCCCTCCAAGTCCCTTTTTAGGTCACAAAGCCAGGTTTTGAAATTAGCCTTGCAAATGTCTGATTGCATGTTCTTCATTGCTTGTCCATGCAAATGTTAGCTGTGCACCATTGCCCATGTTGCACTTTGTTAAATTTGTCTTTTAACACCATAGACAAAACAACCATGAGAGGATTATGGGAAACTTTTGGAAGTTCTCGCTGGGTAATAGAGTTTATAACTTAAAAATAGGAACCGTTAGGTTCCCAGTCCCCAGACATCACCATCACTATTTAGATTTGACCAGCAAGTAAGAGAAAGGAAAGATGTAGGGTTACTGTGTTCTTATGACAATCCTAAGCTAAGGGAAAAATCCCTGGAAAGGATAAACTGCCCATTGAAATCAGTGATAGTTCATTTTTGCCCAAGAGAAAAACCACAGGACCAAAGGCAGACACATCCTCTGTCTACTGAAAGTCTCATCTTGCCAGCCTGTTTTGAAATATATCACAAAATATGTCCAATAGCATTCAAATCCAGTCTGCAGTGCCAGCTAATGACCAAAACCAAATGATTCCTCAATGTTTCATTTAAATATTTGTGTGTGTGTTCTTGGAATTTGAGAAATCCTGAGTCAAGCATTGAGTTTGTAAGAGCTGAAAAATTATGATTTACTGGGGGATGTCCAGCTAAGGAGTGACATTGGCTATTTGTCAGGAGCTGGAAGACTCCTGCTGAGGAGCTGACAGTGGTTACTGATATCTTTGATGGATAAGTACCACTTCTGAAAACTGTGTAATGTGCTTGTATGACATATTCTCCAGTCATTGGTACTCAGGGGACAATGATCTACTTCTGTGCACTAAAGTAGTTATGCACACAGAGTAGTTGAGGTGGGAAGGGTCCTCTGGAGATTGTCTAGCCCTGTTCAATGCAGGGTCAAGTATGGCAGGTTGCTCAGGGCTGTGTCCAGTTGGGTTTTGAATATCTCCATGGATGGAGACTCCACAGCCTCTCTGGGCAACCTGTTCCAGTGTTTGCTTTCACTGTAAAAGAGGGGTTTTTTCTTAGTTTAAGTGGAATTTCTTTTATTTTAGTTTGTTCCCATTCCCTCTTATCTGTTCACTGAATACTACTGACAAGAGCCTGGCTCCACCTTCTCTACACCCTGCCATCAGGTATTTATATCCATTGGTGAGATTCCTCCGAGCTTTCTCTTCTCCAGGCTGAATGGTCCCAGCTATCTCAACCTCTCTTCAAATTAAAGGTGCTCAAAGCCCTTAGTCATCTTTGTTTTGCTGGTCTCATTCCAGCATGTCCATGTCTTTCTTCAGGAGGCTGGAACTTGGGAACCCTAGAACTGGACACAGCTCTTCAGATATGGTCTCCTACCTTCACCATCTGTGTGCTGAACCTCAAGGTCTTTGGTTTGAGTGCTCTGTTAATGCATAGGGAACAGGTTGCTGCCACGTCAGTACCGGTTCAAGCATACAACATTCCCTCATAACTATCTTTTCCTATTGCAAGCATGAGGGATCCCAGTCCATCATGTTTCCCTTCCCCTTAAATGTAACTCCTGCCATCTTCTAGAACCCCATAAGCAGACAATCCTCATCTGCTCATGTCCAGTTTCCCCTGTCACCTCTTGGTATGGTGACACAGGAGGGTGTCCATTCCCAGGAGTCTTGTACCAGGAGCCAAAATTATCCTCAGATGGAAACCAACACTAGGCCATAAATCTCTGTGCTGGAATACAGCAAGGAATAAAATGGAGTTATGATTGAGCATATGTGGGGTTGTCACGTGCATGAATGTTGGCCAGTGACCACAAAGATGCATGGTAGTAGGTTTCAGAGTACTAAAAGCACATGTATCTCCTGAATGTGCATAGCTGCCCCTCCGCCAAGTTCATTCACTGCTTGTTTCTGGGTGGCCACCTTGAGCCTGGCAGGCGGCTCCTCAAGCCAGCCTGTCTGGGTTGATCTAAGCACGCGCTCCTGCCATTGCACTGGGCATGCGTAAGAACTGCGATGCCTTGCGCTCGTGCCTTCCTCGCACAGGGGTGGATGGAGGCAGAAGGATGCCTGGCTCCACCTCCCAGCTACTTTGATGTGTCTTTCAGCTTCTGCTGATTAAAGAACCTCTCTGTCATCAGGGGAGGGAGTACTTAATTTGCTTATCTTGGTCTCAGGTAGGAGAAAAGACATGGTATCACCAAAGACAAACCTTTGGTATGTGCTGAAAGTTGGGAAGGGGATACCCTCTCCCTGATGTGGAAGCAAAGGAGCTTAGATGTCGGTTCTGCATGCTTATTTCTTTCCCTGTTTGGCCCTGAAGTTATCAAACAAGGAGGCAGTAGGACTTGTCGTAAGTTGAGAGCTTACAATGCTCCTCTGCAATATTTTAAAATGCCCCTGCAGGGCTTAGGTTGTTGTCGGTCTCTGAAAACTGATCTCAAGCATCAGCTTTAGATCCCTTATGATGACAATGAGAACTTTTCGTGAGCGTTTATGCAGTGCTTTGATACCATCAGGTGGAAAGGCTTTTTTTCTTCTATGCATGTGAAGGATCTGTGGTTTTTTTTAATGTTAATAGAAATGACTTTTTTTAATTACATTTTTCTCATATTGAAGACATATGAGCACTAAGAAGTGCTAAGAAGAGAGATGTAATGATGCAGAAGCCAGAAAATCATAGGGCTGCTGCTGGCTGTCACTCAGATGATTTTGTGTGACTTAAAATTAAAGAGATGTATACCAAGTGACAGGAGTGAGTCACCAGAATGGGGATGACTCAAGTTGTTGCTATGAATTCTGTGAGGAATGTTAAATGATGGGCTCCCACAGCGCCAGTGCTGCAAGTCTCTAGGTGACAAAAAAGGAGCTTATTAAATATTAGCACTAAGATGAAGTGAAATTTAAGATTACATTGGAATACACTGGGAACAATAAGACTTTTGCCAGTTGTCCAGTTTCACAGCCTTGGAACATTGTATAGGAGTATGTTACTAAATCTTCTCATGTAACGCTGCCAGTAAGGATAAGACTAAGGAGAGTGATGTTTAATACAGTACTTCTGATTGTACTCAGTTGTTTATATAAATGATTTAACTCTCTTTAAACATAGGACTGGGTATCAACCTTGCTATAATGAAGGCTTTAATGAATATACTTGAGAACTAACCTGGAAGCCAGGGTATGCCTGGCACGAAATGAGAGCTGCTCAGCAGAGTGTCATGGTTCCTGCACCCAAAGGTCATTTTATGTTTTGGGAGCAGAAGGTCTGAGTGGTATCAGTGATGCCATCGTGCTTGTAAGTAACAACAGTTCAGAGCAAAAGTACAGCCGGAAAGTCTGCAGGCCTCTCAAGTTCTTGCAATATTTTGTTTCTTGCGGACAGGGGAATCAGTTGTTTAAATAAAGGAAAGGTGAGGGCATGAAAGGGAAAGAAAACAGCCCTTGTGACTGGGCATTTTCAATAGAGTACCAGAAGGTAACTTGGACTGGTGCACGAATGGAAGGCTGTGAAAAGCTGTAAACTAGTGACCCGGACAGAATGAAAAGAAAGTGAAATCCCCGCCTACTCCAGCTTTTGTTGATGCTGCCAATCTAAAATAATAATCCCCACAAAATTACCTTTCTTGTGTTCTGTTGAAATCTCTGAACAGGTGAACAGGCTCTGTTCAGGAGTCAGCTGTATGGCATGCAGGGTCTGGATCCCTCAACGTGATTCTTCATTCCTGGATTGTGTGAGACAGGATAACGTAGAAAATGCACTCGCTTACCTTCAGGGAGCACGGATGTTGCTGTGTGACAGCCCTAAGGTGATGAAGCTTCACAAAAGTCTTTGAATAGTAGCCATAATATTATAACATACTTAACTTCAAGTGCAAATTTCAGCTGCAGAAAAGGACATAAGAGGAGGATATCTATTCCAGATGGAAAATTGCTGGTATTTAGAGCTAGGGTACTAGTTTTAAAATAGAAAAATTTTATGACCTTTCTAATGTTATTCACTATCAACTGATTACTCCCACTGACCTGAGCGCTATTCAAGACCACAGTCTTAATACAGCTATGTAAACTGCCCTTGCAAACTTATTTGTGCAGCTGTTGTACATACAAATGCCCATTTCTTACAAAGAACAAGTGATTCCTTAGTGTTCTTACTTAGGCAATTGCCATGGTCCTTATACCAAGTCCGTTTGTTTGTTTTCCCCCAAACCCCCTGCCACCGTGGAATCCCAGCTCTGTTCAATACATCCAAAACCAAGTCTTATGCAGAGGTCAGGTAAAAACGTGCCTTCTCAAAAGAGGGCGAGGCACTAGATTTCAGGTAGTGCGAGAGTCCTGGTGCCTATAGTGTTAGCGTTGGCTTGTCTTTAAAAAATGCCGAGAGTACGAAGCTCTGATGTAGTTCTTTCTGGCCTACATAAATCTTAGGGCCAATTCTGAGATTTACTCACTCCAGCGTTTCATGAACAAGTTTATTGGTGACTTTCTCATGTCAAGAATTTGGCTGAGTATGCTAATTCAGTTTCTAGAATAATACGTATATGCTTCTGGAGAACAGAGATTCAGGTTGAGCTGTGCCAGAAGAGGTTTTGACCCTTCTCAACCATCCTTTTGTCACCTGCCTAGTGAAGGTTGAGTTTTTGCGGGTTTTGTTTGTTTTTTAATCCTTTTGTTATGCACCTTTCTAACTGTGCGTTGCTATGCATGGGGAGAGAGACACTTCCCAGGTGTCTTTTGGCGTTGTCTCTAACATGTCACTTTTGTTAACTTAGTTGCTATAGACAGAGCAATTCTCTGTCGACAAATCTAAGACAAATACTGTTCTTACTGATGTTTTGGCTACTCCACTGAATGGTGTGCAAACCAAAAATAGACATTTCCCAACTACCTTTCCAGGAACTGAAGCTCCACTAAATATTTAACCTTCTCACATAACAGGTAGCCTGAATAAGAGCTTCTATGAAGAAATTGGCAATCAAAGCACTTTAGAAACTTTTCAGCCGTGACTACTCCTACTCGTTTGCTATTCTTAGCGCACTCTCTATTGCCGTCAAGAATCTAGCTCAAAGCTCTGAGATTCTTCTCACTTCATCAGTATCGTAAGACTCCTTTTTTGCGTCTTTTATTTTTAGGCATACAGTTTCTGGCAATTAATGCACAACCTCCTTTCCTAGGGAAAAGTGTGATTGTTAAGTACTGCAAAAACAGGCTGTGTTTCGCATATATTTGAGGATAGAGGATGAACTTTTTCCTATTTCATTCTTACTCTGCATTGGGGGCAGATGTTGCTAGTGCAGCTGATTCTGCTCTTGATAGGATTATCCACACTCCTAAAATTCTGTCCTGCAGTTGCTTAAATGTTTTACTGGGCTGGAGCTTAGTCTGAAACAATGACTAGGAAGCCTGTTCCAAAGCAATGAAATATGCATCAATGAACAAGTGAATAAACACAGCAGATTACAGGATAAGAAACACACTGTTTAAGGAAACGAACTTTGTTCATTTAATAAATGCTGTTTGGTTTTTTTGTAACTTGTGATTATGCTCATGTAAGATACTAGCACAGACTGATCCTGTGTAGGACAGAAAAAGGGCTGCATATATGAGCAGAAGATGGGAGAAGCAGCGAGTCAGACAAGGGAACACCAGGGAACTTGATCCTGCCTGAATGAAAGCAGTGCTGCTGGCTGCCAAGTTCCCTTTCCTCAGCATCTGGAGCAGGTCTGAAGAGGGTGCAATGGCATTTATTATTGGTTAGTGTACGGTTGTTACTAAACAAGATATAAAGAGCTTGTGATTTTAATAGTAGCCACAGAATACCACAGACCCTGAGGAAGGAATCGCTTAATATGTTAGTATTTTACTTTTTGCAGGAGCAGAATATTTTTGAACTCCTGAGAAAAAGTAATGGTTACTCAGGAAGACAAATCAGAGGGGATTTTTTGTATGGGGACAGAAGTGGTGGTAGTTCAATGCATTCATGTATGGCAAGGAGCTGACTATTTCCAGAAGACATAGAGTCTCCCCCTCTCTCTTCCCCCCTCCCCCCCGCTAGCAAATAGTGGTATAACTATTCTATGTTACAGGATCGGTTTATAAATATGTGCTGATCTCTATGCCACTGGGATAGTGCAGAGAAGCAGCCAATCTTTGATTGCAATTGCTCAGTCAGTTAAAGCTCTCGCCTACAGAAAACATAGTTTTGCTGTGCCAAGTCCCAGTTACTGCATGTTTTGAAGGTATTTATGCTGGTTCCCTCCCTGCAGGACCAGAGCAGAGCTTGCTAAAATGACTTCCAGATGGAGGGTGCATCCCTGATCATACATGACTACATACAGACTAAGTCAGGGCAGTCCTGAGGCTGCTCTCTCTTGACCTGAGTGAGGAACCATCATCTTGGAACTCAAAGTGGAGGGTAACCGGTGTCCAATTGTCAAGGAGAAAGTTAAGTGAGAGTCACCTACTTCAATTGAAAAGTAATTAGGCAAGAACACCAGCGGATTGCAGTGATAATTGAGAAGCCATAGAACAAATTGTTGCCATGAATTTTGACTTTTTGCAAAGCATTACACAGAACACACCAGGTACGAGCGTAACATCTGCTGTTCTTCTGACAGTCTAAGCGTTTTCTCCTGGAATACTGTTTTACCTTGAAGTGGCAGTAAATATGATTAAAAATAGGAATGAGGAAATGTGGGTGTTATCCATCTGATGCTACAGAGTAAACACAGTCTGTCAAAATGAGCTGACTGGTAGGACAATACCCCAGTTGATGATAAAAAGCTTCAGTTGTGTAGGGAGCAGAGGCCTTTGGACTGGGTAACCATAATCTGAGACTGTCAATAGGAAATGAGGGAAATGCAGTGGTGGGAAGAGAGTAGATTCATCCTTTGGATTTATTCAACATACTGCTCTAGTTTGGAGGGATTATTGAAAGTTTGGGATAAGGCTTCATTCTTTTTAAAGTGGTCAAAAGCTTATCCAAGCAGCACTATCAAGAGCCATAGCCTGTGTTCTGCATGTAGACCAGCCTGGTTGAAGAGCATTTTTGCGTCCGTATTTAACTGATGTGCTAGGAAGCCATGCAGAAAAGCATAGACTGATTAAAAAAATGCTAGAATTAAGCTGAGTGGAGAAAAGCCAGACCTAACCTGCTGGAGTCCTTTGAAGATCTTACTACAAAGATACAGTGGGTGTTAGTGTGTTTAGCGATTTTTCTCCAGCTGCTAAAATCAAAGCACTCAGTGCTTCAGTATAGAAACCAAATGATCACATCTGTACTGCACAAGTACTTAGCATATCACTCACCAGACCCTTCAGAGCTCAAGCCTCTGTGACTACATCCAGGCATAAAAACTTATGGGTCAGCCCATCTTCTTTTTGTTGTTATTGCTATTATTATTGTTATCATACTTTTAGTCCTTCTCACAGGGGACATGACAGTGATAGTTTACTTAAAAACACATCTGACAGCCTTCCCCCTTCATGTGTGTCTCAACAGACGCTGTTGAGAGAATCAGGAATGCTTTTGTTGTCTGCTCCTACAGTCACCTCATGCTAGAAACTCTGTATAATTGTTACTTAAAATGAATATTCCAGTCATGTTCTTCCCAGAAGATTTTAACATACTTAAAATTACTGCATCTGATCCCACTGGACTGCTTTTATGCTTGGAAGAAATCGGGAAGTAGCATACAGCGTGTGCTTTATTTAAAACAAAAAAACCCAACCCCAAAACCAGAGTAGTTATTCAAAAACACAGACCTAGAAAAGGAGACTTTCTTTCTCAGGAGACTAGGGAAGTAGTGGTGTAATTCCTTGCTGGGATGCCTCAGTTCTGACCTGAAGAAATTGCCTGCGGGGTTGTTTCATTCCTTCGCTCGGTCTGTTTGTGGTACCTCTCTTGTGATCAGTATGGATTTCATGATGCAGCCGTCCCTCAGGCTTGCAGGTAGACTGTGGCCACCAGCACTTTTGACACAGGCTACTGATGAGCTGTTGCCTTTTAGTCACCACCACCAAAGTGGCCTGTATCTGAATTGGACTCCCAGAGCTCAAAGGCTCCATACGGTGTTTCTAGGCCACTGAAATAGCTGTTAGTCTCTTCACACAACCTTGCCATGGAAAACCCAACCTAACAGTCCAGCTAGATTATCAGTTTTAAAATGGTGAACAGTCTCCTGGCTCTTTGCTCTTGGCTGGTCAGGCTTCGAGAAAACATTGAGTTTTCTCACTGCACTGAGAAAGCAGGAGGAGCTTTAGTACATTGTCCATGTGTGTCTTGGGTTGCGTTTTGCCTGTGTACGTACACACACACAGACGTCATATATTTGTGTGTAAAATGGCACCTTTCTTAGAAATGACGTGTATCTGAGACGTCAAGCATGTGCAGGCACCTTAATGTCAGAGACATGATGAATAGAAATATTTGTCCTGCTTTGCTTGATGACAAGTAAAATATCAGCGGGGAATAATTCAACTCCCACCAGAAAGTGCAGAGGTGCCCCAGCAGTGTTATTTTGGGGTTGACGATAGCTGTGTCATCACTGGTTTTCCAAGTGCCACAGCAGCTACTGACCTACCCATGCTCCAGCCCTGCCTAAGCCGCAAGAGCTATTTCATGTGAAATTACTCTCTAATTAAGTTGCACAGTGGTAGAGCTAGCACAAGCTATACTGAAAAGGGGATGCCACTTTCCAGTAGGTACCAGAAGCTCAGCAGGATGTTAAGCAAATGGAATAAATGCCTCTTCACAGCCCAGTGCTCTCTGTATTTGACCTTGCACTGCCAGCTATGGTATGTTGGCCAACAGTACCCTAGCTATACTATAAACAGGACCCTGATAGTGACCCCAGTTGCAGTAGAGTTATGTCCCAGCCATATTACAAAATGAGTTTTGATTTGAAAGGTAGACTGGGGTGTACAATTATGTTTCATAACCTGGTGCTACTCCATCAGGGTATTATTACCTGAGGCACCCTGAGGAGTTGGAAAGAAAATAAAGAAATAAGAAGTCCATAAATATATATGTTCTGTTCTGTTGCCTCCACTGTTACTAGCAGGTGTTATGTGAGTAATTTCCATGAGGAAAATGTACTCTTTTGCTGCTGTTCTTGACATTCTGAAATGCAGACTATTTTATGTAAATTGAAAGAACATTTTATAATAAATTGTAGATGGAGAATGCATTAAATCTTGCGTTAAATGAAGGAAAAATTATACGAGGGAGACAGATCATCCAGCTACAGAAACTCTTCATCTTAAAGTGCAAAGAGACGGGAAAGTGAAAGCCATTAATCTGCTAGCATTAGAAGTCTACATGAATTATCTGGGCTGGTTACAAACCAAAATGTAATTAGGTATGGCTGGTTGCTTAAGGTTACTTTAGACATCAAAGATGGGGGAAACCGGCAGGACAGTGGTTACTGAAGAAGGACTAGGGAATAGCTTTATCAGAGCCAGTGCCTACGTGACCATTGCCTTGGCATTCTGTGACCTATGCTGCTGGCTGCTTGGTTACATACGCACAAAGTCATTCCCAGCTGTTTTCTGTGCACCTGGGAGCCATTTTCTCTAATGCAAACTAAAAACTTTTGTGGTCTTTCATTTTAAAAAAACCAGTGAGACTCACAGAAAATGTGGAAGTAGGTCCAAAAGGATTCATGCAAGTACAGAATATGTACTTGTGGACAGTAACAGATGGCTTGGCATTTTTATGTGGGAGGAGCTGTAGTGTTCATGGCGTTGCTGTAGAACCATCCCTGGAGAATGATACCCTCTTGCTTTTACAGCTCGATGCAACCAAAAAATGAGCATCCCAGGAAAACTTCTGTTTGTTTTTTACAGCTGTGTTTCACGTTTGTTTCTTAGTGGAACATTGCTTGCTTGCACTGCTTCCATTGATACACCTCCATTGCGGCTTAGTCTCTACAGAGATGACTTTCTGGCAGGGTAACCCTTTTGCTGCGGCCTTAGGTACTCCTCTCTTGTGTGTTTGCTTTTTTCATTGTAAGCACCTTGCTGAAGCAAAATAAGTCATTATGAAGGCTTCACCTGCTGTAATAATTTTTGTTCCTTATTTTAACAGTTTAGGGAACTCAGTCTCCCTTAAGTAATAAAGTAGAAAATATGACCGGTGACACTAGTCTGGTGTCTGAAAATTAAGTGGGATTGCGACTTCTCACACTGTTCGAACCAAGGAACAGAGTTTGAACATCAGGAGCAGAGTAAATTCCTCCGACCACTGTTTCACATCCTCTGCTATTTGTTCAAAGATGGGATTAAATGATTTTTGTCATGTTTCATGGGTCCGGCATACAGGGTGTTACTTTAGTCAGCCAACATGGACATGGAGTTGGGACATTGCACTCTTCTCTTGCATGTTCCTCCTCACCTGTTTACCCATCCCTGGGGAGATACAAGGAGGGCAATGAATGTTCACAGTTTTCCCATTACTCTCTCATCCTGTTGCCAGAGTCAGAATGCGAGAAGGGACGGGAATCAAGCTCCTTCTTAGGATTGCCCTGTTTTATATAGGAAATGATCTGTGCTAACACAGTCCTGACTTTACTATAAAGACTGACCTCTTTCTTTAAAGGCCACAAGTCACAGCCTACTATCCATCATAGCTTTCTTGTAGGGAAGCAGAGGGATTGATGAGTGTGGTGTTCTTGCCCAGCAAAATTCTTAGGGCTTGCTCAGTCTCAAAGTTTCTCTTTTTTCCCCCCTTCAAACTTGAAAGGAAGAGGAAGAAAGTGAGAGGGAATGTACCTGCAGCAGGTGCTCAGAGATCGGATCAAGATACTGTCTGTCATCATTGTGTTTAGACTGCCAAATAAAATAATGATTGAAAATGAAGATTAAAATTGGAAATCTTCTTTCGTATCTAATGAAAATCAGTAATCTTGGCATAACATATGGCGCTGCATTCAACTCTTAGTGCCGTAGGAGTAGTTTGCAGCTGACAGCGCATATGTCTGTACGGTATGCTTCAGAATCCCCAAATTTAGATATTCCATTGAATCAGTAATTTTTAAGCTTGAAACGTAAGCATATTCCTCTTTCCGTTTTTCCTCCTGCTCCACCCCCCCCACTCCCCAAAAGCAAACCTTGAAAAGTTAAGCATTTCCTAATGATTTGGAATTATTTCCTGTGCTAATTCTGAGTGATCCTTTCTCTCATGCTTCCAATATTCCTTTGAAAAAAAACCCAACAAAAAAACCAACAAAAAAACCTCGGTACTTGCATTTCTGTTCAGGGGAACAAAGGACCCCAAAGAACCTCAGGTGGCATCTCAGAGCTCATATAATACCTGCCAGCAAAGCCTACTGAGTTGCTAATTTCAATTCTAGAAGAATTTCACTGCAACTGCCAATATGAGTTTGAGCAAAAAGGGTGTGAATTATATGTACAGTGTGATACTTTGCTTCCTCCCTGACTGACATGGTAAAACTTTCAGGATGTCTGAGCTTTCCCTTTGCAGAGGATTATTAGTCCAGTTTCCAAACTCATCTCCATACCTTCACCATGCATAAACTCTCACTAATTCATCAAAGCGTGCTGAGAATTGTATTCTCCAAGAAGAAAAGATACAGAGTTCTCTCATTAGGGTCTTGCTTTGCTTGGATCCCTTCGGGGTAAAATGTCAAGACATTTTTTTCTTATGGCATTAGATTTTGTTTGTGTTTCATTTTCAGTAGCACCTGTACCAAAATTTTGATACAATTTATATTCTGGCAGTTGGACTCCAAAGCAGAAGACCATGTGTACATTAATTAAAATTTATAAAAATAAAAAAAAATGTGGTTTAATGAACACAGAAGTAACACCTTAGTCTGAATCAGAAGTTGGGGATACCACGCCTTTGCAAATTCATGTATAGTAGCCCACTTTCCTGAAGGCAAAAATCTAGTGAGTAATGGAGAAAAGATAACTATTCAGCATGAACTCAAGCTTAGGGATGAGCTTTCGTGACTGTTAAGGTGAATTAGATATGGGGAAATAGTGGAAGAAGAAATATTTGGCTGCAAAGTTCTGCATATTAAGAGCGCCTGTATCAGGATATCTGAGTGCAAATTTGAATATATTGCAGAGGCGCAGCGCTAGGTGCACTTTCCAGCTTACTCATTCTGATACTTTAAAATTGGGTTTTTCTCTTTGAATATGCAATAAGACTGCAGGAGGTTGGGATTCATTTGCTGTATTCATTTGCCTGCATCCATCCTTTGCAGAGCTGTGGCACACAGGCTGTGTGCAGTTGTGCACCGGCATGTGAGATGGCCCCCTTTCAACCTGTTTTATCCTTTCTGAGGTCTCTCTTGCTCCCATCACCCTGCTGCGTGTACTTAACTCCCCATTGCCTCCATTCTGTCATTGAACTGCAAGCTGTTTTCGCTGTCCCCACATGTACCTTGTTTAAAATCCTCTGCACCAGGTTGGCAAGCCTTTTGGCAAAGGTACTTTTACGCTACTTTGTCAAATGGAGCCCATCTCTCAGCTCTTCTTCCTCAAAGAGGAATCCTTGGCCGTGCAAGCCAAAGCACTGCTTGCAGCACCGGCTGCAGAGCCAGTTGTTAATTCTCAACATGCCTCCACTCCTATCCAGGCCTTCCCCTTCACCTGCAGGATCAAGGAGGTCATCGCCTGGGCTCTCATGTCCTCTACCTCTGCTCTCCAAGCTCTGTAGTCATTCTTGAAGTGGTATCTGTCCATCTTGTTCTAGTTATTCACGCTAGTCCCCCCCACAAAAAAAGAGATAGAAAATGATTTCAGAAACTGCGTTTCCTTGATATTTTACAATTTCACAATATCTGTTCTGTGACTCTTCGAAAAAGACCAAACAGACTATACCAATAGTTCTACTTGTTTCAAGTAAATAACATGAACAGTGTTATTGCCTAAAATGCGGAGAATCTATTATTGCCTTGAATAACTCAGGCTTTCAGGAAATGTAAGACTTGCTTCCCAGCAGAGCTGGCTCTATACATACTCACTTTTTTGAGAAAAAAATAATAGTGTAGAACTGTATGGACCTCTACCAGTCAGAAAAGATTTCAGGAAACAGGGTTGAATATAGAATGGAATACATACAAAATCATTGTGAAAACAGGAGCGAGAACACTTTGCTGGAATTCATGAACCCTTTCATTCATTTTTCATGAGCCGTGACAGAAGTGACGTTTTGTCTGCAAGAATGTCTGCAGAACTCCACCTCACCGGCAATTCTTCAATAGTCTTTTCAATACAATAAACATTTATAATATAAATAAATTTT
>NW_008825071.1:5712602-5735592 GCF_000699105.1 Pygoscelis adeliae
CCTGCTGATTTTATAAAAAGTTTCAGCAAGGGAGCAGAGAAGCACTACAAAAAACCAAATCATGTAGCTAAGCAGCTCTCAGACAATTGATATGCTGAAAGTTGTTTGCTCAGGATATTTGAGAAACTTAAGCACATTAGGAAAAATCGAAGTGTTTTGTAACACGAAAAAGAAGCTAGATATTGCTACTTCTTGGCAATATCTTTTTGGTTTATTTCATGCCGGGTTTATTTTTGGAACTTAATATTTTCATCTTCGGTTCCCCTACCCCTGAGAATTGTTTTTGCTACCTATGACAAAAATTGCTTGCTCTTCATAATGTCATGTTCTGAGAGAGCTTGCTGCTATAATTTGTCTTACTTTCAGTGCTCATCTGCTCATCTTGGATTCTCATACTGTATCCACCACATCAGGGTCTTAGTAGAGTCCAGCAATATATGGCATATTGATGAAGAAATAGTTTATATTCCTGGTGCAATCTCCAGCAAAGGTGATTAAAAACTAAATAAAGCTCAGATGATTTTTAATAACCAAGCTTTACCTTTTCCATGGCATTTTCTTGCTGGCTTTTCTTGCTGGTATGTGTATGTGCTGCCCTCTAGCAGGATATCCTATAGCATAGCTATTGTTTCTAATTGCTTAGGTGCATAGCGACACTGCTTTTTGGTACACAGAAATTGCCCCAAAAAGATGGGCTTATACTTTGGAGCCCAATTGCAAAGAGGAAGTATCACTCAGAGTTTCTCTACCTGTCCCCACTATCACTTTAGAAATACTGGTGGTCTCCACCTCCTCATTAGCATGGTGTTCTTAGATGGGTGTTGCTTACAGATGAGTAGTTGAGAGGGAATTTCCAAGCACCCCTTGTCCCTCAGCTGGGAAATTTTCTCTGGATGCCATGACAAATATTTGTGCTGCCTTTTCTGAAGAGCTCAAGAGCAGCCCCAGGGGCTGTCCTTGTAGTGGGAGGTTGAGCTGTTTTAAAAAACCAAACCAACCACACTTGGACACCAATATATCTCTGCTGGGATCAGTCCTTTACTACCTTGAGGTCTGCTACAAGTGTGGAAGGAATCATCTACAATATGAATTATGAGAATTATCAAAAGGTAAATGATCATTTGAGCCAAAATACCGGAGCAGAAACACCAGCCTGGATCTCCACAGAGACTGAAGGATTCTCTGCATGTCTTAATACGGGAGAAGTGAAAACATCGTGTGAATGACATTAAAAGTGCCAGGGAAATACATGATTGTCTAGATTTAAAGATGATGTAATACAGCTTTCATTAGGGAAAAGTTGGAGGCTCAAACACGGTCATATTTTTTTTCCCGTGGAAAGTTGTAATTTCACGCCAGATTTTAATTTATTCTCTCTGGCATGTGAAAAAAAATGCTGTTTAATTACATCTAAATTTGATAGGGTATATCTTTGAAAATAACCTTGACTTATGAGAACTTGTAATTTATGCCATTTATAATTACACAGATTGAAAACTTTGTTTAAAGTCTCAGAGAGAGGAACCGATCACTGACTTTTTTTTCTTTTTCTGAATTGGTATTTGATTTTTAAGAGTTCTTTCAAGTGAAAGTAAAAAATCAGCCTCAAGCTGTTAGCATGAGTACCCCTCCCCCCAAATTAACATTCTTTTAAAATTTTCATAAAGATTGATAACTTTTAAAAAGTAAATATTTCTCCCCTGTAATTTTTTTGTACAGTGAGACCATCTCTTATTTTCTTTGTTTTGTGTAACACCACACAGATGGTACAGATGTTGGGAGCAAAGAGGTGAAGAGGCTAAGATCATTCAGCCACGAGAGAGGCCAAATGACAGGTCACTCAGGTTTGTAGCCAGGTTTAGGAGGACAGAAAAAAACCCTTCTTCTCTTAACTGCATCTGCTGAGGAAGCAACCATCATCAGGTGCAGGGTATATAGCTAATGCTACCAGCTGTCAAAGGAGTAGGGGACTCTGAACGCCCTCTGTCCTAGTAGTATTTCTCTTTAGGGTGCACCAGCTGTGCCTGTTGCTGTGGATTTGGGCTTATCCCCCTATGGTATTTAGGGAGGGGGAAGAGAGAGACCTTTAATCTCTGAGGTTGCTGCTCTGGCACTTCTCAGCATCTACAGAGACATAATGGCTCACTAAGCCTTCAGAGGTACTGTAAAGCATAACTGCAGTCTTTTGACAGACTCTTTCTATTGCTGGCAGTTGTCTTCATTTATTCCTATTACTGTGTCAGTTATTTTGGGGTTTTTTTCTTGTCTTGAAGTGCTTTTTCTTTTTGTTCTTTTTCTTTTTTTTTCTTTCTTCCTTCTAACCTGACTTTCTGTATGAAAGGAAAGGTAAGGTGTCTGTTTATCAGGTGATGCTTTTAGGATGTGATACTTAGGGGCCCTACCTAGGAGAGGCAGCATATTCCCAGTGTCATTACCCTGCATGTATTTAGCAAGATTTGGGTGGCCAAATGAGATAAGTGCCAATTCCTTATAAAACAAGCAAAATAAAACGGGAGTGTTGAATGCTGTGAAGGTAGTTGGTTTGAGTAATCCTTGTTTGTTGAGAAATAGAGGCTTAAAGGTGTATTTAGAGTGAACTTTTAGGTAAATTGTCCTGTGGCAGGACTTGGTAATATTTTTCCAAGTGTCCTTCAACATACTCAGAAAAAGTTCTTTAAGAATTGTATTGCTAATGTGAGTGTATCCTGCATCAGCAGGGGTCAACAGATTCATCTTTGATCCTTCTTCCTCCTCTTCATCCTAAGTATCTTGCCACTGCCTTGGAGCACAGGGCAGGAGGGACAACTAGCTCAACTCCTGAAGCAGTTCACAAGTTTTAAGTCCCATAATAACCATATATAGAAATTTAATTCAGAGTGAAATGGAGAGCATCTCATTCAGGTCTACCAAGAGTTACAACGTGCTCCCAGATAAAGTTTGGGGCCTTTAGTACAAAAGGCAAAATGTTTCAGAGGTTTCAACAATGTATTGGGGAAACTCATAGAAGTAAATGAGTAAAAATATGTATTAATAAAGCCATTTAGTACTGCATAGGTATTGGAGCTCTTGCTGATACCCTTTGCAAAGGGACGTTTCATGCAATTTGCTTTGAACAGGGGTCCTAATACCTGGATCTTGATGCATGGATTCATTGTGTAGCTGAGCGCCTGAGAACAGGGTTCACACAGAGCCACACGCTGGTCTGAAGGCAGCCTAAGCAAGGCTGCAGGAGGTGCTGAGGAAAGGGTTGGGGCCTCATAGTTAAATGGTTTTCTCTGCTGTCATAGTTTACAATATTTCTCCTCTGCTGCCACTGTAAAAAAAAAACGCAATCCCACTGGGAACAAGAAGAATGGGCATGAAATGGTAATCAGAATAATAATTTGAATAATTTTGAACATTAATTTGATTACAGTAGCATCTGAATTCAGCGTAGATCTTTTTAGTTCCAGGTTTCAGCAGTTTCTATCCAAGTCTGAATTTTCATGGGCAACCATACTTAAACCCTAGTTTAAATGTTACATAGTTCTTCCACTAACAGTAGAAAAGCTGTAAGCGTCCTTATCATAAAATCCATTCTTGAACAATTTGAGGAACTGTCAGTTTCTTGATAGCGATGGTGTTATCTTTGCTGGTGATCGAGATGCGTGATTGTCAGTCACATAATAGGGTTTTTGTGTGCCATTGCTATTGTTGCACACAGACCTGACTGAACTAAAGCTGAGCTCAGTGGTCTCAGTTGAAATAACTGATTCTATTAATTTGGCACAAAATGTTTTCCTGAAACACAGCACATACTTTAACTTCAAGATTTTTAGTATGTCTACATACCTTTTCCAAGATTATGTTGCAGATTTACCACAATCCCTATGAGTAGGGCAATGGGAGGTGATATTACGCTAGAGTTTATTTCAGTGCTAATGCCCGAGGTAATGCACAGCAAGGAGCAAATTGTCTTGTGCTCAAGGTCATGTGTCAGAAGCATCCCTAGGTGTGCTGCAGTGCAAGAGGACGTGTAATTCCTCTGTCTCTAAAAATGTACCTTCTGGCAGGAAGACCCACAGTGGTGGTGCTCTTGTTTGTTTTTCTGGAGGACCCCTATGCCATGTGTAGTCAAAGTGGGAGAAAACTGTGAGGGTGCAGTGTGTATGTGTGGGATACAACCAAACAAAAGCCACGCAGAGGAATTACCACACTCTGAGCATAGGATATATTTTATGCTTGAAAAAGTATGTGTCCCCTGTTCTTTCTGATACGTTAAAGAAGGGAGAGAGAAAACAGTCTTCTGAGCTTATCTCTGTGCTCCTGCCCAGGTAGCCAGTAAGGTGTCCTGGCCTCCCCATTTTCCAGTCAAAATAAGAAAATGGGACATCATTTAGCTCTGTAACTGCGCATTGCAGCAATCAAGTTACTCCTTGGCTAAAAAGGAATAATTTGTATCTTAGTAGTTTTCTCTCTTTCCCAGGGATCTTCTACAGACATCTTCTAGCTCAGCCTAGCAATGTCACTTGCCTGTGGTCATCAGGTAGGCAGGTTCAGAAAGTACAATTTGGTATCCGATAGCTGCTTTTCTTAATTTTTCTCCTTGTCAATGCAATAGCCTTTTTTCTTTATTTTTATAGGAAAAAAATAAGAATTAACATATTTTTAGTTTGCGGAAGATTTCATGTTTTTCTGATGTTTGGATTCTTCCAACATTTTTTGTGAGCAGCTAGTGCTTGGGGTTCATTCTCAGCCTGCCCAAGTGAGCTGTAATGAACGCTGTATTTAAATTAAAAGAAAAAAACTTGTCTCCCTACTTACCCCTTCTTTGGGAACATGTACTTTATGTTCAATTTTGGTTTGCATGGTTGTTTGGGTTTTTGCCCATGTGGATAACCAAAAAACTGCTAAACTCTGGAAAACTCTGCTCTGTAAGTCACACATCTAACTGGGGAGGACTGGAGGGATTAGGTGCAGGACATGGCTTGGACTGGGGTCGGCATTGTGTTACATATGTGCAAAGGTTGAGTCCTCTGCACTTTCACTTCTGAAAGCCTGGTTTTGCTCAATGAAAGTAGCTTTTTTGTTTCTTTTTAGTGAGTAATTAACATTCCTGTGCTTTAATCCCCCACCCCCCCCCAACTCTCCAATTCATGAGTAACCTTAAATGTGCAAAATCTGAGCATACAGATTTATAAGCCTGTTTTCCAGCATCCAGTTACAGATGCTTTTAGATTAATACACCACCATTGCAAAAGTACATGTTGCAGTGCTCTCACAGTGAGTGTGGCCTGGGGACAGAGGCTTGGGAGGCAAGAGCAAAGCACTTGTTCTGTACTTCAAAAAAATAGCCATTTGCTGTAAAACAGCTGTTACCATTTTGAGCAAATAAACTTAAAATACCCTACCAGCTTCTCTTTTACGTTGTTTTTCACTGCTACTTGATACTCCATAGATGAAACTGAAGTGTAGGTGTTATATACTGAGGAGCTTACCATTAATAACTGTATCCATGTTTCTGTGTGCTGAGACCTGAATGTGTTGGCCCGTGTTTCAGATAGCTGTTGATGCTCTGCCTGGTTGCTCTTCTGGAGAAATGAGATCCAGTAGAGGGTACAACTGAAATTTTAATGGAGTAAAGGGGGCCTCGAGGTCTGCATGGCTGTATATTCTGACCAGAAGCAAGTAGATTTTGTGATAAGCTGCACCTGCTCTGCCCCTTACATGTTTGTGGTAATATCAGGAATTGAATCGGATACATTTCTCAGAGTGTTACTAATTCAAACAGGTACATATATTTTATTAAATAAGAAGAAAGTATGGCAAAATTAAGCACAAAAAGAAAAAGGGGAAAAAAGGCTGCCTGATTCTTAGATACCATTGTAAAAGATGCCATAGAAATTAGATACAGATACTGAATTTAATGTAATATGGTCTTTTGTAATCTAATTACATAAGCATTGTTATGGTTTGCTTTGTAAATCGAGCTATGGGGGGACTTAAAAAGTATTTAAGTCAGTATAAGATATAAAAGCAATTTCCTTTAAACTGGAAAAACAAGAAATCACAGCACTGTGCATTCAGTCCACATAATAAATCACATCATATTGAATGCTCCAGATCTGAGAGGTGACATTGAGCACTGGAGGCTTTCCAGGAATCAGCAGTAGCTAAATGGTGCAAATGGGCAAGATATCAGTCTTTTGTTTCTTGTCCAGTTTAAGGGTAGTCCCTTGGAAATAAGAAAATAACAGGATTTCCCTGGCCTGTGTTGGATCTCTAGTATTCATCTAAACACAAAGAAAACAGATATTTTTTTCAGTTAAACCCCCCAAAAAGGAAAGAAAAATAATATCTGGAAACTGTATTGCTCAAATTCTGCCAATTTTAATCGCAGAAGGCCTGTTTTGAAATGGTACGATGTGAAGCAAAGGAATGAGCTCAGTGAATATGAGGGCATTGAGTCTGTGGTCTTTGAAGCATATGGCCATTACTGTTGTATTTCACCTTCTAACTGATGCTGCCTGTCCAGTTTGAATTTTATAAATTGATGGGTGTTTCCTATTCCTTTCTCCAGTGCATGAGTATGGTCCATGTGAAGCAGATGACTGCTGCTTCTTGGAGACTCGCTGGAGCAAGCTCTCACCTAGGTTTCCACTGATGACCATGTTCTTGCAAGCACAGGAGAGGGTCTCATGGCACTCTGCCAGCCTCAGGTGGGAGGTTTACGGAGCTGGCCACACTTGCTAGTGTTTCCATGACCCTCCTGTGCTGGCGATGCTTTGGGTCTGAAGGGCCGTACTTCCAGCCACCAGCGCTGCTTTGGCAGTGCTTGCAGTCCCCTCCCTTAGCAAGGGTTTGCAAGCCTTTGATCTAAGTCCTGGCTGTGCTGGGAAGTGGTGATGCTTCTGGAAGTGTTGGCATGGCACACCAAGCCATGGTATTTTAACTACTATGTCATTTAGGCCTGCTACAGAAAGAATGAAACATTAGTTGAAGTGTCAGCTAGTGCCTGAAACCTTGTCTGTCTCAACTCACACCAAGACTTACCCTGCTGGCAGCAATGTTGGGGAAAAAGTGTTCAACATAAATTTACTTGTGATCTCATTTGTCTTCCACGAAGTTCAGAACAAGCTATACTTTGTAAATAGTATGTTCATTTGTTGGGAAAACTAGTGCAAAAAATGATGCATACTAGAACAGAAGAGTTGGTATTTATAGCATTAAGAATATTTAATATTTGGATCAGAGCAAAAATGTGGTGGTAGGGTTTTTTTGTTGTGGGGTTTGGTTTGGGTTGTTTTGGTTTTGGTTGTCGTCCCCGTCCCGTCCCCCCCCAAAGCACAACCTCTTTTTGATGGAGTACTCTTTAGGTCACACAAAAGTGGCATTATTTAAACCTGTTTAAAGCTTCATGCATGAATATATCATCTCATTTCTCATTTTAAAACAGACTGTGTCCTGTAAACTAGCAAGCATTGGCTGTTCTGAAGAATATGTATCTGAACTCAGCTGGGTATCCTTGCAGGATTTTGAACTAGTTTAATTCTACTGATGTAAAATTATACCATTTAGTTCCTCCAGTGTAATGTCTAGCCAGGTGTAAAGTCACACCTGTAATTAAGCCGTAATTAGCAGGTGTATCAGTGCTGATGTAGGTCAGGAAGGCAGTTTTGAAACAGATCTCCTCCTGGTCCCCACTTCCCATGAGTTGGCTGGTGTCATGTGGCAACCTTGGGAAGTCCAGATATCCTGTGCCTGAGGGGAGGTTACTGAGAAGGTGGAGGTGCACAGAAGCAGGACAAGAGACAACGGTCATGAACTGAAACAGGAGAGGGCCCTATTTGCCAAAGGGAAGAAAAATTAAAAATAAAAAAAATCTGTTGCCATGACTGCAGTCAAGGCCTGGATCAGGTTGCCCAGAAAAGCTGTGCAGTCTCCATCATTGGAGGCTTTCAAGACCCAGCTGGACAAAGCTCTGAGCACCCTGGTCTGTGATCCTGAGTGCTGGGCTCATCTCAGATTAAACTAAACCAAAGGTGCACTCTAGGAGTATCTAACATGCTCCACCCATTAGGGGCTGTTCTTACTGGGGTCTTCAGAGGAGATTTGGAAGAGGCCAGAGGAGCATGGATGGAGTACAGAGGCATAGAAAGTATTTCTGGGTATGGAGAGCAGACGAGGAGAGAGTACTGACTTGTTTGTGAAAGACTGACATTGAGATCACTGAAGTATAACACAATGAAGGACACTGTACCTCTCATGCCTCTGACACTACTTGATCCCCAGGGCACACTGTTTTGCTAAAATGAGCAATTGTTTTCAAACACAGATTAATAGAACTCTTAAAATTGTTCCTTTATCACCTTCCTTCCCATACCCACTTAATTATGTTGGGCACCCGTCTCCGAAATTAGAAAAATCATCATCTTATATGATCTATCTTACTTAAAGGGAAGCACTTAGGTATGCAGATTACTTCTTCAGCAAGCAGTTCTTCACGACGTAAGCACATTTACTGGCGATTTAGCTGACCTTTCCCTTCTGGGCCCCGATAGTCATGTAACTTGTGTTTGCTTTCAGGAGCACATGCTGCATCTGTCACACTCCTGTCCTGGGTTTAGTCTGAATGGTTAGAGAAAGAACTAGTATACATATTTCTGCGATACAGACTTCTGTGGTGTTTGTTTTAGTTTCTGCATTGGTACAGTTTGTAGTCACATTGTGAAGATTCAGAGTGCAGAGCATCTCTATAAAGCATGCTGACTCTTGCACCTGAGTGACATTTAGCACAAGTCACAGGAAAACTTCCAGTGTCCTTGGTATCTCATCTGGTATTGTCAAGCTTGTTCCCAGAATCACAGAGATCTGAATTTCCAGTGGTGTGCTTTTTCCATTTCACTGACCAATAGTGTTCTTCGGTGGGGTTTTTCCCCATAGTGTATCCTTGCTTCAGCATTCTCTGGAGTAGATAAATATTGAAGGCTAAATAAAATAATTACTGCTGTTGGTGGAGGATCAGAATTAGTTTTTGCAACTACATTGCAAATATTTTGAGAGGAACATGGTGGGAGCTCTCCTTTTCTCAAAATGGCTGCCCTATATACAAGGTTTCTAGTCCAAGAGTCAGTTCACAAGTCTAGCTTTTCAGGTTCCCAAATTAGATATAATACATACACATCACTACTTCTATGAAATGCTTTCAAATTGCCCTGATTACAAAATACTTCTTGTAATCAGATCAAGTTGAACAGGAAATCCCAACTAAGTGCAGTATCTCGTGAGTAATTGCTGTACAAATACTTTAAATAAATTGTGAGCAATTTCTTATGCAGTGGCTTTAGCTAATGTTATTAGGATGCTTAATTCATTTTTCTGTGTGTCAGGTTTAGCCACAATGCTGAAATCTGAAGGGAAGAAAACATCTGTACTGAAATTGAGGCGCAGTACTTCATTTGCATTAAGGCATGAGTGACAGTTTTTCTTTCATACACCTGTAAGCATTGATTAAAAATGAAAAAGAAGAAAGTTGGGAAAAAAGCTGGAATCAAAAAGTTGAGGACTTTTTGGAAATACCTGTTCAGATATGTGGAGAAAAAGATTCGGGGGGTGGGATGGAGAGCACGTGCAAGAGGAGGGGAGTATCTGTAGACATGGAATATTTTTCTTTTGACTTGTGTGGGGAAATCCCAGTGGCAAAAACAGTACTGAGATGCGGAGACCAGCATTCAAGCTGGTCCTGAGTGAGCAGTAACAAATTCTTGAACCATGGTCTCTATCCTGGTGGGAAGTAAATGTCATTATATGGTAAGTAGAGTATTTTTTTTTTAACTATTTTTCTTTTCCTCTGATAAAGCCTTTAAAAGTTTTGAATTTGTCTCTATGTGGCATGAGGAAATTTCACAGGTGGCTTCCACCCTTCCTCCAAGCATTTGTAGAACACAAGCTTGTTTCCTGCCTGGTTCCATTGAAGTGGCTCAAAGAGTTCTGTTGAGTTGGGTTTGGGTTGGGGGGAGGTAGAGGGATGGGGTTCTTTTCGTGGGTTTTTTACTACACTCCAGGTTGAGTTCACGGTGAGAGTGGTTGGTGGATGGGAAAGGTAGCTTTTTTGGTTTGTGTTTAAGAGTTCTTGTAGTACATCTTCAATGACGTCAACACCTGCAGACAATGTTGTGCACTAAGAAGTCAATGTAATATCATTGTGCTTTCTTTTATTGGTTTGGTTTAGTTATTGAATTTACATCTAACTCATCACTTGAATGTTTAGTCATATAGACTGATTTATATCAGTTATGTATTTTGTTAACAAACTAGATTGCTTTGATCTGATATAATACAGGAGTATTTGCCCAAATATAAGGACAAAGACACAAGCCAGTACACACATGCTACAGCTATGCAAAGATGACATACTTCTATGAAATGAAAGTGAAATCAGTAATGTCTTCCTAGATAATTTTGTAGTCTTTGAACATACATTAATGCTGACATTAAAAGACTATCTTAATTTAAAACACTACAATATCCACATAAAAGGGAGCGCCTTTGATTCAACTGTTGGTTTTTAAAGCAGAAGAGAGAAGAAAGCCTATAGAATCTTGCAAGCTTTTCATTGAATCAAATCGGTTTATTTTAAACTTCAAACTACGTGTTTTATTTCAACATCATCGCAATGTGAATCTTTCACATAACATTAACAGGCACTGCAACTTGTTCTACAAGATAGCACAGCAGTTATTTACATAAAACATGAAGATAAAACCAAGGGACTTCTATTACATTTACTGTCCTGTTTTAAATCATTTCCATTTTAAAAACAAAAGCAAAATATATGTTGAGAATTGCTGTAGGTGAGGGAAAAAACCTCTTTTAACACACACACACACACACACCCCCCACACACACCCCCGGTCTCTCCCCTGTTAAGACTATTGATGATAAACTATTTGGAATATGCATGAGTATTGCTGAGGAACTGCAGCAGAGACAGGTTTAATAATTAATGCATGGGAATTATTTATTTCCCTAATATATTGTAAAGCATCAGCATTTCAGTAATGAAAAACAGTCTTGATGGTGCTGGAGCACTGAAAACACAAAGGAAGATGAAAACAGTCACTGAGACTTGTTTATCACTTGAATATGTGGTTTTAATATTTTTAAATAAAATGTTAAAGCTTTTTTAATACATATTCAATACTTACACAATACTTGCATATTGTTTATTAGTGGATGTTTGTTAGATTTCAGTGGGACCTTCCAGAAATATTGATCAAAATGAGATTTTTCTTTCTTCAGGAGATGGTTCCTTTCATAAAAAGTATCTGTTAGAAAATGCTGTCCCTGATTCGGCATGCACTATTGTCTAGCTCATGCTCACACATATATGACTTGTTCCAAAAGAAATATAACTTCAAATGTCTATTAGATATTTATTTTTCACAATTTAGCCAGTTACTCCAATGTTCATGTTCTGCTTTTGGTTTTCTCCTTCTGCAGTGTAGTGCTTTTGCTTGCCTTCATTTTGTGCTATTGATATGGGGCTGTTTCATAAATTTATCAAGCTCATTTCTCATTCTAATCTTGTTCTCTAAGCTGCTTGCTGCTCCTCCAGTCCAAAGCCATCCACAAATTTTAGATGCCTTCTCCAATTCTGTGAGAGTAACTGCTGAAAATACTGAATGCACCCAAGCCCAGGAAAGACTCCTCCACAGGGATCCTACTTAAAACACATTCTTGGTTTGTGCTGCATGATTAATAGCTACTTTTTTAGATAGATGTTCTCAACCAATTGATCAGTCCAACAGTGATTTAAGGGAACAATGTCAACAGGCTTAATAACACATAACACTTGACGTCACCTCTTCTGCTCCCATTCTCCTTCCTTTCTGCCCTTCCCTCCAACCCATGAGGTCAAGAAGGAAATTAAATTGATTAGACTTAACCTTGTTCTTGACAAGTCTGTGACATTTGGGGGTTGGGGTGGAGAAAAGGTGGCATCAGCTGTTTGTTTAATAATTTAATGTCATTCCAGGCAATCGAGTTGACTTGTCTGTAAGTCTTTTTCTTCCCCCTTTTTAAAGACTAGGCACTATTTGGTTTTTCCACAGAAATAACGCTTGCTGATTTTTCCATTATTTTTTCCAGCTTTTTCCTAAATAATACCAGGGTAAATATTATTAACCTGTTGACATGAATAAAACTAACTTAACTAAATTTTTCTTGACCTGTTCTTTCTGTATTTTGACCTGTATTCCTCCTCCATTGTTAAAGTTAATTTAAGTACTTAGTTATAACTAACTCTTTTATGATGAGGAGGTTTTGAATACTTTAGTCTCTTTGTAGGCTCTCCTTCCCCCTTGATTAATGGACCTGTTAATTAACTGAGATAATGGTCTCCCTCTTGTTCCTGGTGTACTTAGAGAATCTTCACTAGTTGTAAGTTATTTTGCCTCTTTACCTTTCTGACTTTATCTCTACCTGGTTTTCCCTTCATATGAATGGTGAGCTACGTGGTTTTTTCTCCATGTTTTCTATGATTTCCTTCTGGTTTTTAAGTCTTTAAAGTGTCTCGTTGCTCCTTATTAGTGTAGTTGTTTGCTGTGCTTTTATTATGTTCCCTTCCAATAACTGCAGTTCTCCTGAATATCTTTATCCCTGAGGCTGTCTTTCTAAGAAGTTTCTAACAGTTTTTTACAGCTTTTTTAAAAATAAAATAGAATTGTCCTTATCTTGTATTTATTTTCTTACTGATAAATCCTGGAGCACCTGCTCAGGCTTTCTTTTAGGATGATACTTAGTTTCTATCTTTACAGACGCTTTCCTACTGGACAATGCATTAAAGGCATGATGTGGTGGTGTCTGACTACAAGAGACATGGACATACTGGAGAAAGTCCAATGAAGTGCCTTGAAAATGATTAAGGGACTAGAGTATCTCTCCTATGAGGAAAGGCTGAGAGAACTGGCGCTGCTCAGCCTGGAGAAGAGAGGGCTCGGGGAGGATCTCATCAATGTATATAAATACCTGAACGGAGGATATGAAGAGGACAGAGCCAGGCTGTTTTCAGTGGTGCCCAGTGACAGGACCAGAGGCAGTGGGCACACACTGAAACACAGGAGGTTCCCTCTGAACATCAGGAAATGCTTTCTCACTGTGAGGGTGACCAGAAAGGTTGTGGAGTCTCTGTCCTTAGAGATACTCAAAATCCAACTGGATGTGGTCCTAGGCAATCAGCTCTAGGTGGCCCTGCTTGAGAAGTGGGGTTGGACCAGATGACCTCCGGAGGTGCCTTCCAACCTCAACCCTTCTGTGATTCTGTGATGGCTTGACACTTCAGGATTGTGGCATGTTCTTGTTGCTTTTATGGCTGTGATTGTCACTCACTGCAAACACTTCTGAAGTACTATGATTTAGTATTATACTTCAGAGACTAATACGTGATGAAACTACAGTAGTTTCAGGGATTAACAGGCATGTTTAGGGTGGAGATAATATGACAGGGAGCACTGATACTGTCATCTGAATGGTTATGTCTGGATTTTCTTTCTTTAGAGAATTTTGTTGTTGGATTTTTGGTGTTTTGTTTTTTGTTTTTTGTGGTGTTTTTTTAATTGTCCAAAAAAATATCTGCATGGTTTGAGTCTGAGCTCAGCGGACCTGGTAAGACTTCTTTCAGGAACACAGGCTTGAAAGGACACTTTTGGTCATCAAATCCAACCACTATCATAGACATCACATCAAAGATCTCACCTCATAAGCAGTCATCTTCCCTCCATACCCCTTCAGTTGGAGAGAGAAGCATCAGGCAACTGTTTCATTGACAACTGTTAGTGACAAAGACAGTGTTCCTGTCCTACCCTAGCTTCAGTTATTTATAGAAGATTGGAATTAGTCATTTGGAGTGGTATCAAATGCGACAGTGTCATTAGTGAGAGTTTGTGTGTAGCACTGTGCAAGGACCTATTTTCTCTCCTCTTCTGCTTGCCATATGTGGCATCCCAATGTGTAATGATACTTCTTGCTGATATCACTTCTAAATGTAGCGTGTTGTCAAGTAAGCGTCCATCTCTTATCTCAGGAATCCTGGGATTCATTTGGTTTATCTTTTTTGTCCATTCAATTGACAGTCAATCAAAGCAACTTCATTCTAAGTCCCAGAAAGCTCTTACTTGTCAGGACTTCAAGCTAACATTGCTCAGGGAACAGTTTTTTCTGTTTTCTGATGAACTGGCAACAAATTCACTTGGAATGGTGACATTAGATCAGCAGTTTCCTTCTTTGTAATTCCATTTCAGTTGAACTGATTTTAAGACTAATCATACATGCTCTAGACTTGGGGTTTTCTTGGTAGCTTAGATGGCCTGTTGTGGTTTTCAGAGCACCACTCTAACGGAGAATTTCATAGTTCTGTTCATGTGTTTGCAGAAATGAAGCTCATCTAGACTTCAAACAACTTGTATTTAATTTTTTCTTTAAACCTATGAATGTTCTCTCTTAGGCAGTCTGTGATGTCCTTGAAAACATAAGATGCAGGCCATCATGATGATGGAAGCTATGCCCTGTGGCACTGCAAGAATCCCAGTGGTATTTACCATTAGCTTTAGCTTGTTTTGGATGAAGCAGTACAATTGCTAACTGGCTGAAACAGCTGTAATTATATTAGACCTATGCTGCCTATAACCTGGCAGATTGACTTTGAACTGATACTGCTTTTAAAGCATTTACTGCTGCAGGTAGCAGGCCCTGACTTTGAGACCTCTTCGGGCAATGTCCTGAAGGATACGTACGCTCACATGCTAGCTACCTTTTTGTAATTGTACTGTGGTGCCTTGGGTCAGCAAGTGAGAAGGTTTTTGCTGTCATGGCCTCAATATATCTGTGCTCTTTTCCACTCTCTTTCAACTTTAAGATTCTCTTTGGTGTGAACACCAAAGGCAACACTTGCTGCCTTTTTTATTCTGTCATCAGCTGTTGTCTTTCTGTATCCAGACTTTAAATTTTTTGTTGTTGTTGTTTAAGGTGTGAAGAAGTTGTAAGGAGAGGGTGAGAAATATCTCCTTAACGTGATGTTAAGGTAACCTGTCATAAAACACAAGTTAGGAAATGCAAATGCTTTATAAGTTGTTTTGGCAACGTTGGATGTGAAATACGACCACTTTATCTACTCTAATATACATGAGTTAACTTTTCTTAATGAATTTTTAATTTTTGTCATTTCGTAGGTAAAATCATTCAATCCTTGGGGCAGAATGTCCCCTGTACTGCAAAAAATGTTGAAAAATTTGTTGTGTGTATGTAAACTTAACACTGTTCTCTTAAAGAATTTTTATTTTTTTTAAATAAGGAAATAACACATCTGCTGGTGGGAGGGGGAACCTGCATATGTCAAGCATTTCAGTGATCTCAGAATAGACCTGGGAGACTACATTTGGCTTAGAGGAGAACACTGAGGAAACACTCCCTTGCTACAGTAGCATAGTAGAAAGATTTTAAAATGGGTAGAGACAGAAAGATAGCACAGGCTTGCACAGATTTTACTCCACTTAATAGCTTGAACAGTGCAAGTGTTTTTGTGCTCAGTGTTACCTGCATGTATGTGCTGCTGTTGTATTATTTGCCCAAAATGTTCAAACATCAGTAGCGACAGTTGGAGGACCACACCACAGGCCCCACCTTACCACCTTCCCGGGATAGGCAGTTTCCACTTACGCCCTGAAGCAGCAACTAGTTTCTCTTTTCTCTTTCCATCAACGCGTTAGCTGCTGAAAGGGCTTGTGGCAGTCTGACACAGAGAGCTGGGCAGACCCTGCTGGCTCTGTGGAGAGAGATGGACCTCTCATCTACTGCAGCTTGGGACAAGATCCAGGTTTCTGCAAGAGAGGGATGAGGAATATAAACTCCTTTCCTAGCATAGAGACAGGAGCATTTTCAGTTCAGCTGCACATGCTCAAAGCCAGCTCAGAAAGGAGGAGGCATTCAGCTGTTCGGGCTGTGTTTTCTCCTCAGACATGGTTGCCTGCTTCTGGGGCAAAGGCAATGGACTGGATGGAAGCAAGCTGCCTGCCAGATCTGGCTCCAGGGCTGCCCACTGGACTGTACTAATATACAAACTTGTCAGCTTATTTTAGAAGTAAATTTGCATATTTGGAGTTCATGCATTGTATGCATGTGTGACTGGCTTTCTTTTCCACCGCAGGGTATTTGTTGAGTCACTTCTGCAGGCAGTCCCAAGCATGTAGAACATACTAGTTTGGCTAGGGACTTCAGGGACTATAATGCAATAAAGTTTTAGGTCATCCTTCTTGCTCAGAAATAGCTTATTTTGGTTTTTAATCTGTATTTAAAGTTTTTTCTTGCTTTCAAAGTTTAACTAACAAGGACTACTCCTCTAGTTGTTGTTGCATGGATGAACAGCCCACACCTCTTGTCACGGTAGGCGTTCTGGACCAACAGCATATCACGTTAGCCTAAGCTACATGTTACTACTTGAGGATTTATTGAAGAGTAAGCAAGCCTAAAACTTCATATTTCTCAGCCATCTATCCTGAAAAGTTTACTCTCCCATTCCTTAATAACTTTCAGACAAGTAACAGGATATTTTCAATTTTTTCATCTATTTGTAAGCTTTCTACCTCTCAGCTGGAAACATGGAAATGTCTATTCTGGAGCCGATTTTTTTTTTTTTAAATGACTTTAACATATGAGTTGATTCAAGAATCGATTGATTGAATCATAATAGATGACCTCTTTATTCCCACCTTCTCTCCTATTTCCTCTCCTTGAGGATTTTATATGCCACAGACCGTCATTAGTGTATTCTCTCGCCTTGTGTAGTGGCCAAATTATATTGTCTCCACTGTAGAGAGACACTGAAACAAAATCTGCTCTTAAATGAGTGAAACCTCTATTGAAGCTAATAGGAGAGATCCCTACTTTAAGAAAAGGATTGACTTTTTATCTAAATATTTAATGATAAAAATATCACTGTCCTAGCTTCAGTGGTGAGGTAACTAATGTCTAGAGAAGCAACATGGCTTCCCAAGATGACACAGTGGGTTAATGTCAGAGCAAGAAGTAAAACCAAATCTCTGACTCACATCCTGGTTATTTGATACTTTGAACCCTATTGTCTTGAGTGACTTCTTGGAGGCCATTGAGGAAGTATTTTGCAGAGCAAGAAATAGCTCCCATTTATGCATATTCTTAAGATCATTTCCTTAGGAGTGTTTTCTTATCCTCTCTTATTCCATAGTCTCATTTGTTTTCCACTGGTTCTAATGAGCTTAATCTTTTCCTTAAATCATGTGCTTGACTGCTGTCCTTGCCAGCTAAGGTTTCTGACAACAGATTTCTTTTTTCTTTTTTTCCTTCTTTACCTGAAAAAATCATTGGAATAAAAGTTGCCTTATTTTTCTTGCTTATTAAAACTGCAAAACTAGCGAGACTGCAAGTTATTCTCCTAGATCTATTAGCAAGTTACAGTTTGTGTAATGGAAGAGGGTTTCTTCAGGTTTGTAATGAACCATTTCTTAAGCCTTAAGCTTGATATCGAGAACAGAATGTGTTTTCATCAACTCAAAGGGAAATGTATATGTATGTATTCTCTTTGGTGGAGTTGTAGCATTAAAAAAAAAAGGCAAACAACCCCAAGTGGAGGTTGGTTTTCTGAATCTTTGTGTTTTTTCTTAGGACAGTGTTCTTTCATTTTTGAAAATTAGTGTATATCCAGTTCTGTAGCCCTTAATTACAAAATGCCTTTTTAACTTAAAGGAGAAGAATGCACTGGTTCAGTCTCTCTGAAATAGCAAAAGTAATGCTGTGTTTTTACTTGGCTCCTTGACAGTGTTCAAATTCTTATCTGTGATTGATATGAGCAGAATTGACTCTCTGTTCTGTGGTTCCTCAGGTTTATGGTATGAGAAAAAATAATTTTTCATGTGTCAAGGTTACTGGTGTAACTACTAGTATCCCCAATCATTCATGTTATCCAAGTAATGAGATGTTAAAAGGGTTACTTCTATGTAAAATACACCTATTTACACCCTCCTTGGCTCTGTAACAGAGAAAGTGTTATGTGGCTGTGAGGTTATTCCTATGTAGTCTGTGATGAAAACAAGTTTAAGACAGCCACTAAGGTTTTCTTGGCAAATAAGCACTTCATATAAAGGTATGAAAAATGTGCTTCACTGCTATCTGAGTTCTTAGTATTCCTGATGCTTTATTATCAGTGTCTCTGTTATTTTCTGCTTTTTATTCTTTTTAATAAAGCAGAAAAACTGAAATGCTCCAGGAAAAGCTGTCCTCATAACAGCCAGAGTTTGTAACACATCTGGCTTAATCTGGGGGCTCAAGAGCTTGCCTGTGCATAAGGTTGTCCTGCAACTTGTGGCTGTACAAGGGTTAGCACTGTTTGCATAGTGTAGTAGATAAAGCACTGTTTTGTTTTGTGTTTATAACAGCTGGGTCGGAATTACAGGATAAGCAAAGTGTTTAAGCCTCTTCAGGAAAGTTTCAGGCCTAAGCACAAACAGTGAACCTAGCTCTTTCACTTTGAAATGTGAAATACAGGTGGCCACTTTGAGTTTTATCTGTGTTTCTATCCATGTCTAGCACTTGTTTTAGGAAATTATGGAAGGGGCAGAAGGGAACATTTTGTATACAGAACAAATGCTTTCAAGTGACTTATCTTGTATGAAGGAGAACGTAGACTTTTAATTTTTCAGGCACTGAAGGGAACTTGCAAAGCTCTGACATTTGTCTGATGGCAGAGAGTTACTTAATCTGATAAATGATTAATAAAGTCACAAAAAGAAGAAAGAGCTTTTGCTATTCACAAAGCTTCAAGAAAGGAAATTAAACAGCCGCAGGAAAGACACCCGATTAAAACTATCTGCCAGTTTTTCCTTTTTTCTAATTTAAAATATAGCAAGAAGAAATTTTGAGTCTGAGCACATAGTCCAACTGATCATTGACCATCAGATTTTAGTATCTTGTTTAACAGCGGGTGGGAACTGCTTAACAGCTCCTTAATGGGCCAATATCTTGTTCTCATTTATTTCTACAGTTGTCATGTACTCTCCGTATTTTATTACGGGTCTCTGTGCAAATGGCTTTCCCATGTCTGAGGGAGACATAAAACACTGAGACTAGGTATATTCCCAAACAGAAGAATGAGGAATCAAGGAGTTTCTCTTTCAATTTGCTATTTAGACCAAAACTCCTTCTTGAAGAAAGTAATGAGCAGGAGATGATTTTGCAGTGCAAATTGTGAAACAGAGAATGCGAGTGCCAAACTTCGTGGTTTTGAAGTTCTGTTTTCAGAACAGTAAAATGATTTGTTTCATCATAAATGCAGAGGAGGGAGAAAGTACAAACAGAATTTCATAGGGTGTAGAAAAACTGTCTTGAACTTAAAATGTGTCTATGGATATACCATGTAACCCTGCATACATGTGTACATATAACATAAGTATTTGCATTTTTTTGTTAGCTCAGAAGTAATTTTAAAAGTTCCAGTGATTAGCAGTATATAGAGAAGATCCCTGAAGCCTTCTCAGCGTGTTATTGCAGTAAGAGCTATTCAATGCCAGCAAAAGATGCACAGTGTGTATACCTACAAAAAACATTTGTACTCTGGACAAGTAGTTAATCACAAAAAATTAGGTGAACAATATCAGTTAATGCTCAGCTTGTTATCCATATTCATATTTTCATCTTCTGATGGTCCTTCAGCACTGTTTATTGCAACCTATTTTGGGAGATGCTGAAGATCCTTTTGGGAAAGGAAGAACACAATGATTCTACGGCGAGTGTCTCAGCTGGCAGCGTATGGGCTTATCCATAAAGGAGAAAGCCATAGAGGTGTTCTAGATCAGTGAAAATGTGGCTTGAGCTTGCAGTGCTGGTGAACTCAAGGCATGCCTTCACTGTACCCCAAACTATACTACAATCTTGGAAAAAGCAGAGCTGTGCTGCTATTGGGATGTAGTTGGAATCCGTGCTGCCTGTGACAGTGTAAAAGGTGTATTATGTTGGCTCCCTAAACCTGCAATTAGGGATCAAAGAAATCCTAGCTCGTATAAGAATTCAAAAAAGTAACCACTGAAGTCTTAAGGATTTCATAAAATGTCACCTGATAATGTTTCTACGGGACTTAGTGGACTCAGTAGTCATTTCATAACAAGATAGTCTACACCTTCGGTTTGTGTACTTGTCAACTGCTTTTGTCATATGCCACAAAAAAGTGTTGGTCCTTCCTTCTCTACAGGAGCCACATTAAATAGCTCAGAGAACAATGGAAACATAACCAACTTGTCTATCTCACTAATAAATTTAGTCTGTTCATCTGGCTTCCTTATTAGTAGTTTAATCATGTCATGTAGGCTTGTTTCAGTGTCTGTCATTCCCCAACAGGTGGGTAAACAGTAGTATAATTATAACACCTTGCAGATACACCACCTAACTGTAGTCTTAAATACTTTACAGACACTAATTTTCTTGCATCTCCAATCCTACCTTATTGCAAAGAATCAAATGGAATGTACCCCTTTAAATAGGTGGGAATTCTGAAATTTAAAAAAACTTAAAAGAAAAAAAAGTGGGGACTAAGGTCAGTGAAAAATGAACGTGTCTCTGTAAGCATGATACAATACAGAGGAGAGATACCTGAGCAAGCATCACCCTGCAGAGAACCAAGGTACACCAACCTGGATTGAGCCCTATATTACCCAAGCTCATTGGCTTTTAGTGCATCACTAGCTTGTTTAGAGGTAACACTAGTATTGTTGCAACGCACTGTGTGTACTTGGGGTAAAGATACCCCAAGGATCTGTGCTGCTAGAGCTCTGCTTCAAACATAAGGCTGAACTTCCCCTCTGTATTTGTTACTTACTCTAATCAGTTCCTTTCTGATGTCTTTTACCTCCATCTTACCTCTGTATCAGTTACTGTGGGGAAAAAGGTGTGTATTTGAGTGCAGAAAAATCTGGTATCTTCCTCTTGGTCTGGCACAGCAGAAACAGGTAAGGCTTTGGCATGCCACACTGAGCCCTCTTTTCTGTCATTTTTCTTTCCACTACAAAAATGGCATCTTTCTTCTCCTTCCACTCCTTTCAGAACTAATAGTCTGTCTTCTTATTTATAGAAACCTTTTAGCTAAATTACTGTACTTTCATAGGCTTAAAACTATTATATGAACCCTTTTCAGATATTTGCTGTTCTCAGATGTCACTCTGTTATGCTTCTGTGGCTGTGCTGAACTCCAGCTATTGAACTCAGCAGGACTGGATGAGCACAACATGGGCAGCTATTAAAGCCTCCTGCAGGACTCTCAGGCTGACATTGAGCATCAGTCAAGGGGAAACAGAAAAAGAGTAGGATGGGGCAGCCCCAGAGATCCCTGGAAAGACTGCTCTTGTTAATGTATGTAGTAATAACCTGGGAAAAAAATAATTTAACACCAAGGTCAAAATTTGAAGGTTTCTATTTGCATCTAGGATTGTTAGGAGTAGCCTGGACCTTGGAAAGCATCATTAGGACAAAACTAAGCTTGATGAATTGGTGGCAAAATTGTAGATGAAGTACAAGCTGAAGTACGTTTACACTTGACAGCTAGGTTTAAACCTAGCTCTGTCCACTCAGGAAAGACAGCAGACACTGGAGAACTAGTGACAACAACTTTTGCTTGGTTAAACAATCTGTTTTACTGCGGCTTAGTGGGTTTACCCACCTTATTATCACCAACCAGCTCCAGGAGACGTTTCTGTTGCTATGGTAAGGTCAAGCTCAGAAACAACCAATTTTGTGGAAAACCGTGCAGGGGCACTATGTGATGCAGGGAGCTTCCTCTTGCTCATGCCTCTTCCCTTTTGCGAGTGGAGTCAAACTGACTCTGTGTGTGGCCTCTCTGAAGGGTGGAAATCAGTTAAGGAGGAAGGAACAGGTTGAATGATTGCATTTTTAGTATACTTTTCCAAACTAAAAATTAGTTATGTTTTTAAAAGACTATTAATAACCTTAAATGATGAGGAAAAATACTAACTATGACATTAACCAGGAATACTTGTCTCTTACCACTTCTGCTAGCAAATTTGAAGGCATGTGGAAGTGTCTCCTATTACTCCGGAGGTAGTAGTACTTCTCTCCCCAGTGATGTTACAGAGACCTCCGACCCTCTCTGACTTTGACCTGGGTCTGTAACAGATCCTGAGACTGCCTTTCCTAATTTCACTAATTATGTTAAAATATCCTTTTCTAAATGATAATGACTTTTTTTACTATTTAATACCATCTTGGTGGTTAACAAACATTGCTACCGCATCACCTTTTATTTTCTGAATGATCCCTATGCTTTCAGCTATGACCTTGAAATTTGTTTTTGTTCCCCCTATACAGTGCAAACTTATATCCTACACTTACAATTGAAGTTGTTAAATAAAAATTATATAATTAGCAATGTAATGTAAATCCTGCCCTCTATCCTGATGGATCCCAGACTATATCCTGGTCATGTTAGTCAGTCCTATTGCGAACTATATTGCCTACCTGACTGCTCTTCACATTAATATAAATAGTCTCTTCCCTTTTTCAAACTTCTGCCTACTCTGTATTGCCACATTCTTACTTAATTGAGTCTCCCTTCTCTAGGTGATAAAGGTAATATATCTTGGTGCTTTTTTTTCCCCTTTTCTACTTCTATCTTCTCAGCTCAAACTTCTTCATAGTCAAGCCACACTAAGTCCCATAATACCAAAACGAAAAAATCACTATCTGGGTTTTGACTAACCTGAAGATTGGAGTTTGGGTTTGGTCTATAAATAGCTTTGTTCAAGCAAGATATATGTAATTGTTCCATTTAGAAAAAATTGCAAATAGTAGAACAAATGGAAATTATTTTCTTATGTAAAATTTATGTTAATGCCCTAGAATTGGCATTAATCTAAATAATTTTAATGATGGTGCTGAACTATCCTGAAAAAAATAAAGCAACTACTATGGAGGAAATTGA
>NW_008825071.1:5735738-5747984 GCF_000699105.1 Pygoscelis adeliae
TTCAAGTCTCTGCATCTTTTTCAAAATCGAATGTCACTTTGTATAATAGAACTTTTGTGACAGGCATGTTTCTTAATAACATGTTTTTAGGCAACCATAATAAAACTGATACCTCTCCAAGTGCTATGTAATTTGAAGTTGTGCAATAAAAGCAATATATTTTAGAAGTAAATCCAGGAATCTAAACACTGCAAGGATATCTTTCCTCTTTTAATTCACAACCATGTCTAGTACGAACATGTTTTTATATCTCATGAGCATTTAAATGCTATGTTCCCATTTCCCCAAATGCTACCAGTTTCTTTTTAAGAGCTATTTAGCACTAGCCTGCCTTTAAGGATAGTAAGATAATACAATGTATAAATTCTTCTCACTGTTTATCTAAGGCTTCTAAGCTTTCTTAAAAGAACTGGGTTTGCCAGTGCAGTTAGGGGATGTTGTAGCCACTTGGGGACATGAAATGAGGTATTGGAAAGCTGGAGTGGGTTGCCTGGGTCAGGCCACATGTCAGTGGGAGTGGAAGTCTTTCCCTCCTGGATGGGCTGTTTCAATGCACCTAAATCCCCCATGTGGAAGCTGCAAATGGAAATCCAGCTCTAGACTTTAAAGATGTTAAATTGAGAATTAATATTGGGGAAGAAAGGCTGTAAGGGGATTTTTTTCATTCATGTGAAATAAATCCTCCATACAGTGGCTGATCCAGCTTGATACCCTTAGCAGAAGGGCTGCTGAACAAGCACGCTCACTGCTGAGACATTTCTAAAGCTGTTTAATTTTATCACCAGGCCCAGGGAATTAGAGGCCAGGAGACAACCGTCAGCTGCTGCTTGTCTGAGTGTGAGCATCATCAAGAATTACGTCCCACCACAGCCTGTCTGAGCTCTATAAAGATATGTCAGCTTACAGGTGAAAATAATTTTAGCCTAAAGTGTGTGTGTGTGATGGTGTGGGGTTTGGGGATTTTTTTTTGTAATGCTTCAGGACTGGGAAGGGAAGAAGGGCTGCTTCTTGATGGCATCAGGGCATTGACAAGCCGTCACCAGCAGGAACAATAGTTAGCGCCTTTGCAATGCTTTTCAGCATTCAAGTGCTTTACACACATCAGTTAATGTTATTCACCTCTCTCGATTCAGCAACTGTTAATTTTCCTCTCCTTAAGAAAGGGGAACAATTGCCTGATGTGATTGACGGTTTATTCAGAGCTAGAATTATCAGTACAAAGAGGGAGCCGTGGGTTGGGGTTACTTAACTAAACCTCTCCAATCGCGGTGGACTGAGTGGGCTGGCAGTGCCAGGGCGGCTTTCTGGCAACTGCAACTAGACGTGACGGTATTGCGGCAAAGGCACAGGCAGAAGTTTATTTGGCGGTGGTTGCTAAAGAGAGATTTTAAGGCTTTGCCTGATTTGCAAAGTCCAACTAGAAGTTGTCACTGGTTTTTTTTTTCCACAATTAGCCAATGCAATTATATTTCAAGTAGGTAGTACGGGCTGGCCACATGTCTTTACATACTGAGTTCAACTCTGGGTATGAGCTTATTTTGGATGTGGTACACCTGAAGATAACTGTGAGCTTTAATGGCATTTAACTGCTGTCTGGAGGCCAAGTGTGCGTACAGCAGTCTGTATAAGCAGTGAAAGGGGAGGCTGCATGAGAGTGGAAATACCTGATGTTCTTTGTTAGTCTTGGGAAATTCAGGAGAGTGAGGATATTTCCTTAGGGTTGTGCTGTTCTGGGTTTTGTTGTTTAAACCATCCAATACAGCCGAGTGCAGAATAGTAGTCCTGCTAACAAATGTCGGAAGTTCAGAACTGAATGAGTCTTTTGTGTTAAATTGTATGAGTAGATATCTGGTTGTTTTGTTGGGTTTGGTGTGGGGGTTTGTTTGTTTTTTGAAGTGTAAGTTGAATTTATATTCAGCTATACTATTGGACCATCTCTTACCATTCAAACCAGTGAATTTTTAGAGTAATTTCTGCCAATTCCCCTGCAGCAATTTTACTCTATTCCTTTCTTTAATTTTTCCCCTGTGGATCTTATCCATAAAGGTACCTGCAGGAAAAATGATCAACAGTATGGCTAAAATGTTTCTTGGCAGCATTCTTCCCCCCAGTTCTGCAAGAGGCAGTATTTTTCTACCACGTCATGAAAATTCAGGTCACTTGATTGATTACATATCTTAAAGAACTTGAATTCTGCTTGATCAGCATGAGGAAGAGAAGACGGTATGGCAGAGCATTTACTTGTGCATGTTCAAAGCTCCTAACAGAAATAGAAGTTAACTTGATTTGACACAATTTTTTTGCTCGAGTGAAAATTTTCCTGCCTGAAGGTTTGGCTTGGCACAAAGATGGAGCTTGACTCTTGACTTCTATGGGGCCAGAGAGAAGAGAAGGGAATTCTTGCAGTATAAGGAAATATGTGTAGCAGCTATGTAACCATGCAAAATTGATTTTGCTCTCAATATTTAATACATAATTGGGAAGAAGCCTGCCTCAGAGACTCTGGTTCCCAAGTGGGTAAACTGAAACAATGAAGACTAATCAGTTTATTCCAATATGAAAATGAAGGTACCCTGCAGAGCCAGATGGAACATGCTTCCTGATATAGTGATAATTAATTAATATTTCACACTTTATTTTCCCTTCACTTAAATTTATTACTTAGTTCCATTCATTAAAAAGACTAGATATCTATCTGAACCACGTAACTCACCCAGTGGGATTGCTAACCTCATCTTGCAATGAGAAAATTGAGGTTCTCAGGAATAGTCAATGGCTAGCCAAAATCACAGTAACAACTCTGGTCACCCAAATGGCAATACTGTTGTTTTCCCAGTTAGCTTCTTTCTCAGCCTCCTTAAACCTGCTCGATAGTGTCCTGAAAAGCAAGCAGATGTGAGTGGAGTTCACTCTTTCAAGAGTGCGCTGAACCCGTGAGTTTATCTGCTTTTAAAAAATTTTGCATTTAAACCTACTCATCAGAAAGCTTTTTATCAAAAGATGAAATGTCCTGCATTCCACCACTTCCATCTCTTTCTGTTTTGATACTAGTTTATAAAATTGTGTGCTGCTTTCCTCTGTTAATAGCAGTTCACTTAATTCAGTTTATCTTTGTGCTTCATCACGGAGCATCTCAGAATAAAGCCAGTAAATGGCCTCAAGTTGCACCAGGGGAGATTTAGATTGGATGTGAGGAAAAATTTCTTTACTGACAGAGTGGTTAAACATTGGAACAGGCTGCCCAGGGAAGTGGTTGAGTCACCATCCCTGGAAGTATTTAAAAGACGTGTAGATGAGGCGCTTAGGGACATGGTTTAGTGGGCATGGTGGTGTTGGGTTGACGGTTGGACTCTGATCTTGGAGGTCTCTTCCAACCTTAATGATTCTATGATTCTAAATAGTGTGCCAATAAATTAGCAGTGGTGCCCGTTAGTTTCAAACCTTTTATTGGCAGGAGTCCCTTGAAATTCAGGGAGGGAGGGAGGAACTTTCTCCTTTCTGCTAGATATTTTGTTTTCCAACAAGATTTAACTGTGCTAGGCTGAGGTTTCTCCTCCCTGTGACCTCTGAAGTCTGAGGCAAGTCCTGCCCGGCTCCAGCTGATGTCCCCTGTCCCCCCTCCATCAGAACATCTGCGGACTTAGTGTCGCTTGCTCTGGCTTGCTTCCAATCTCCTCCAGCATCCCTCCTTCTCCTGGGAGCTGTCAGCCTGCGCCTGGCACCTGTCCCCTTTTCATTTCTGGAGTGGCAAAGCAAAATACGATATATATATATTTTTTTAAAATTATTTTATCAGTGTCTGCCTTTTGTCAATAAATGGTCTTTACTGAGTTTTCAAGGCATTGCAGCCTTGAAATTGTACAGCTCCCTTCTCCTAAGGAAAGGAATATTTGCTTTACAGGTCCTAATACTGTTCAGTAAAATTCACCCTACTATGCAGCAATTGTACCTCTGGGCAGGAGTGGTTTTTCTCACTCTAGGAAGTGTGCCATTGCTTTCAGCAGTTGTTCTTTATCGCTGTATCTGGCTGCAGTTCCTTTGTGAGCTAGATGGGAATCTTGGCTTACAACCACAAACCAGAAGTGGCGCTAATCAGTTAATACTTTTTAAGACAGCAGTCTGGCTTTGCCAAAAAACTTGTGATCAGTCTAGGTTTAGGTTAGATAGAAAAAGCCTAGCAGAGAGGCCTCTTACGTTTCTTTTCATTACTACTTTAAACTCTTTGCGTGACTGGTTTGACCTTGCAGCCATAACACGTGGCTTCCTCTCACAATGCTTGAACCTTGTCTTTCTATTTTACTCATGTTTTCTTGACTCTTCATCATTTGAAGGTTGTTCATAACACGGTGACACAGTTGCTTGCTGACTGGAACTTTATGCCTTCTTTACGTTACCTATTTGCAAAATTGAAGACTGACTTTGCTCTAGCATGGCTGTTTTCCAAAGCCAGGTTCTGGCACTGTACTGTTCCTCTTCTCCTCCCTCAGTCTTGTCCTGAAGACTTTCTGCAGCCAAGAGCTCCCATCATTTTGTAGATGCTGAGAACATTGGTGTGCCACTGATGCATGTTGCACCTGCTTTATGAATGCTCTTTGTGGTTCTGGTTGGCCTGTATCGGAAGAAATATAGTAGAATGGAAATGGCACGGGGTGGTGAGGATGATCAGAGGTAGGGAAATAATTTTGTAGAAAGAACTACTTAAGCTAGGAGTCTTCAGCCTGCAAAAGATATAGCTGAGAGGAGGTATGATACAGGCATATAAAAGAAGTTGGGTTCAGCTGTCCAGCACCCCTTCCAATACAAGGGCTAAGGGGAGTCAAGTGAAGTTCAAGTGGTGCACGTTTAAAGCAAACAAAGGGAGATGGTTCTTCACACATTGTGCTGTTAAGCTGTGAAATTCCTCAACACAGGATGCTGATGCTAAAAATGTATGTGCTTTCAAGGGAAGACTGGAGATTATAATGGAAAATAAATGTATCAAAGGCTATAATCACAAAAACATTTCCTTTTGGGTCAGGTAGTCCCTGAGCCTCCATTTATTCAAGTCTAGAAGAATAGTCTGGGAAAGGATCAGTTTCTTGCTTCCTCTATTCTTGAGCTGTCCTGTAGGCCTCTATTTTTGAGTACTGTCAAAGCCAGGATACTGGATGAGATTGCTCTTTGTTCTGATCTGGTGTCGTCGTTTTTATGTTGTTAAGCATCTCAGCAGTGACCCTCAGGAATGTAAAACAGAGAAAATAAGCATGGCATCCTTCTACAGGATCATGGCAAATACACAGGCTATGTAGTTAAGTTCATAGTATTATAAACCTGAGGCTGTTTCAGTATTTGAAATGAAAGTCCGCTGAGTCGAATGTTGTCCTGATACACAGGAGCTATAATGCTGAAATCCTTCAGACTGAGATTTGGGGCTTACTCCCCTTGTCACTTTTCCCACTTCTGTACTATGTGAAAGGTGGGCAACACCACCCCCTCTTTTTGAAGGGGTAAAATATTACAGTATTTGACTAGCTTGTTCAGAAAGAACCTGCCAGATGGGAGACTTTGGTGGGAAGATGCTTATAATTGTATCGGGTCAGTAAGAGCGGAGAACTGCGGTATGCCTGGGTGTGCGGTTGAACACACCAGAAAGTTAAGGTTCAAAAACAAATATACAGTTTTGTGTAGTTTAGCTGGCAGCTGAATCTACTCTCACTTTTTATTTTCTTCATATCTTTCTATTTACATACTTAGTCCCTATCCATACTTAACTTTCAGCATTTAGTTTTATTTTATCTAGCTGTTAATTTCTCGTAACCCTGTTTTACCTGTACTCTCATACATATTTCATACAATCATTTTAGCATAACAGCAGTTTTGCAATTCTTGTAAAACTGCTTTGAAATCTGATGGAAACGCTAGAAGTTTTCTACTTATGTTCAGACCATAATTTTTTCAGTTAGTTGTATATGTTGTGATGTTATTTTTGAATATCAGCGACTGTCCTGCAAGCCTAAGAGGTCAATATGAACTAAATATGGAGAAAAAAACACAAGAAGAAGTTGCCCCATAAGATAAATCTGAATCATTGACTATTAAAAATACTTTGGTGTAGAGGATATCCACTTAAAATCAATTTCTGGTGATGGAAATAATGTTAGCATAGTACTTCTCATTTTACAGTGTTCCTTATGACAAGTTAGAGAAACCATTAGAGTTGTCTCAAATTATTATTTTATTGCTAGCTATTCTACTGTTCATTAATAATCTGGAACTCCCTGCCATGAAGAAATACTTTAATTTTAGAAAATGTCAGAGGAGTGAAATTTGAAGCAATTCTTTTACAGGAATTGGCTTTCTATGTGGCAGTTGACAAATGATACTGTGGGATAATTTTTTTATATACATGGAAGTTAAAACTGTTCATGAATATCTCGGGAGATTATTCTCATTTAGGGCATTTAATTTCTTTAGTCAAATTCAGAGCACTCTTTAAAAATGATAACTTGCTCCATAGTACAGCTGAGGTTTTAAATATAGCATAGCCATTTATGCACTTTATATAAATACGCTCTTCTGTGCCTTAGCAGTTAAAAACTGCAGGCACAGAATAGGATTGCAAAGGTCATTTATGTATAATCTTGTCATAATATACCTTGCAACATGGTGTCAGCCTGAAGTCCTGCCTCCGCAATTTCAGCTGGCACAGTTATAAGGAGTCATTTGCCTGCCACTGTGTCGTAGGTGCTAAACTAAATTGCAGCATGATTGTGTTTGCTTCCAGTTAAGCCTAGATAATAGGACATGAGCTCTGCCTCAAAAAAAAAAAAAAATCTATTGTTATCGTCTAAATGACTTAAGAAGCTTGTGGTTATATTAGGATTAAAACCAAGACTTCCTGAATCCCCTTTTTCTCCCTTCTTTATTCTGAGGTCTGTAAAGCTATGTGGTTTTGCAGAATCTCTTTGCTGCACTGATACTGCCCTTTGTGTCTGCTAAACGGGATTATAGACTAGCCTGCAGTTTCTGGAGTCAGCTACTTTGCAACAGCAATCAGCATGTTTTTAAACAGATGAAGAGGGCATTTAATTAAGATGGAAAATTCGTTGACTTAAAACATAGTCTGAATTTATCAGTTGAAAGGGTGAAAATTGCTTCTTTTGATGCTAGTGACACAGCTTACATTGATTTAAGTAGAGCCTTCACCAGAGGTGGTTTGTGGGTTTTGGGGGTGGTTTTTTGGGTGGTTGTTGGGGTTTTTTTGGCTTCTTTTAAATGGAGCTGATCAGAAGACACTAATTCTGTTCTATGGCTATTGTAAAACTAAAGAATTTCACTTTTTTCCTGCAATGAGAAATGCATTTGAAGTGTTCCTGCCTGTTTTGAAAATGTCAGTCACTTTCCCTTCTTCCAGAAAACGTAGCTGGAGAACTTGAACTATTCCATTTCTACGCTGCTGTATCTTCACTATATGATCCAATGGCAGAATTATTTCACCTAAAGTTTCTGATGGTCTCTAGTCTTAATTCCAAAATACTCGCATATGAAGGAAAGGAAATAATTACACATCAAAAGCAATGGAAAGAGATGCAGTTTTGCTACCTGATTTTACTATGACACTGCTAAGGTGGGCACGTGTTCCTTCTTTTAATGTGTATTGCATTAAATAACTCATTGACTTCAATCGCTGTAATCCATTGCTGATGGCACTGGGAGGGCTGAATGCAGGCCTCTTTTTTTTTTTTTAAAGCATTCTTAAGATGAGTGCATAATTACTCTGGAAAATAAAGATATGCATCTATAGAAAAGATGCAATGACACAGCTGTAGTTCTATACTAAAATCTTGTAGATATGGAATTGCACTAAGATGAAAAATGCTTCAGAATCTATTGCAGAGAATTCTAGTCATTTAGATGATTTCTTAAGATTGCTATCAATAAATCCACTCCGGTCATACTAACGCTGAGAGCACAAATGTTTGTCATACAAGTAGGGGACTTTTATTCTTTTTACTGAATGGATGTGTGTGAAGTTGAACTATTATGATGATGAATCTTGAATTCCTTCTGCAGCACTATCCAAAATAGACATATGTTTAATCACTGGAATCTAGCCTAAGAGTGTCACTGCAAATTGTAGTTTAGGTATTTTGAAACATTAGTTGCAGGTATCATTATGAAAATAATTGACCTCTTTTCTACTGCTGTCTTATACCAAAATTTATTGATATCCTCCTTTCCTTCTGCCTTGTATTGTTTAAATAAAAGCTAGAAGAGCAGAAGATAGTATGTGCATGTGTGTTGCTCAGTAAAAGATTTCTATCTCCAAAGCCAAGTAATTTTAGTTGGAAAATATATCCACGCATTGTCTCCTTATAGTTGAACTAATTCCAAATCGTACATTTGCAAAATGCCCAGAATTTATTTTCTGAGTTCAAGTTCAAAACCAAAGCAAGATGTGGCAGAAGAAATCAGCTAACATGTTGGTTAAGAGCAGCAAACGTACACCATACCTACTCAACTAGCCAGTGCTTGATTTATCATTCTGTCAGAAATTTCTCTGAGAGTATTAATGTAGATAGCCATACAACATGAGTAGATTTTTTGTGACACATACAGTCAAAATTTATACCAAACTGCTTCATATTTATTCTACACCTCTATCCCATATTGATGATAACAGCTAGAACATAAAAGAGGAGTTGAGGTTTCACTGGAGGCAATAGTCACATACTCATACAGTAGAACAGAGTTAATGCATCACTTTGCAGTGAATTGCATTCACAGTCATCATGCAATTTCATCGCATCAGTGCAATGAAACCAATAATTTACCAATTTAGTGGATAACCCATAAAAATTCAAAGGATCAAACAAGATGTTTCATGTGTTGCATTATTGTCTTTGCTCTTATAGATGAAAACTTTGTTCAGAGTTAAATTATGACATGGGAATGAGAGAAGATGCATATCCTGCATAGAGCTGAAGATTAATGGGGTTTCAGCTAAACACTGGAAAAAGTAGTCTACTCCCAAGAGTATCACATAAGGCTAATGGTTGCCTAGCATCATTGAAGACAGCTTTGTCTGAAACAGTAGAGGAATTGCAATAGCTGCAGTATTTTCTGAGCTTCAAACCAGGACAGACTTCTATTGTAGCCGTTACTTGCCATGAGCAGAAGTGAGTATCATGCTTTCTCTTGGTTTGAGGTGCCCATTGAGCAATAAGCTGGGTTACAAGCAAGATCATCAACATACTGGCTTAGTTCCCTTTTTTGTTGACTGCCACTGCAAAGAAATATCACAGCCACGATGTCATGTCCTCTTGGGTTGTCTATGGTGAAGACAGGTACATTTTTTTAAATATTGAAAAGAAAAACAATGTTTCCTCTGCACTTAGGTTTTCATAATAATGTCATTTGAAAATAATACTGTTCCAGTTTTAAGATGCTTTTTGTTTTAAATCATGCCAGTCTTGAAGTATGACCATCTCAAACAGAATATATTGCTGCTCTTCATCTGGTCCAATGTACCAGAGCATATTCTATCTATTCTTTATATATTTCTAAGCAGCTTTCTTCACCCACACAATTCTTGTATGCTACTCATGGAGAAAGTTGCTGTGAGATCTTGTTTCATTTCCAAGTCTGAACAGCATAATAAATCCATGCTCACATCTGGATATTATGTGGGACTGGGAAGTGAAATCTGGTAATACTAAACAATAGCTACTAGAATTAATACTAGGATTTTAAATTTCTCTAATTTTGAAAACTTAGAAATGCTACAATTTCCCACATATTCCAGTGTTTAAAAACAGCATTACATATCCCTGGGTGTTGAAGTCCTTGACAGCTGGGAAAATATGTCCTCCTCAACAGGCTGGAAGGAAGCTGTCAAGTGATGTGGCGTAAGTGTGTTTCCAATGCGGAGATTTCTGCGTGGAGCCTCTTCACGGGTTGCTCCTGCCCTGGCTGAGAGCTGTGTCAGAGCAGGTATTCTCAGCCTCTTGTTTGACAAGAGAGAGGAAAAATCTAGCACCCATGACTGGGGAGAGTAAATGAACAAAGTTCTCTGTAGCATTTAATATAATTACAACAACAACAAAAAACCCAAAACAAAACAAAAACCCCAGCAGTGGCTTCTATCTCTGCCTAATTTAGCTTTTTATCTGTGAAATATAAAATACCAAGTGACAGTAAAACATCATAAAATATGAATTGCAAAGTAACTCAAGAAGAATAAAGCATTTATATACCTTTAGAAATAGCCCCAAGCATGAAGTCTGTCTTTATAAATAAATCAGTGGTATTTTTCTTACACCTAAATTTTACAACACAGGATGGTGGGGAATCCTGCCAAAATCCTCCATTTACATTGCCTGAAGTTAGGTATTTAAGAGCCATATCTAGTGGGCTCCTTTCTGGAAGTTTTGAGCTGTGCAACTCTCATCAGATTGGTCAAATGTACAATTCCAGCGTTTGGTGCCATCCAAAACTTACTTTACTCGGAACTTGATTTGAAGAAATACCAGAATGTAGCTTGCAGATGCCAGTTATTGAGCAGGAAAAATAGCTCAAGGATCTGCTAGACAGTATTTAGAAATGACTGGCTCTGTTTCTCATACATCTGTTTTAATTATTATGAGGGGACCTCCAGAAACAATGGTTGCATATATGTTCCCCCTGAAACTTAAGAATACTTAAATGTCTTGCCAAATAGACCCATGATTAAACAAACAATGAGATGCCAAATAAAGCGAATATTACTATATAGATTTTGCTCAGTCATCGATTTACCTAGAAAGGTACCCAATTTCTTCATTTTGCTTCCCTTTTCATTCCCCTGTACAGCTTCATGGAAAATTTCCTGTATTAATCAGAGCTCGGTAAAATAAAATACTTCATCAAAAGATATGGTTCATTTCTTTAGTGAGTTATGTTGTTTTCACTTGAACAATTCTAACCTCGGTTAAGGCTTAGAGATGCAAAGTATCTGAGAATAATTTAACAGTGGAGCAGCAAGTGCTGTGTTTTCTCACTTAGTTCTGGATAATGCTGCATTCACTAACTAGTCCTGTCAACTTTCAGTTCCTCAGGAAGGGGTTTACACCAAGTACAGTGCAGAGCCCAAAAGCATTGTGTCAATTTGTAATGCTCCCACCTGAAGTGGATACAGAGGCAAAGCCTAAAAACTCAAGGGAATTCAGATTCTGCACTTGTCTGCATAATTAGAACAAATTTTACGTTCATATATGCCTAATCTCATGAGTGTGATCTGCGGTCTTCCAAACCTTGGTCCTGCCTCCTGTATTGCTTGCATGTTTGCTTGTATGGTCCTTGTAAAACCTGGCCCAGAAAAGCATGAGATTAGAGAACGGGCTTCTGTTTTCTGTTTCAAAATACGTAATATCTACTCTTTTTATTATTTGTTTACACATAGTTAATGTGTTGCTGAGCTCTCTGGTCTCAAACTAGGGCTTGTTTGTGCTTGCTACTGTGTAGGTCCAAAGCAATTTAAAGAGCAGAGCTGTCTTCTGCAAAAGCTCTGTTTCCATTTAAACAACCTTTCTGCTGAGTTTAGCTCCAGGTTGGTCCTCACCACTTAAGCTCAACAGATGGGGGGCACTCTAAAACTGCAGGGAAACTGTTTACACAGAGGTGATGCAGTGATTCAACTAACTTGCTTTTACATGTTAATACAACTTTGCTGAGACTTTGGTCTCCCATTTTTAAAAAAAAAAAAAAAAAAAAAATGCTACTTTGACATCCTGGATCACTTTGGGACTTTGATATCCAGGGCAGTAGAGTCATCGAATGCTACCTCGGGGTGGGAGGGAAACAAATTTATCTGGAATGTATCCAAATGTAAGGAGAAACTTCTCTGGTTTGCATTGATGTTTTGTTTGATAAATGATCTGCCTTATCTCCCCATTCTTCTATTAGTAGGAAATCATTATCTCATGTAAATGTGTTCTTCCACTGACATTATGGCTCAAGTAAGCTGGAGTTCATTTCAGATGGTTTTGGCATTTGTTGCCTTTTTTACAGAAGTGAAACAACTCTCTTAAAACCCGTTGTTTCGCTGAGATGCACTTCAAGTCTCAGCCTCTAAAAAGAGATTGTGACTTAAACTACTCCTGAAGCATTTAGTCTAGACTATTTTTCCTCTTACTACTTTAGGAATCCTTCATATTTAAAATGGGGTAACTGTTGGACTTGCTTCAGACCAGAGGTCAGCCTCATCCAGTGTCCTGCCTGGCTGTCGTG
>NW_008825071.1:5747994-5774501 GCF_000699105.1 Pygoscelis adeliae
CTTTCCCTAGCATGTAGCTAAATCATGTCCTGAAGAGCGACAAATCTGTGAAGAGGGATAAGCATGTATCTGTTATCTTAAATTGGACTTTTTAACTGAGAAAATGTATTTATTTTTTAGAATGAAGGAAATAGCATAATTTTACTAGAAGTATTGGTCTCAGTGTGACATTTAGTAAGGGACTGTCTCTTAATATTAATCAAATGTACCGGACAGGGTTAATTTCCTGCATTATTGCAATGATACAAGCCTTGGATACTAGTGGTGTTTTCTTCGTGTTGTTTCATAGTTTAGGTCATGTTCACCGACTTTCCTCTAAACCAATTACAAGTTAATCATACATATTAAAGAATTTCCTAAGTCTGTATTGTAGTGTGAGCCTGCTCTGCTGGATTCCTTACTCATTTCTGAGTCTCAACATGAAATAATTTTGTAATATTCCAATTTATAAGAAGGACGTGAAATTTGTTTTTTATTTTCTGTATAGACTTTTTTATATTTACTTATTTATAGTTTTGTTTGGCAAAGTGAGAGTTCTTCTTTCCATGTAACAATAAGAAATGCATTTGTTCAAGAAACGAACATTGTTGGTTCTTACCTGTAGATACGATGTGAAGAAGCAGCATGCTGTACTAGTTGGATGTAAAATAGTTTTAGCATCATAGACTCCAAAGCAGAGATTTTCTCACCCTATATAAGATAAGTAGAAGGCTAAATTCCAGCCCTTCCTGCTTTTAGGGGAAACTGTAGTACCTTAGCACAGCCTTAAATAACAACTGTGCAAAAAAGCAATACAAATGCTTGAATAGGTAAGACCTAATTTTATCATACACCCATGGAGACAAACTTTCTACTCATCCTTGCCAGCTGTACATATGCTTAGGTTGTCTGAGCACGAGGGAACTGAGTCTGCAGTAAAACTAATAAAAATTAATTCTACGTGATCATGCCATGTTGATTCCAGAGCTGCCAAAGCCTTGAAAGGTGGCCTTTATTAATGTAAGAGGTTTCTGTTGGTTGGTAGAGGAATCCCCAGGTGAGGATATAAGGGCTCTTACGCATTCCTCCCCAGTTGTGGGTTGTCTTTGAAAGGCTGAGAAGCTGAGTGATTGTTTACTTTTTGAAGAGGTGGAGGAGAAAGTATTGGCCTGGGGGGAAAAAAAAAATAAGGGAGGTGGGGCTGTGTTTTCTGATCGTAACATTTAGTGCCGTTATAAATTACAGGTCAGATTAGAACATTAAAAAAAAAAAAAAAAAAAAAAAAAAACAAAAAAGCAAATTAAAAAAAAATGGCCCAGTCATACCTGGAGAAGTGGCTTAAACCACTCTTGTTGCTTTGCTTTACTGCATTTTAGCCTTTGTGTCAGTATGTAAGCCCCTAGCATGCTTATGGCTAATTTTAGACCTTGGACTCTGCCACCTGGGAATGCTGATGCAGCAGTCCAGGCCAGAGTCCTGGTGCTCCTTCCTATGTTCTGGAGTGGTAAATAGCAGCCAGGTCCTGAGTGGGGTGTCACTCCTTCAATGTGTGAAGTCAAATTTGGAAGGCAAGTGATGTAAAGAAACTATTCACCAGCCACCCCCCACCCCCCATCCTGCTCCTCTTTGTAAATAACTCAAGTCCCTAGCAGGGCTTCTGCTGCTTCACAGTTCTACTAATTGTTTTTAGTCTTTTTTTCCATCTCCATTTACTGCACTGACAGCTATTTCACCCCAATCTGGCTGCTCAAAATAGAGCTCAAACATGCAAAGGATATTAACTTTAAAAACCTTCATTCTATCAGCAGACCCATAAGGTCTTAGGTGAGCAGATTACTGTTTTTTTCTCAGTACTCTGTCAAGTGAATTCATTGCATGTGATGAAGGAAAATGGGAGCGTACTCTCCACTCTCTTAAAGTATCCAGATGCCCAGCATGCTGGCTCCATCTGTGTAAAAGAGTAATGTAATGACTGTCACAAGTAATAGAAGGTAAGGATGTTTTATGTGCTTTTAGTTTAAAAAAAAAAAAGTTATTAGAAATTACTTGAGGGTTGAGGAAAACTGGCAGGGAATAGTAATTGTGGAGAAAAAAAAAAATCCCATTTTAATGCAGAAATAAGGTTGGCAGGTGGGTCCTAGAGTAGCACTGCCTGTACCAACTGGCTACGTAAGTTTTGTGGGGGAATGGGATGGACACAAAGCACCTAAAAGTTTTCTAAGCATGTGTGGTAAGCATGCTGTCTGGGTTTCAGTGATTCTGCAGAAACTCATCTTAAATGGTAAAAAAGAGAGAGCAATAAAAAAGTGGGGACATATCAGTCAGACCAAAAGAAGAAAACATCATGACAGATTGGCTTAAGTTTAATGAGTTACTGAGGAACTCCTGTGGTAGTTATCACAGAGCTTCAAAATTGCTGAAATATAAATCCTATACTGTTATTAATATTTCAGTCATTCTCGCAGAGAACAGGTCTTAATTTTTCAGTGGTGCACCGGTGAAATAGCAAAATCTATTAAACCCTCACTTTCCTCAAATCCTGCCAAAGAAAACCCAAAACACTTTGGAGAAATTGGCCTCTTAAATTTATAGCAAAAACCAATCACAGGAAATTGGCCTCTCTAGTGCCATACACATTAAATGTGTTATGAATCAAAGTCACTAGTAGTTTCTTTTTGAAACGTGAAAAATGCTGCTATAATATTGTGCTTAGGAAAAAAAAAAAATTAAGTTGTAAAGATTCCTCCCTATGGGGAAGTGGTACTGGGGTGAATGCTTTGCTGAGACAGGTTTTACAAATTCTCACCACGGCAGTAATGGGTTAGAATGAACTCTTGAGGACTTCTGGGAGTTCCTCATAAAATGCCATAAATTTTTAAAATAAATATTGGGAGTACTTCTTTCCCTGAGGTGGGTGGACTTCACCTTCCTAGCTGGAGACTGCTGGAGCGTCCTCAGCAGAGGTTACATCCCTGAACTTCGGTCTTTGCAGAGCGGCTGTTTGCCTTCAGTGACTCGTGCTCAGATACCATGCGTTGCAGTGAAAAATAGCCCAGGCAATGAATCCTCCAGGTTTGTGTCTCTTGGGAATATCGCAGAGAAAGCATAACAGTCTAAGCCACTGCTTGTGTTATGGTGCTAATCCTAAAGGCTCAACCCCATAAAAAAACCCAAAAAACAACAAAAGAAAACAGTCCTAGCCTTCTCTTTCTCCCCAAAAGCACACATTTATGCAGTACTTCACATGCCTGGCACATGGCCACCATCTTTGGGTGGGGTTTTTTGTGTGTTTTTCTGTGTGTGGATATTTTGACTGCATAAACTAGGGAGGGAGAGAACAGGGTTGGAGCAACAGGGAGGCAGAGACCAGGGGAGGTTCAATAGCTTTCTCATTTCTGCTTCTATTATGAATAAGGTAGGGTATTTCTGAGGCAGAGCATTGTCACTCAGGATACCTGGTTGTCTTTCTGCTGCAGGTATTAGGCAAAGAAAGTTAATAGGAAATATTTGTTTCCTGCTCTGAAAATATTTGGCAGTTACTGCAGTCTCTCACTGACACAAACCCCACAGTTCTTAAAATTTCTCTTTTTAGTGATGAGAACTTTTTTCCAACTCCTGTTTCTCTACGTTATTGTATCCCTGCATAATTAATCCCAAACCAGAACTCCACAAGTTAAGTAGATTACCACCTCAGTAGTGACCGATGAAGGGTCTTCTGTACGCTGGGAAGGAATGGGCTGGTTCTCCTCCTCAGGCCACCATGTACTGTGGGTAGAAAAGCTATGCTGCAGTGACTGAAATGAAAACAAGCTTGTGGGGGCTAACCGTAAGGGCCGAGCATTCATGCCTCCCAAAGTACCTGAGAAAAATGTAGGGAGGCTTTCTCGTTGCCGAGAACAGCTTGAAAAGGCTCCTCTTCCCCTCAAACCAACACCCAGAAAAATCAAGTCCAGATGACATAAACCAGCATTGGTTTAGCTCAAATTGTTTTTCCTTTACAGCTTGAATATTTTTTCCCCTTTCTTTAACACATTGTGTTTGCAACCCCAGGAGTTAGTCCTGATTCAATATTTCCGTAACAGGGGATAGGATGAAATCCTCAGGATCAAGTATTTCCATTAAATAGCCTGGCAGAGACACAGAGCTGTTGGTTCTGTTCATTAGGATTTGCATTCATTTTGCAGCAGCTCATGGGATAACATGGGAAGGTCTAGCAGAGCTAGATGCATAACAAAAGGAGAATTTGGATGGGATTCTTGTTCCCTAACAAGGGGTATGTTCAAGGGAGGTATCTAAATCTGAGCTAATCCTCTTAGGCCCCATTTACAGACAAAAGAACTTAAGAGACACTTCAAGACTTTAAAGGAGCAATTCATTTTCCATGTTGTGATGGTTACTTTAGGGGGAGATGAGCTGCTGTCATCTTTTTTCCCCCCCGCTGACTTTAAAGGGAACTTAGAGTGACTACCTCAGATGTAAATGTTTATAGTACAGCGTGTTCATGTGGTGATATGAATACATGCAAAAGCATATTTTTTTTTTTTTATCTTGGTAACTCTGCTTTACAACTGCTACTGTGTTGTTTGGGATTCATAGCACTTTAAGTGAGAGTATAATGTGGTTTTCTAGCTAAATTCTTAGTTTAAGAATGCTCTGTCCTTACTGCACATACCAAACCCAGTCCTAACCTGTGATTTGAGCCCCTCCTCATTCAGTGGTCTAACAACAGTGATAACAAAAAACCTTCAAAAAATCTGATTGTGGCAAACGGTTACACTGAACTAATTTCATATGAAATATCCTCAATGTTTATTTTCTTTTTTGAAATGAACAAAACCATAAGTATTGTTTTTAATAATACTTAGAATAGGAGGCTACAGAATTAGATGGCTTTCTTGCTTTTTAAATTCGAACTAACTACTTTCAAGGAATTCTCTCTTGGATTTTCTTAGCTGTTTGTTTTGAATCAAGTAATAAAATAAAAGGGAAAAACTGTGTCTGTCAGAGTTCAGGCTGCTAATGCAGAGCTTGATTACAGTATGTTTTCTTCAGTCTGATGCCCACACAGCTGCCTATGTCCCTGTGATGAAAAGAGAGACTATCAGCCCTCAGCTGGATTGCATAGGGTGCTTCTGCACCCCCGAACCTTCAAAATCAGAAGATGGAGAACAAAAAAGAAAGGTTTTCTCATGGCTTTGTTTTTCTTCTGTGGTTTGGACTGGGTCTTCAGTGGGTGTAATGACGAAGAGTTACTAGACGCTCTGTTTTTCTTTTGTTCTTCAGTGAATGCTGCCTATGTTGCAGGCTTTATTTAACTAAAAAGTGTGTATACTTATTTGATATCATGTTTTGAAACAATTGGCTGTTCCAAGGTAGGAAATAACATGCTGTTTCATTGCATTCTTCAAAATGTGTTTCCAGAATGAAGTCTCATTTTGCTTTGACAGTCACTATGACCCACGTTTCAGATCCTCCAGGATGGGAGCCTTTGAAACACCACTGCAATTCTTCTAAGTCAAAGCTTTCCTGAGTCAATAGGCAAACGGTTTTAAGATTTCTGATGGTTGCTGCAGGGATGAAGATCCAGGTTCTGAGTGGCTAAACACACTATGTGGCAACATCTTTTGTTCCACTAGTTGAAGAATGGTGTAGTTCACAACCTGGAGCAACGAGAAGGTAAAAGTCATTTTCAGTCTCTCTGAATACCTGAAGGCATTCTTCTCATTTGATGAGTACTTCACTAAAATTTGAACAAATACATAGAAGCAGCAGATGCTAAAGCACAGACCTGCAGCTATTGTGTATATATGACGAGATGATTTCCTGGGTGTAAATGGAGAGTGAGAATTAAATGCATGCCCAACTGTGTGTGTTAGAGACAAAGATGTACATCAAAGGTCAGCTTTATTAGTTAGAAATTGGTGTACCTGTTGTTTCCAGTAGAAGTTTATTTCACCTGCTTGTAGATGACACTGGGTAAGGATTTATTTTGGGGTGTTATATTCACATGTGTAGCCCAATGTTTTAGTGAAGTGAGCAGATGATGATACTTGTAGGTAGATGAATATTGTTCCAGTGTATAATCATCTTTAAGCTATGTGGGTTAGCATGACAGAGGTGCTGCAATCATCTGGTAATCAGTGGATTCAGTTACGCGTAGGTAGGTCCTTGCAGCCGTGTGTGTATTGGGTATGTGCACAGTGGTTTCAGGAGGGCATCTTCAGTGTAGCTAGCTTGGCACTTAAGATGTGGATTTATTTACGTTACTACAGTGTAGCATTAATGTCAGACACTGTAAATGGTAATTATGCCTCCCGTGCATCTCCTCCTCATGCTCTATTTTCCACTTCATCAATACACTCCAGTAATGATATCTCAAGTAATCATTTCTTCAGCATCTCCGCCTGTTCAGCATGTCTAGGTTCGATGTCCTGCATACAAAAATCTCGTGAGAGGATCTATTGCATTTTCATCTAAAGTGTTTCACCTGCATTATTAAATGACAAGGTGTCTGCAAACCATAATTAACTGTAATGAAACTTCAGTTAAGTACCGTTCTTATAAGCAAACTACTGTCTTGGACGACTATTTTAAACTATCTCTGTTTATTCCTGTGAAAATCTGCTTGACCTTTACTTGGAGATGTCCCTTACCATATGACCTGATGCAGGCAGGGGGAGTCCTGCAAGAGGTCACACACTCCTCAGAGCGTGCATCTGTGGTGATCAAATAATTCACACCCTTTTTTTTCAGCAACAGGTCAGTTGATTTTGAATGTGCCAGACCTATCCAGAGATTTTGGGTGAATTCCTAGACATATTGAAATCAAGGGCTAAGCTGCTTCTACTAACTTCTGTAGGACTAGGTTTTTATCCTTGGATGTTCTTGACAGAACACTTTTTTTAGGTACGTGACAACAGTGACATTTAAACACATAATCTTAAGATTTTCTTGAGAGTTCTCTAGCCCAACCAACTCCTTCCCCCATCCAAAAAAGCCTGTCGTAGAAGTCAATAAAATATTTAAAGAATAAATGACTACAGCAACTTACTTGTTGTGAAGTAAGTTTCAGAGAGGTTATGAATCCTAGTTCATAATCTGGGATGCTGCTGTTATTTCTGATTTTTAAATGGAAGACAATTAGCTTCTGTGGCTCTTGACAGCACTGAGAAATCCTGAAGTGTCTGAATGAATGAATGATGAAGAGAGTAGTGCAGTATTACACTGTATTCATTACTCAGCTGTAACTCAAAAGCAACTTGATTATTTATTTTCCTACTTTCCTCAAGGAGGGGAGAATATCAAATTATTGCTTGTACCGTGGAAGCTACTAGTGGGCGAGTGATCTTGCCTGATCAGAAGACTGTACAGAGCCTCTGAGATTCAGCTGTGTCATTTATGGCAGGCAAAATATCTTGCTTCTCCTAAAATGTAGATGGAGAAGAAGTGGCAGGAGGCTCTATTAGCTGGGGGTTGGGATGGTGTTGATGGCCAATCTTGTGATATATTGGATTTCTAATGCACCATGACATTCATATTTTTTCCCCTGACAATGGAAAGAAAGGCTTTTATTTTTCCTCTTGATAACTATTCTTAATTTAAAATAATTAACAAAATCAATGACTGCAACATATTCCACTATTTTTTTGTCCTGAAATTCATATGAAAGAATATACAGTTGACTAAAAGGCATACCAAGCTGCAATTTTAAAGCAGTAATTATCACTTGTCTTTTTGTACTTAAGCTGACATCAAACCCACAATAACAGGAAGGGTCAATCAGAAAAATTCCAATTATAAAGTAACCTTTGACTGTTCAGCTCAGTGAGAAATCTTATGCCAGTTTAAGGCACAGTCTTTCAGCAGAATTGTTTCTTTTATTGGACTCTCTCTAGAAGAAGTTCATCTGTACTAATCAGGGAAGGTAACTTGGGATTTTTCTGTGACACATTGCTGTTTAAATATACATTATCTGATGATTTCTCTTATCCAACAAGAAGCGTGTTGCTGCTGTCTAATGAGAACTTGGTTGCATTGTGATCTGCCAAAGACAAAAGGTCAGATGCATCGCTAGTTTAGATCAGCTCAGCTGTATTCGGCCCAATCTGCACAAGCTGAAGGTACAACTGAAGCATTTACTTGCCAAGTGACACTTCTTTCATCAAAACACATTAAGTACCTTTTAAATACTTTTCAGTTATGAATACACAGAATAATATAAACATTACATGTTCTTCTGTATTCTATCTTAAGCAACAATAGAAGTGAGTGACTAGAATGGCCCTGAGCTGTAAATCCAAACAGCAATAATGACCAAGGTGAAGACATGAGTAGGCATTACTCGTTAGCTAATCATCTCCTGAGGAGGTGTAGTCATGGGATGCCTTGGTCTGGAGTCCTCCTGATGCCAGGGGTAAATAGATTATCCTGCAGCAACTTCCATGACAGTAGCAGGCACAATTTGTGCCAGTCTGACAGCTTGCTTTATGTGTTCATTAAATGTGCGGTTATTGGTTTGCTAACAAGGCTTGATTTTTCTCCCCCTCACCACCAGCACCCTCCCTCCATAAGCTTTGTAGATCACATCAGAAATCGTTATTTGCTGGCACAGTGAAGAGTTGGCAGGGACAGATATAAAATCAGGAAACTTGGATCATGCTAGTTTGGGATTTTTGACGTTCTTATGATGGCATTTCAACGGGAAGTCTAGGGATGAAGGAGATGCTGAAGATCTGTTTATTGCCACTAGTAGTGCTCACTGTCAAGTTGGTGAGAGGTGGGTTTCTCATCTTCTGACTTTTTGCTGTTATGGGAGGCAGTTAACTTCAGTGGCTTTAAATAGCTCAAATAGACTTGCTCAGGGCGTTGTATTGACTGGATTTTGAAAGGTTGATTGGCACCCTACTGAGAATAAAAGCCAGCATAAATGACGTGAGTCTGCAATGTAGCCAGCTGAAATAAACTTTCAGACTCCTGTACATAAACTATCCTGTTGCTCAAGCAAAGAAGTCACCAAAGGAGAGCCCAGCTCTGTTCCTAATGATACAGGATTGCTGGGCAGCCAGTCGTGAGAGGAAAAGGAGAAGAGCAGTTTGAGCAAATCAGCTCCGTGGTGGTGCAAATTGGTGTGCTTGCACTGAAGCAGTTGGGGCTGTACTGATATCCCATCAACATAAGAGGGCAAGTGCACCAAAACCCATCAGGTGCTTTTTACTGTGGCTTACTACAAAGTGGGTTTCCTGGTCTGTTCAAAACACGCTGGTACAGCTTCTTGATAGCATAGAGGAGTCTCCTTCCTTAAAACGTAGTCTTCTGCAGAGTGGCTGAGAAAATAAATACGCTCTTGGAGAGCTTATGTCTCCTGAGCTGCTTTTGACCAAATGTTTCACTTGGTTCTCCAAAGCCCTGAAAAAAAAGCAACCATTCGTCTCTCTTTTAATGTTCTGTCTGGATACTTTGTCACTTAATGTTCAATAGCTCATCATGCTTACATGTCCCTTTCCCCTTTCCACATCATATTACGTAACACCTGGCTAACACCACTCAGAACACTCTTCCTCGCGTCTCCCTCTGTTTGGAAAAACTCCCACAGTGGAAGAAGAGTAATTTTTCTTTTCTTTTTTCTTTTTTGAGTTAGAAATCTTTGTGACTGTATTTATGCTTGGTTAGCTGTGCTCCCGCTTTGTGCAAACATTGCTGCCTGCAAGTGCATAGGCCACTGACTGCCTCCCTGTTTGTGCCCAGTGATTAGAGCAGTCCCGAAATAGATTTCTTCATGCTGGTGGAGCCGCATGCACACAGAATGCTAGTTTGAAAAATTGGAGTTAACAGCACGCATGGGAAAAGGCGGCGGCACACTTGACTCTGTTTTTGTGATCATGTGCAGATGCTGTTCTAAATAATGGTTATAATGAGAGTAGGAGAAAAATAATGGTAATGACTGGAAATACAAGGCCAGTCCCTTGTGTGCTCCCCAGAGTAACACTCTTTGCAAACGCTCTTGGAGTGTCAGTCTCATTTCTATACTGTCCCTTCAGAGGGGCAGCCTCATACCCCTTTGCCACAAGAAAACACCAGTGGTTTGTCACTGACTCTTCATCTAGCAAGCACGCCAGCTATGTTTGCCTATTTTCTCCAACAAATGTTCTCCAGAGAGGAATTTGGTACTGTCTGTGTTGGGGTGCGGGGGCTTGGTAGCTAATGGCTGGGTCACGGCCTCAAGTGAGGTTTAGGTTCTCAGCTCTTGCTGAGCATCAGAGAGAGCTGAGCAGCCAGCTGCCTCTTTTGTCCTTGCAAACATTCCCTCTTGCTAAATGATCTCCTCTTTATCATTTTCAGTAGATTATAATTTTTACTGGATTTTGCTGCAGGTGATAGCAATTGAGCAAGGGATAGGGGCAGAATGGATCTGAAGTTAATCATCACATGTGGTCCTACAGCAGAAAAAGGGCGAAGCCAGATTTTCTGTAGACCTGCTCCCTGTCACTGAAGTCTTTGCTGTTGAAGGAGGGCACAACACCCAGTGGAAACTTTCCCTGCAGCTCTCCCTCTCCTTGCGTGCTCTCTAGCTGTATCCCTACCAGTAAGTTAAATAGGACATGTTTTAAGCACTTGACCCCAGCGGTCTTTGGAGGGATTTCCTTGCGTATTTTTGATTGTGGCCGACAAAAGCTCTCCCAGACAACCTCTGGACCTTGTTCAGGAGTCAACGCAGGACAGAGGTCATTCCCGCTGGGCAGTTTGCTTGTGGGCACTCCTTTATAAGGATAAGGGAGCTGAATAGTGGAAATGGAGGCTGTCCGCCATGTCTTGTCAGCGGTGCCTGTGGAGGGGCGGCTGCTGTCTTGCTCTGGGGAGCCTGTTCACAGTGTCTCTGTACCAGAGCCAAAGCCTTGCTAGCTTCACCAATGTTGCAGGAGGGGGGTCTGGCTGGGTTAGATGAACCTCATCCACTTGGGTCTGCGTTGTCCAGTAGTACAGCCTTGACAGCTGCTCACAGTGATGCCTCAAGGTCCATCAAAAGCTGAGGCCAAACAAATCATCCAAGTATTTTTACTTCCCTGTAGAAGCACTGATGCTACTAAGATTGCTACCCAGTGACAGCTTTGGGCACCAGATTTTTAAGTTATTAGGAAGGACAAGGAGAAGGAAACACATACGGAGTGTGCCAAGTAAACTTCATTTCTTCAGGCCACTGATAAAACCAGCAAAGTTGATACTGCTGATTTATCTTTTAAAAACTCCAATAACAGATGCTGGAGAAAATGTGCTGACAACTCATGTTTTTTTGTCTATAATTAATTAGTGCCTAAGAACATTGTATTATTTTTGACAGTCCGCTGAAGTTCTTGAATTGATATTTTTTGCAAATAGCTTCTAAACAGAAGGAATGTATTTACAGTCAGAGTTGATGGATTTGAAATCATGATTAAAATAGATTATTTAATCAGCCAGCAGAAATCTTTTACATAAATCGTTCATTTTTGTTTTCTGTTTCATTTGTACTTGCTAGTTATTTTCCAGAAGAAGCATGCATTCTTAGGGTGCACGTGACCATTCAAAATATGTTGATTTACAACTCGATAAAGCTTTTGAACTAAAAGCTAGGGTTACTGCGCTAAACTGGCAAATGCACGTTATATAATTGTCTACATACTTTCATTCCAAATGAATGCATACTAAGTATTCTTAATTTTTAGTATTTTTTTAATTGGTGAGATTTACTGGATGTTTTTTTGTTTTTTAACCTCTGTCTCGTGTCAGACAATCTATGAATGGGAACTAATGAAAGTGCAGTTGAGATTCATGTCAGCATTTTGAATTGTTTTTATTTTATAAACTTAGTAACATGCATTCTGCCACAGGCAGTCCATTTAGCATAGTCTCTTTTTAATACCACCTAATAGCTGATGCCTAGGAAAGAATATAATAATGAGGTAAGCATCTAGTAATACTTCCCCAGTGCACTATACTGGTCTCTGGAGATTTGTAGCTTATGGACTACATGAGCCAAATAAGCTTTTCTGTGTTTAATAGCCCCTGATAGATATATTTTTACCCTTCCATTTATATGTCTGAATGCTTTATGAACTTGATAAGGTTTTTAGCATCTCTTCCCATAGCAAGTAGTTCCACTGCTGAACTGTGCGTTGCATGAAAAAAGCCTCCTTTTGCTGTTTTTATCCTGCCACATGCTGGTCTTACTGATTTCATTTTAGTTCTATTAGAAGAAACAGTGAACAGTCATTTCCTATTCACTTTCTGCAAGCTAATCAGGATTTTATGGATGCCTGTCATCTTTCCCTCAGTCATCTCTAGATCCTGACAAGTATTGGTCCGTTTAATTGTTCTTTATGTGGAATCAGCTCAGTGTCTTTGACTGTCCTTTTGTCTTTTTCTGTTTACCTTTTTTGATGTTGTTACATTTGTTATCATGTAGACGGAACCAGTTTGGCCATCGTTCAAGATGTGAGTGTACCATGCGTTTGTACCGAAAGCATTTTCTCTAGTTCTCTACTCTTCTTTAAAGATAGCTCTATTTAATATTAGAGTGCTAGGAATTATTACAGTGTTTTACAGAAAGAGGGGAAAAATAAGTTTGCCAAAACATATTTTGTCCATTCAAGAAGTGTATAACTATAGTTAGTGAATTGAACTAGCAGTTTCTGGTCATGGACCGCTCATATTTCTAGAACTAAAAGTTCTAGAAAAGAAACTTCCGCTGTGTTGTTTTTGTATGGGTTTTTTTATTTCCTCAAATCCTGGTTGATTTTGTTCAAAGCAGAATGAGTTAGCTTGATACCAGTAAAGATGCGTATAATTTTATTATGGGGATTTGTGTCAGGATGAACTTTTTTCACCCAATCTTTCTGGGAAACAAATGATGCCAAGTACCCTTGGAGAGAAGATGTCAAAGTAGTAAGAATCATACTATAAAATAAAATGACAGTTTTCTTACTCCTAATTTTTTACAGGCCTATTTGCACACATTTTTCATATAAAGGTTAATAGTACGAGAATTTATTCTAGCTCAACCCTGATGGGTCTCTATAGTCTTACTTAAGATATGTTAACACTGTTCTGTTTATTAATCTTGCTCGTTTTAATTTATTCTTCATACCGTTAAAATTTGATACGCATGTCAGTATTCATAAAATGTTACATGTACTTATTTTTAACTTTCAACTATTACAAAAGTCATCATTGCCTGGACACAATTTAAATATACTATAACGGTAGACATGTGAAATCTTTTTTGCTTTAATATTCAGTCATACTAAAAAGAAAAAGAAATGGTGGCATAATCTGATGTTCCCCTTGGCAATGAAGTTTGATTCATTTGTATTGCCATAATATATTTTGCAAAGGCTCAGGGTAGGTTCAGCCATCTCGTTTTCATCACTTTTTTGACAATCAGTGAAGCCTTAGCAATGCCATTAGTTTTGATAGGACTTTGGAGTGACAGAGCTGTAGTCAATGTATGATCTGTCACTAATAGCACCTGTTCTCTTGTATGCTGAGAGGTCCAGTACTTACAGTTCTGATCACTTGCTGTTTTGGTTCCTTAAGGCACCCTTTGCTCGAAGTGGTGCAGTCAGTGATGGTGCGATTGCCTCTACATCTAATGAAAGGAGGGTGCCAGCTGTATTTTTTTTGAAGTTATTGCTGTGGTTAAGTAGTGATAGCCATGACAAAGTCACTAGATCTAATTTTTTTGTACCATAACATTTCAATGATGGCTTTGTGCCATTGATAGCTGCCTAAGGCTTAGCTGACACCTAAGTCCTAGATGTAATACCTTATTTTAGTGGAACTGCGTAATTTACATCATGTTTCTGGATTTTTTGCATTGTGCAGCATCACATCATACGTAGCAAACAATCTTAGGAGTACGTTCGTTCCTCTAAACACAACAGTGCAAATATGAATTTGCTACAATCAGACAGTAGAAAGCATAAAATCAACACTCAATTTTGTTTGACTATAAGCAAGGTAAGATTTGCACGGAGAGAAAATATTTTTATTGGATGAACAGAAATAGTTCGAAGAAGCACGAAAGCTTTCAGGCCTACAAGCCTTCTCTTCTCCTTTAGCAATATAGGAACCTATTGCTCCAAAAATCTCATCCAGAAACATGTTATAAGCTATGTTACCAATAGACATGTATAAAATTAAAAACAATCAAACAGGTATTTTATATTTTCTTAAAGAAAACTTTAGCAATGCATTTCCTTTCCAAGGCAAAAACTTTGTAACTTCTGACCATGAATTTTTATCCCTGGGGCAAACCTGCGCTGTACTGTATTTAACTAACACTTTCTCTTTGAATGCTCGCCTTTCTTCCTATTTAGGCTGTGTTGTGCATGTTAGCCTCAGCTGGGGATTCGAGCTTTGATTGTAACTATAGAGTGCACTGGGATCTATATTTCATCAGCTCTCGGTCACCCTGTGTAATGAGGGCATTTAGCTGGAGGGTGAATAGACAAGGGAAACAATGGAAAGCAACTTCACTAACCTATTGGATCAGATCACAAATAAATATCAAATGTTTTGCGATTGTGTTCTTAAGAACTGTGATTGTAAGAACATGCAGTGTTTTATATCCTGATGAAAAGGTTTTAAGGACAAAGGCTACTGCTACACTATGTAACAGATGAAATATGTGATTTTGTTTCAGTCCTTTCCCGTTGCTGGTCTTTGTAATTAGATCCCTGGATATTGTCTAGAGAAGCTGCCCATTTTTAAAACAAGCTGGTGCATCTTTTTAAGCATATTAGAGAAGCTTGGTATGGCCTGAGAGCTCGGTATTAATAGTAATATGAGAGCTAGATATTATTATTAATAGTATGACTGTTTACAGTTGTCAAGAATGACTGGCAGGCAAAGGTAAGTGAAGAAAGCCATAACCACTCACTTCTGAAATCTGTAGACACCTGCTTTGAAGTACCTTGCAGGAGCATCTTGGATTTGTCAGGCTTGCTCTCTCAGTAATGAACCACACTTCAAGAAGACTCTGTTGAAATAAGGGTCTGATCAATAGGGAGAGTAACGTGAATCCTAGTGGTCTGAATAAATTTGGCTTATGGTATTGCCCAGAACTGCCTGAAACACAAATCTCTCCCTTCTCTAAATCTGTCCCCCGCCCTTAGATTTTTCCCATTCTTGTTCTGCTCTAGCCTTGGGAGCATGAGCAGCAGGACACTAGAGAGTATGGCTATGTCTTTAAGATCTGAGTTAGGCTATTTTCTTTCACGATGCCTATGCTGCCCCTTCCCACTCACACCTTGAATGCTGGTTCCCAAGCAGAGTGGCCGGTCCTGGCTACCTTGGGATCCTGCCCCACGATCAGGCTGTTGCTTTTGCTCAAGAGGTTAACCCATGCATTACACAGTATGGGAAACAGGCAGTGATGTGCTCCAAGCTACTCAGTGGGCCAGATTTATCCCTGCTGTTCCTCTGGGTTTGGAGGGAATGAATTCAGCCCTTTGCCTGCACGTAAAATCATCAGCTGTTGCACAGGGGCTGCCGATGTCTCTATTCTAAGCCACTTCAGTGGTATTTTCTTCCCCTTACATCAGTCAAAGAATCATTGGCAAGTACTAAAGAGACAGCCGGTCCTCTTGCCCACACAAAGGATGTCAATAATTAACAAGCTTGTGCACTGAAAGTGAAAAGAGAAATGAGGGGGAAGGAACACGTTAATTTACTACCTGAATGATCACTGTTATTAGAAAGCTGGATACTAAGGATTTATAATTTTGGCTAGCGCCTTCAAGACTTTCAAGACACGATGATGATGATGATGATAAATGAGAGGGACTGGTACGGGGTACAATTAAAGGGATGTAGAAGAATTGTGTTAAGTTTGTAAGTGCAGAATATAAATTAGAGTTGTGATGCTGTAACAGGTCTCAGTGTGGATGCGGGTTTTTGCAGACAGAGTTTGTTTCCGTCAAGCTCTAAAGGAAAAATCTGTAATAGGAGTCAGAACTTGCTACTGCAGCTTGTGTGTGCCATGCTGCCAGGCAGAAATCACAGCCCTGACTTAGGTGTCTCTTTTCCATCTGCTCTGCACAAGGAGCTTTTGGCACCTGAAAATGAGATGCACCAGAGTTCCTGTTTTACTAAATCTTTCACATAAAATGCTTAAAGGTTAGTTGCCTAAATGGGTGCTGTGGCTGCTGGGTGATGTGCTTATTCTTCCATTTTCACAACAGGTATCTAATGAGGCCATTGAAGTGGAACAGTTTCAACCCCAGTTCAGTAACTATTCTGCTATTGCAGAATACCCTACAGCGTATTCTTTCTCCAAGACAGATCATGTGCTGTTATTTCCTGCCCAGGTTTCTATCTGCTATAGGTTCATTTGAACCATATCTTTATCTTCATTGCCATTTTCAAAAAATTTCAATTTAGTACTCTATACAATTTAATTGATAGCTGCTTTCACTCCGTTTTCCAGACCATTATGAAAGTGATAACATGCTCCAGGTGACTTCATGCAGATAGTGTCAATTGGCTAGGAAAACTGTTAGTCTGCTCACCTCAGTGCAGGTATATTAAATTCGGTACATAAAACCTGTATTTCCTGTTGCATAAGGTACCCTACTTAAGTGTAAATTTTGCCTTTTTTTTTTGGTCTAGCTGAGCAGTATTAACCTATGGCAGGCATTAAGTAATGCCAGGTTGCACGAGCCCACTGCTAATGGACTTTAATTAAATTGCATTTTCGCACATCCCATTCATAGGGTATGTGAAGAAAAAGAGCCACCAGACAAGAGCCTGTTGCCTGCAAGAGGGAGGATTAGTGAAGTAAGTGTGAGGTTATGTATACACATTTACTTATTTCAGCTTCAATTGAGACTACAGCCTTTCTGGACCTTTCATATAGTCTTGAAAAAGCAATACCACAAAGATGTAATAAATTTGCAGACTAAAGCCAAAAGATATGTACAACGTCCCACATCCTGAGAAAAAATACAAAGCTTAGCATTCGTGGGTTTGTGTGGTTTTTTCCCCCTGAGGCATGCATTTCTCATACAGCCAAGGAGGAAAATTAGGCCACTGTAAAACTCGAGAAAGTATGGGTGTAGCAGAACCAGACAAGTCAAGCAAATTGCAGAGATGAAGAATTCACCTAAGAAACCCCATCACCAGCAACTGACGGTGCTGTAGCTTAAGGCGCTCTCTCCCCTGACTCTAATGTTAGTTACTGAGGACAGTAGCTGTTGCCATTTGGCCATCTGTCAGAAGGCCACTCTCAAAGTTAATTTATGGTCCCATTCAAGAAACCTGTGTTGTCTCCTTGCAGTTTTGCATTTTAATTGTCGCTCTTGCTGGAAGTTTTACCAGAGAAGCCAAAAACTAAGTGAATGTGGAGAGCGACTCTCCTCTCCTTCTGGGAACGTTCACTCATGTTTTGGACATAGGACAGCTTTACATTTTGGGTTAAGATGTGGACAGACAGACATTTGCTTCTGAAGGATATGGTGCATATAACACATGCTGTACTTGTGCATAGGTGATGCATGTTTTACCACAACTCCTTAGGCTGTTGTGAGTCACACCAGATGTTGCATTAGTTACATTTCACTTGCCTTCTCTGTGTTCTGCATGGCCTCTGTGCTGCGGTTGGTAGTGCAAACTCACTTTCCTGTTGGCCGTACGATGGGAAGTCAACCAACCACTGTTTGGCAAAGTTCTCCAAGTACTTAATTTCCTCCCTTTCCTTTCAAGTTTCTGAGCTAGAGTGCAAATGTGTGAACATGTCATGAGAAAAAAAACGATCTTTGCGTTACTTCACACCCAAGTAAGACTAGGAAGAACTAGCAAATCTTTCTCGCATGCACACACCCACATCCACGCTTTTCCCTCTCGTCCCTGTGCGCACACTCCTCCTTCATTCTTGCATAATGCTCTTGCACTAAGAAGAGTGGGTGGGCTGAAATAAACTGCCTGATGCTCATCTGGCCTAAAGCGCTAAATCTTTGAAGATTTCCCATCCCCACTGCTTAATCACTCCACTGTTGTCTGTACCACAGTTGATAATCATGTATGCATCTGTCTTTTCCAAAATGCCCATTTCTGAATGGTTACATCAAATAACCAAGCCTTATCTTTTAAAGAATGGCAATAATCTTTCTATTGGTCTGTTTTCTTTATATTATGAAGCCTTTCAAATTCCTCTTAAAACTGCTGAAGTGTGGAGATTTTCTATCTTTGGTTAATATGTTTGCTCTCAGGCAATGCAGGCTTAGCAGCTATTTTAAATTTGGTAATACAGCAAGATAAGAGTTAGAAAGTTATCAGAACTTTTCAGCACTTAATAACAAGGGCTTATTTAAGACCATCAGCATAGGGCATGACCTCAGGGCTTAAGACTTTGCTAGTACTGTTGTCTCTTTAGTGCCGTCACGAGGAACTAGAGCAGCTATGAAACATCAAAACTAGTATTCTGCAGAAGAGCTGCTTTTGCAGAACTTGAATAACTTATCCCTCAGTGATGGATCCCCAGATCGTCGTCGTAATATACCTTCCTTCATCCCCAACAGTCCCTTATTCTCCATCTAATCCAGCGCTGGGCTGTGACCGACATCAACAGGTTGTAAGGAGGTGCACAGAGCACTTCAGGGTGTGTAATCAGAGATTTATTCTTCTCACGATCAGTCTTTGAGCAATAGGAAGAAACACCACCTCGCTGTAGCCTCGTAACAGAGAAGCTGCTGTGTCCTTCCACTGTGTGCAAGTATCCATCATACTGACTGTCACAGCAGGAACTTGCTGCTTTGCCAGGCAAATGTGTTGAGGCTATCTCAGGCACTTCTCTAGCAACTGGATACCTATGTTCATAGAATGAAATCAACTCAACATATATTTGGCTGTCAAGTCTTGTGCTGACCAAAGGGAAATATGAATGAGCAGTCTGCACGTACATAAACAGTTTAGAAAGTAATATTTTCACAGAAAATGTAATTTTCAGTAATTGTGAGAGTGCTGTGGCCTCCTAGCTCTAAAAAACACTGGTAGTGTTTCTGTTTTTTCCTCCTACTCACTCCTATTTTTCAGTTAGAAGTCTAATTTGTATGATACCTGTAACATCTTGGGGCTCATTTCATCTTCCATATTACGCCCACTCTTCATCATGCATGGGGGCTTCAATTATTCTGTTCTGTAGCTTACTACCAAACACTGTGCAAATTTAAGGATACCTGATTAAATAAAAATAGGAAATGTAGTGAGCTTGCACTGAGCCTTGACAAGCAAAATAGATGTATTTCTTTCTAATAAAAAAATACATATAAGCTGTACAGCATCTTAAAAATGTATTGAAGGTTGTGGAACTTTCTCCTGCATTAACAAAGGAAAATGTTTTTATCAAAAGCATTAACCATTTTTGAGTGAACATAGCATATGGAAAAGCTAATGGCGTCCCAGCGCTGGAAAAATCAAAAGCCTCTCTGGGAAACAGCAGCACAGACTTTGTTGGATGTTTCCTGAGGTGCTCAGATGACGGATTTCCTGAAGTCAAAGGTTTATTCTTCCTGCTTGTTCTGAGTTTTAACTTCCCTATTCAAACTGCTACCAAAATGTGATAAAAATGCCTGTTACGTTGGTGGTTTGGGGGTTTTGACCCTTATGAAGAGAAAAGAGGGGTAGGAGAGGCTATCTGGCATTTCTACAGCAGGTACGTGAGTGATTTAGATAAATGTATATTTGTATTTATAAACAAGGATGATCTGCAACCCAGAATTGAAACACTAGTGAAGAGCATTACCAGGATTACAGGCAAGGAGAGAGATAAAAAGGCATAGTTAAAACTGATGTTGAAACCCGTAACTACACATTGTCCATGCTCCTGTAGTTCAGAGCATGATCACCTTGCAAGATGATAGCATCTTATAAACTTTTGTGTTAAAATAATGTCTGTTCAACCGTGATCTTTCTCAGTTTTACGTCTAACAAGATTATCAGGTGGTTTGTGCAATAAAATTTGATCACAAAGTTGAAAAATGTAATGATTGGATCTTGTTTGTTTTCTTAGGAAGCCTGTATGGCAGAATGACTGTTCATGAGAGCTGGAAGTGCGTAAAAATGAATCGTATCTTAAAGCATGAAAGGCTGCTGTTCTTACCTCCCATGCCTGGCATGGAGGTAGGCCTGTTTGGTTTTCCTCCCTGCCATCCCAGCAGGGTCATCGGCCTCAGGAGGGGCTGGGACGTTCTGGGTACAGGCATAAGCTTTTTGGGCTTATGCACAGAGTCATTAGGGATTTTTTTTTTTCTTCTTTAAACATTAAAGGTTTTTAGGACTGCGGTTTATGGAAGAAGTTGTTGAAGCACAGTGTCTGGTTTAAAGCCAGGGACAATTGCAGAAGTCTGTCTTACCAATTCTTTTTTTTTTTTTACGATACGACTCACTTGTCCGCCCTGCTGTCCCTATGTAATGCAATAATCATGGCTCAGAAGACAGTAACCACTGCTTTTTCTGGTTAATTGAATCAGCTGTTTTCCTCCAGTTGTTGTTTTGTTGTTTTTGTTTTGTTTTCAAGTACATTTAATTCATTAGACCCCACAGAACATGTTTAGTAGAGGTGGATCCAGCTCAGACCAAATTGAGATAATCATACAGAAATTCTGCAATGTCATGAAAAAAACCCATATTGAAAAAGGTATTTTAAAGGATTAAGGTGGCTTATGCCAGGTGTAATGGCCTCTCGTGGGCCTGGACAGCCTGCCAAGCACTCACCGCAACACCACAACCTGGCACGTCACCACAGTTTTATGTCACAAGTTTAAAATGGCTCAAACTTGTCTGTACTCAAGTCTCTGATTTATTCTTTTCTATTATTTTCTCCCCAATCTGGAAATGGGAAACAAACCAGCAAATTTTCATATAATTTAGTTAGTATACAGAGAGATTGCATTTTCTTGAAGGAGAAGAGAAAATACAAAAATTCCTCTATTAAAAAATTATCCCAGAGAATCTTTTTTTACAGAGATGCACAGAAAGAATTTAATTATAAATTTCTTTCTCCACATCACGATGAATATGACCCAAGAGTACTTCTGTGGGGCTTTTCATTTTTGCACCAATAAAATTCTGTCCTGACTTCTCTCATATCTTTACTACTGCACCTTCATCTTTTAAAATGCTGTCTTGACCATTCACTGCATCTCTTCCGTAACAAAAAAACAAAGCTCCTCTCCTAGCTCAGGTTTCCAACGCTGCCACTGCACTCCAGATCTTTTCTGCTCAGCAAGTGATTTATCTCATTTTGGAGCCACTTTTTATGTACGACCAAGCCATTGACCTCTCTCAGAACAGGTTTTTTTTTTCATGTGTTATTAGCCATGTGCCCAAGAGCCATGAAAAAGGGGTCTTCCGTATGGTCAGCGCTTGCAAAACAGAATAGCCCAAAGAGCATCCAGGGTAAACGGGAAGATGGAAACGGAGAGAAGGAATGGGCAAGCACAGTGAACAACATGATGGCACTAATGGGGATGGTTTTGACGTATTTTGTGTTAAGTAGGGCCGCTTAGGTTTATCAGTCAGCTCCCCTGCTTTGGAGAAGTAAGGAAAGGTGTGCAACAGGAGGAAGTGAAATGGAGAGGGACAAGGAGACAGGAGGGAAGGAGCCAGGGCCAGCCAGAGACACGCGGGCAGACCTGGGGGAAGCACTCTGAATTTCCACCCTCCCTCCCTGGCTGCTTTTGCAAATGCTTTTCCCATAACTGCAATCTGCAGACAGATTTTCCCTCTCATCTGCCCCATCTCCTATCAAATGCCTTTGTGCTTTCTCCTCCGCTCTCCGTTACACATAGGAGGGCTTTCCACAAAGTTTTGCAAAACTACTAGCGCTGTCCTCCCTCAGATTTCTCTCTCAAACTTAGCTTTTTCTTGGGGCCCACAAAATTCTTGCTGATTATCAGGCATTTGGGGGTGCCCATGTGTGCACACATGTGTGTGCATTGGGGGAACAGGGTCTCTTCTTGGCATGAAATTGATAGTGTTTATTTTGGGCATGTTATCCACAATTGCTTTCTGTATCTGCGTGTGGTATCTCAGCTTTACAATTGTACTGTGAACATTTGTGTGCACAGACAGTGTTATAATGTGCCTCTGCAGCACTCATCACAGAGTCTCTCTAGGCACCAACATACTGTTGTACCTCTAGGAGCTAAAAATTAATACATTTTTTGTCCCAATAAAACAAATAGGAAAGAATGCTTTCATAGTCCTATTGCATTATGCATGTAGCTAATCCCTGTGTGGTGTGGGTTGAGCTCCTTATTCTCTGCAGAGGCAAATAATCCCTCATTTTCCTGTTTTTACTACGCGGCTTTTTCTTTCTTGCCTTCTCCTTATTTTCTCTCTTATTTCTCCCACTTCATGCTTTGACCCTCTTTTCCCTCCCTGTAACCTTCTGGGTTTGAGGGAGAGATTTTCTTATAGTTGGGAAGCTTTTCTGAGATAAATCTGTTTTGTTTGTCTTCATTTTAACTCTTCCATTCACACTAGCCCCCTGCCTGCAGGTTCACAAGTCTCCATCACCACCTTGAGGCCCATTTTGGTGGTCCCTCCGTATCATTGATGCAACAGTGTCAGAGAGACTATGTGCTGCTCACTTCTGCCTGCACTCATTGAAGTTCTAATGATGCTTGTCCACGCCATCCCTCACATCCAGAGAAGGAGGATAACTGATTAATCTGTTCATCCCTCGCTAGCAAGGCCTTTCAGCTTTGCATGTGTTGGGTTTTAAAGGCTTTATATGAGAATTCCCGTTTTTTTCCTACCTATGAAAACCTCTTTCAAATCCCTCAATTGCTAATGAATGTATTAGCTTAGGCCATCATTCCATCCTGTTTTCATTTTAACTAGATGCCTTCCTCAGCGTTAGTCCACATACCTCTTCGTGATGAAAGAACCTGCATCGTATGAAATCTTGCTATTAAATCACATTCTTTGCATTTGAAACTTGATTCTATAAATCCATCTTCTCTGTGTGACATCTCAGTCTTACAAAGATTAAGTAAACAAGTCCTCCCTACTTTTGGCAAGAAGCAAGGAAAATCAGTGATTACTCAGAAATTCCCCTGCTTCAGGGTCTCCCTTAATCCACCCCCATTGAATGGTGGCATCATCTGTGACTGCAGGCCTCTGCAGCCTTCACAGCGTTTTTTTGTGCTCCTCAGCCTCACCTGGTCCATAGGGTCCTGTAGTTTGCTTCTGCAATTGCAGTGTAAGAATCGGAGGCTTTTTTTATAACTATATGGTGGCATGCAATGCTAAAGAGTCAGTTATCTTGCTCACAGAATACTCATGAAGTCTTTTTCAGAAACATCAATAGCATGAAGGACTAGACGTCAGTCTTATTAACAAAAAGTGGTGGTGTTTAAATCTTGACATGCAAATTACCACCAGCAAGCATGATTAGGCTGAACAAAGAAGGGGCAAAATATAAATATTTTGGGGAAAAAGCATGCCATCCAGGAATGCTTGCTTCAGATCACATGTGTTTATATGGCTTGACAGTGGAAGTTCACAAAATATGTGGACAGTAAGTATTGCAAGCCTTTGTGTATGACCGAGTTCTCTATTCTTCATTAGTCTGTATGAAAGTAATAGGTTCTTAAAGTAGATGAAATCCTGTGGTTTTGGCTTCTCCCTAAAATCCCCCACAAAACCAGATTTTCCCCCTCATGCAATTTTATACCACTGTAATTCTGGTGCTTTCACAGGATGTGACCCATTTCATGGGAGAAGGGGATAAATAATAACTACATCAATTAGAATGTGTTCTTAACCAAGTGAAATGAACCAGGAATTTCAGGTGATCAAGCCAGTCTGTTCTCGGTGTTTAAATTCTCCTTAGCTTGTTAATATTTAATATTGGCTTTGAGGACAGCTTTATTTTTATTTTGAATGCAGCACACAGCAATTCCCAGCGTTGGTTTTTACTGGGAAATAAAACCAGGTAAAACAGGTAAAAGAGTCTGTCAAAACTGATAGATTCAGGGTTGAATACAATTCTATCTCTAGCTTCAGATATCCTCACGAAAGAAAATTATCAGCCCTTCCTGACACAAGGTCTTACACCAGGACTGAAATTGCAGCTTCAGGGGTAGGCAGCCTATCAACAAATAGACCCAGGGCACTAAGCTTAAATATAATGAGCTATGACATCAGTATCTAATAAGCGCTCTGTATTTGTTATATATTGGAAGAAATGGAAAGCGAGAGACAAGTCTAGATAATCAAGACTTGTTTTATATGCATTTCATTAGTACTCATATGCAGTCACTGAGAGGTCACATCAAGTCACGCTGTTCATGCTGTTATTGAGTTACAATAAATATTTCTGGGAGTATTACAATAAATAAAAGGAGCAGTAACTTACATGACATAGGACTTTGATTTGCATATTTAGAAGTATACAGTACATCTTGATCAGATTAACTTTGCATTAAGTATTTTTCCATGAAGTTTTTTTTTCCTTGCGATGATCTATCCTGTGAAATTAAAACTGTATTTCTAAGAATTGAAGTGAGAAACCAGATTTGAAAATTCTTGAAATTTGAAGACATTCATAGCTAAATGGGAACTTTCTAGCTCAGGCTCCTTGCCCACCAGATTATTACAATTCTTCTTAGTACTGAGAAAGTTCTACACTTTTATGTTTTTTGTAAAACTTGGGCCACTGTATTTACAGTATCCGACATCCTGCCATGACTTGTAAAAATAAATAAATTAATTTTTTAAAAATCCAGAAAAGTCTTGATGCTAACATAATTTTATAAATTGGACATATGCCTGGCTTGCCTGAATGATGGCTGTTGCTGATGTGCCTTTTTCCTTAGTCTTCCAGTTCAATAATGGCTCAATTCCCCATCCCTTTCATCCGTAACAAAATCTCCATTGCCTGTTGCACGAGTGTGAGCTGGCCTCATCGCTCATAGAGAAACACAACTTCCATGAAAAACATGAGCTGTGCCCTGGCAGGGGAATAAGCTGAATGCAAACATACTTCTGATGATTTTGATTCTCCATAAAACTCGTAGATCAAATCCAGCATGATTTTTGTAGTCATGGTTTTCAGACTTAAAAAAGGTTAAATTTCTCTTCTGTTTCCCTTCTCTCCTCCGCCCCCGTCTTCCCCCCTTGCCTTTTTTTGTTTGTCTTGACACCTGGCTCTTAAGTGCAGTACATCAAACATCTTTTGAAGGGCTCAGAGATTAAAGATTGGAAGTTACAATTAGAACAGCTATAATGATGATCAGCTCTTAGTTCCTGCATAATGAATGGGAAAACAAATTATAGAAGACTCAGCTCAAACCTTTAGCCAAGATTTGAACCAAATCTTTTAAGAGTCACTCTTTTATTGTGATTTTGGTAAAAAAAAAAAAAAGACGGAAACAACCTGTCGTCCTATTTGCACACTGGAGGTTCAGGTGACTCAGGGAGTAGACTCAGACTTTCAAGCACTTACTCAACATGGAGCATTTTAGAGTTCTGCACTTTCCTGCCTGAGACACCTTCAAACTTAAAGCCTTCTGTCAAGGCATAGTTATGTTTTCAATTGACTGAAATACATTAATTAGGCATTAGATTGGAGTGGGGGGGAAAAACGTACATTTTTTTTTTCCCCCCACAGTGAGTGATGGCTGATTCAGGCATGTCAAGTAGTAGTTATTGTAAAGTATGATTGATGTGTCTCGGTCTGTGTTATTATCTGCACCTCTATGCAAAAACAAGTATTTTGCTTTAAATAGCAAAGGAGAGCCTACATTGTCACAGTAAACATGATTTTAACAGGATGATGCAGCTGCGTGAGCTTTTAAAGTAATTTTTCTTTCTGAAAAAGGGAGTATTGCATTAATGTTTTAGATGGTTTCATATAGCAGCCAACAGACTCCTTTAGCAAGAACTTCAGCTGGTGGCAGTGCTATGGTGTACCTCTTCTCATAGGGCAGGCCATAAGACAAATAAGCTTGCAAACAATTTGAGTGTAGCTCTGCATGTGGCTAGCAGTAGGGCCGTGCTTGCCAAAGGCTTTCAGAAGAGTCAGCATCCCTGGCTGGAGGTGAGGCAGCAGAGTGCTGAGGGAGGATACCAGGGCCAGTTGATCTGAGTTTAAAATTGATCTTCAAAACTGAGCCGAGACCCAGCTGTAATGGAAATAACCAGGCAGCTGTTGTCATCTCTCACCAGAAAAAATGAGGACCCTTTTCTCTGAGGTATGGTAGTGTGTATGTGTCTAAGCCACTTGAGGGTTTGGTACCTGGTTTCCAATTTTGGGAGCCCTTGTTTCTTTTCTAGAACTACTCAGGACTTGCATACTTGAGCAGTGGTGCCGTAAAATGACACCCCCTCTCTGCCCCCAGGAACTAAAATTATTTCAGAGCATTATGGATATGCTGTGTTTCTTGTGCTGGTAGCTGTCTCAGCCCATGTTTATTGGGGAAAAAATGCAGACTAAGTATTTAATATGAGAAAGAATTGTCCTCCTTTATGACTTGCCAGCTATTTAC
>NW_008825071.1:5774604-5814567 GCF_000699105.1 Pygoscelis adeliae
TTCTGCTAGCATCTATATCACCTGCCAGCTTAGAGAAATATTTAGAATAACAACTCAGCTGTCCCAAGAGGAAAAACTGTGCATGTCTAAAAGCAACTTTATCTGATTGTTGTGCCACTCAGTTTCAACTACAATGACGAAAACAATTCTCTGCCCAGTTTCCAAACCATATTGCAAATTTCATCTGAGTTCTGATAAATGTAACCAAGTTATCATGTATAGAGATTTTAAAATGTGAGCAGCAGGCTTCTTATGGGTCCCTGCCCTGCCTTGTGTCCAGCCTTCTATATTTATGCATGATGAACCAGAATAATCTTGGACTTAAAAGGAAATTGTAAATGTGTACCAGTGAAAGACACCCTTTATGTATTGTGCGGGGGGAGTTTCCACTGTGTTTCCTGCATCTCTATACTAGAAAAGGACTTTCACTGTCCTCGTGAAATTCCCTAGTCTACAGGAATCATCCACTTGGTTTCAGACCATTCTCCAATACTGAGTCCACGTTTCCACTCCACTATCCTAGTTCTTGTACATCTGAATGGTGGTTAGCAGGAAGGTAAACATGTTAACACGTCAATGGTATACCCAGAAGGATACCTCTGAAAAGTAGTCTGGGCTTACCTGTCAGGCACACAGTGGTTCTGTCTGTGGTTCTCCATCTGCAAAAACTTGCAACTAGATTGTTATTCTGTCTAAACATCCAGCAAACAACTTAGGGCAGTTTAATACTTCTCATCTTTCTCACCATTTATGCCCGTGTTACATGGTACGATTTTGTCCTACGTACCTTCAGCCTTCACTGCATATAATGCATATGATTCATCCTGACCTCTGGGCTGAATATAAGGGGGTACTATAGTAACAAATAGAGATTTTTTTCAGATTCAGGGTACCACATTAGTACTTGTAATCGCCAAGTGCTCAAAGAGTAGGTCAATGCCTAGGAAAGGCCTTGAAATCATCACTTCTTAGTTCTTTATCTTTGCTGCTGGCACTAAACTGCACGGTAGGACCCCATCATGCACGGCATGTGCCAGACGCCTGGTTCTTCCATGCAGGATGTGGCTGAATATTGCCAGAGCCTGCGTGCCTGGATTTCCCTGTCATGGAAGTACAGGGAACCAAGGGATGTCTCATCCCACCATGGAATTAGGATATGTGCAGGTGCAAACCTGACACCAGGAAAGCACTCGCAGGTTGTGTGGTTTTAGACACAGCCTGTACGTCCTTGGGAAATTACCCCAATGCATTAGAGGACCTGGGTCTTAATCTTTCTATACCTCAGTTTCCCTGCCTGTTCAGTATGTGCACTAAAGCTTCTTTCCTATGTGTGAGGGAAACTCACTATTTCGATTGTGGAGTCCGTAGATCTCCATCTAAGAAGAAAATCTTGCCATGTTTGTGAAGGAACTACCCACAGCACTGTGGGCTGTTCCTGCTCTAACATTAAGCTTTCATCTTGCACAGAAAGGACACAAAAAAGGGGAAACCTATTCCCCCTGCAGATCCTTTCTGTTTGTTAAAGGTGCGTCAGCATCCACAGCTCTGCGGGGTTGTGCACAGTAATAATCTTCGTTGTGTTCAACTCCAATTCTGTGTGGGGCAACTTGTTGACTAATTATTCCTGAAGTAGTTTGACATTTCTAGTGCACAGATTTAAAACATTCAGGAATAAGGGGATCTTTGCTTTTCTTGTCTACCAACTAATTATTTCAAGAATAATCATCCCCCAGAGCCAGGAGGGAAGAAACATAACTGATCACAGCTTGTTGTGCTGTATCGGTCCAGAATCCACAGCAAGAATCAAAGGCTGCTCCTGACACAGCGCTGTAGTCCTTTATTCCACCCCAAATGAAATCTCTGCGACATGTCAGTACAATATTTACTTTATACTGATTGCATCCCAGGCTGCCGAGCAGAGAGCAAGGACCTAAGAAATCCCCGTGCTGATAATAACTCTCGCTTGTCAATTAGATGGCATTAGCAATGACTGCGCGTTGGTACAAATCCACTCTAGTCAGATTTTAGTTCGATTTTTAAACCTCACCTCCATCTTGTGGTCACGCTAGACATTGCATGCGAGATGGAGTGCTCGCTGTCTTGGACAGTTCTTAAGCCCCAATTTTTCAGGCCTTTTCACCACACAGCTTGTATTATGGTGTAACTGTATCTATTGTAAATGGGTGTTGTTGGGTTTGGGTTTTTTCCTTCTTTTTTTAGGGGTGGCTGTGTGGGTCTCTTTAGCCAAAAGCTTGTCCCAGTGTGGTACAGTGTCTTGCAGCAAAGCTGTTCTTTTTTTGCAGATAAAGTGGGGCAGACCATCACACAGCAGAGGGAGGTTTTGTGGTGCAGCAGAGCTAACCTAATGATGCTTTCTCACCCAAGCAGTATTCCCACTCCTCCTTACTGCCAGCTCTCAGACACAAGGCCCTGCCTTCTTCCTTTGTGATACCTTGCCTATTTGTAAGCTATTCATTTTTGTTATTGTAGCACTAATTTTTTCCAGATTAATGAGCCATGCAAAGGAAGCAGCACGAGTGAGCTGCCCACAGGGAGAAGGAGGAGGAGGAGGGAGATGGATGCCTTTTCGCAGCAAAAAGCCATTGTATTAGTTCAGCTGTTAAATGAGATCTCCGTTATCATAGCATCTCTCCTTGGGTTGCCACTGCCCAGTGTTTGTTTTCCTGCAGCACAGCTTGCCACTTCCTTAGAAGCCAGTGAGCCCTCTGAGAGTTTCTGAAGGCAGAGGGAAACTCACTTTCCCTCACTTGGGAACATCTAGCCCTGTCCTTCAATATTTCATGACCGATGTGTGGGTTAGGAAATTGCTTTTCAATAATGTAGGAAAAAAAATTAAAAATTAAATATATCTTGTGACTAGAGAGCCTTCATTTTAAAGAATTACCTACATGGCAGCCATGAAAAGCTACGAAGAGGTATATTCTTCTCCATTAGCAGATGACCTAGCATTAATGGGAATCTAAGTTCTGCTACTATTCTGTTTGGATAAAAGAAAAGTGTGCCTCTCCCTATAGTAAGATGGTGTAGTTAGTAATTTGTGACTCAAGTTCAAAAAAAAATTTTTTTTTGTCAACAGAAGGCTTGATAATGTAGGAAAAGAAAGGATCAATTAGTTTCCTGATGCTTTAATGATCCAGAAAATAAGACCTAATCAGATCAATTTATCTTGTCCATGGGCTCTTATCCTGCACCATTAAAGTCAATGGCAGTTTTGTTACTGACTTAAAGACGTGCAAGTTAAAACTTAAATGTGAAAGGATGCCTTATAAAAGGATATTAGAATTGTGGACATCTCACTGAATTACTCACACCGAGTCTCATTAATCAAGTCACAATTGTTAAACCTTTCTATTATGACTGTTTTCTTTTTGGAAGATTGCAAGTCATAGCCCAGTAACTCAGTTTATATCCTAGGAAATAAATTCTGTTAAAGAAACAATCAGTGTGAAGATGCCTATGGGGGGTTGTGTTGAACTTGGATTTATCTCCTCATAGTGGTCTGTGAATTTACCCTTCTAGTACCATCTGCCATGTGCCTTCTGCAGTGCCTTTTCTGTTCTTTCACTTGTCATAGTTTTAAGTCCCTTTAGTCCTATCTTATTTTATCTCAAATTTGAGGTAATTGTTTCCCTTATAACAGGCAGTTGTATTTCTGAGAGAGACAACAGAGTATTTGATTCATTCTTTGGATCTTTGTTAGCGCAAACCTGGCCTTTCTCTGTCAGTTTGGTAAAATGGACAAAATAAGAGGAAAGAATCTGAAATGGGTTTCTGAAAATCATGGTGTGTAGTGCAGATGCCACCAGTAGTCACTTTATCAGTACTGTTCCGCACAACATTTTGTCACGATATTTTTAACCGTCCTTAAGGAAGAAAACACTGCTCAACTTAACGTGCTCAGCTTTTGAATTTGGTAGGGCTCCTTCACCATAACTTACAAAAAGATGGCTCTAAAAGTGAGCTCCAGTGCCCACATTATCGTTTAATTATCCTGAAATAACAGTTTTGTTACTAATTACATAATAGTACCATCCACCCTTTACTGCAATTAAATTTGCAGTGCCTGACTATTAGAAACTGTGTTGTCATAATAAGGGTAGTTTCCTTTATTTGCTTATGCTGAGTTGCAGAATCTATAATTATATGCACGGATCATCAATTTTAGACTTGTTTGTATAATTATAAGTAATTGAACATGAAAGCAATTTTGGAATATCAGACTATAAAGTACTCTGTCTATTGTGGAGTTGGAATAATTAGTAGATTAGAGGGATGATTATCAGTTAAGAAAGAGCTTCATAATTTTGTAGTAATTTAAATATAAACAAAAAACCCACTTCATGAGTTTTTTCAACAGTAGCTTGCCTTGCTTACAATCAGGGATAGTCAGATTTTCAATGTTATTCAACTGTGTGCCCATCCAGAATGATTTTGGGTTGATCTAGTGTGTTGACAAATTAGCACATTAATTTCCCCCAGTAATATATTTTATGTACTGTATTCATCCCTGTGAATACAAGTATTATTAATAGCATTAGTAAACTTATTAACAATATATTTTATTGCTGAAAATTGAGAGGCAGAGGAAAACAACCATTCTTCCATGCTGCCAGTTCTGTTAATTGGGTGTTCAGAGTGCTTCCCCACCAAAGGGCAGTGCTTGGAGCGCACTGGTGCCTCTCCCCCTCATATTCAGTCAAGTCAGCCAGTTGTTTTAGGGATCCCACAAATGGCTCTGATCACAGGAGACAGGTATTTGGGACCAGATTACAAAACTATTTCAAGGAAGGATGGTTTCTGTAATTCCCACCTCCGGGGGGGAGTAGCTGGAAACTGAGCACTTCATAGAATTTTTTTTTTTTCTCTCCCAAAAGGGAACCGTCTTCTGTAAGCTTTCATCAGCTTTATTTTGCTTATGTTTCATTTCTCTTACCTAAATACATAAAAGCAAGAAGTGTTAAAAAGATAAGCAAATTTCCTTGGATTTGTATCATGTTATACCAACACTGAACTGAAAATTCAAAGGAGCAAGTGAGCTAAACTCAGCAAAACCCATAAAACATGGGCAACCATAGCACCGTCTCCACAATAAATGAAAGGAGATTTACTTGCAGTGTGATCCATGGCTATTTTTTGTGTTGATGGTGAGATTTGAAGCCTAGACAGTTTTGCCCAGCTCAGTGTGGTTTGGAAGTGCTACTATGTGCTGGTGTGCCACATAGTTTATGTAGCACTGACATCTGGTGGCAAGAGGCAATATAAACTCCAAGTTGCAGTCCAGCAAACAGGGCTGTAACAATCCGCACGCTCTTCTCATTTGTAGTGTTTTCATGTATTTTCCAATAAAGGCAGCATACTGGAAAACTAAACAATTATAGAAGATTTGGGGCTTATTAATGCTGCCACAGGATAAATATTAAGTAATAATTAAAAGCTGATGATAATAAAAAAAAAAAGTAGTAGCTGTTAAGTGGTAATTAAAGTTATGGGGTGAAAAAACAAAAACAAAGATGAAGATGCAGATTCCAGGCATTATATTCCTTTCAGCTCTGTCATCTGCCCAAATTCATTTTCAAGAAGAAAATGTTATGTATGTCCTAATAAAATTATTAAACACTCACCAATACAACTTCTGGAAACGCTGCAAGGGAGAATTCTTTTCTGCTCCCTCCCTCTTCTAGTTAGAATTCAAAAATCTTAAGGCGTTCATCATCTTTCTTTCCTACCCCTGTTTTTCCCACTCTTCTTTTCTGCCACATTGCCTCCAGTGAGAGTCTCAGGCTTGCAGCTGGCTGACATCAGAGCACTCAGATGATTCCAATAGCAGTGCCAAACCCAAGAGCTTAAAATCATGGGACATCCCCCAAAAGACACTAAAACTTCCTGAGGTATTTTTAAATGAAATTTGCAGTGCTTTCTTAATTTGTATCCTGGAGTTTGAGATGTGAGGACTCACATTTTCAGGACTGTCCGTACAGTTCCGAGGGTTAAGGGTTTGTTTTCTGTAGTTTCCTTTTTTCTCTCAGTAAAATCCGGTCCTGATGCACTCGCCTGGTTCCACGAGCTGGGACCTCCAGAGAGCTGCCAGCTTGTGGGAGAGTCACAGGAGGGCTGCGGCTTTGCTGCACCCAGCACCTGGAGCTGCACAAGTCTCCATACAGCCAAACCCTTGCCGTGTCTGTAACTCATGTTTAACCAGAACCTTGGATTCTAAGAGACAGTCACATCACATATGGGCCTTGCCTGAAATGTTAGTGACTCTTAATAGCATCTCCCTTTTCTTGAGCATGTGCATTAAGATCTTTGGAGCAATTTTTCACAGGATAGTGTTTCTTATTATTAGTCTCAATAAGCGATAGCTTAAACTCTCTGTGAACTTGCCAGATTTTTATAAGGCAAAAGTTATTTCCTGACAGGCAGAACTTGTAATTCTTTGATATCTGCTAGGGGGCAACATCTGTTAAATAATATCATACTTAGCTGTGTGACTAATGCTAAGATCTGTAACAGCGATACAGGGAGGAGGAAGCATGTAATAATTACATACGGAATTTCTGTGCTTGTAGGAGGTAAGTAATAAATAACACTGAGATTCATAGAAAGCGAAAGAACAGCAATGGCCAGAGATCCTGATTGTGTTTTGATGAGATGATGCTAGTTTATAGCTTCACATAGATGAGTATTCATCTGGCAGATATGTGCACAGACAAGTGCTTAACTTCGTCGTACAGAGCGCAAACAGATCACACAGGTAAGTGAAATTCTGCACAAACATCTTTTCTGTGCCACAGGCATTGCGGTAAACACTGCTGTCCTCCTGCTGCTCGGTGAAGTCTGGTGACTGAATAGCTAAATCTCTTGCAAAAATTTAGTCTCTTTGCACTGGGTCTTGTAGTCATTTGAAGGTGTAAAATAATTCATTGTAAATGATTAAAGTAGGACACCAGAAAACACCTGTTCTGTGCAAGTTGTTTCATGCTTATTGACCAAGCCATAGAGAGAAAAAGGATTTGTACCCAGGTTTAACACAAGTATAGGTCTGATCACTGTCGTCGTTTAACCTTGGCCAGCAACTAAGCACCACACAGTCACTTGCTCACTTCCCCCCCTGCCCCCGATGGGATGTGGGAGAGAATCAGAAGAGTAAAAGTGAGAAAACTGGTGGGCTAAGAACAGTTTAATAATTGAAATAAAATAAAATAGTAATAATATTAACAATAATAATAAAAGAATATACAAAGCAAGTGATGCACGATGCAGTTGCTCACCACCCGCTGACCGATGCCCAGCCAGTCCCCACACAGCGGCCCCCCCGGCCAGCTTTCCCCAGTTTATGTACTGCGCATGACGTCACATGGTATGGAATGTCCCTTTGGCCAGTTTGGGTCAGCTGTCCTGGCTGTGCCCCCTCCCGGCTTCTTGTGCACCTCCAGCCTTCTCAGTCGGTAGAGCATGGGGAGCTGAAAAGTCCTTGACTAGTGTAAGCACTGCTCAGCAACAACTAAAACATTGGTGTGTTATCAACATTATTCTCACCCGAAATCCAAAACACAGCACTGTACCAGCTACTAGGAAGAAAATTAACTCCATCCCAGCCGAAATCAGGACAATCACAAGATTCAAGATCAAAGAAATAAAAAAGACTGCAAGTCTCTTCACAGTTCGTCAGCTTTATACACAGTAGGGTGCAACAAATGCATGTTAGGTAATGTACTTTATTTTCTATCTTTATTAGCATCTTTGACTGTTATCTTATGCCAAGCCTATTCTTACGTTTGAGTGATTGTAGCAGCTTCAGTATGTTGTATTACCTTCCTACTCATGCTGAACTCCAGTGCATTTCACTTAGGAGAAACTCATAGATGAGAAATTTGTTTTAAGTCGTTAGATAGCATTGCTTTTATAATATCTGGTCATTTATGAAATTTGGGAACACATATTCACATCTTTGTTCTAGGACACGCTCATATGCTGGCAGATGGTTCGTGTACCCACCGGGAACATATATTTTATAAGCACTAAACTGGATTTGCAAGAAAGAAAGAATTTCACCATGGAAATAATTCAAGAGATAAATGGTAGAAATAATTCACTTTATTTTATTAAAAAAAAAATCTACCACCACCATATCCTTCTAAAATGAATATACAAGTGTGGGTGCATTTAGCAGAACATGAATTTTATAAAAGGCAAAACAGGCACATACATAAGCAAATGAGTTCTTTTACTTACCCGAGTAGTCCAATTGAATTCTTTACAGGATACGGGCCCTGGGGAGTGTGATGAGTGGTTTAATTAGTTTTAAACCATCATATTTAATCAAGCACTGTACATTTTTAAACTGCTATGTTCATTCCACTTCTAGGAAGGCTGCTTCAGATCTTTTTATCATTAGTAGTTTATGAGACTTCAGAGCTCTAGATTCAGTGTGAAGCAAATCTCTTTAATTGACATCACCACACTCTAAAACTAAATGATTATTCTCAAAGTCAAACCTCAGACTTAAACTCAGCTTAGAAGAAGGAAGAGCCATTAGACATTTCTGAGCTAAAATTTTAATTGAGATATGGTTCATCTGCAAAGCAGCCAGAGTTCGTTCCATTTATCCCTATGATGCGAAGCTCCAAAAGGCGTACATGATAGGACAGTGGGGAAAAAAAAAGGAAATATACCCATAACAAACAATTTCATTTTGCTGAACAAATTTTTGAATCAGACAACTGAAATGTTTAATTTACATTTTTGTAACTTCATTCACTGAGCAATTATCAAAGCAAAATAATGACATCTTAACCTCTTACGGTTACACTAAATAAGCTTTGATCAATTTAAAGGGAAGAAAAAAGAAGGATAAAGGCTCTCACTGTGTTGTGATTTGTGATTAGATGTGAAGGAAAATACATTAATTACAGCTTTCTTGACCTTCTATGTGGAAGCAGCATGCTTGCAACCAAAGAAGCTGGTTTGGGCCGTATTCTTTGCTGTGTTAAGCAGGTTTGAGCTTTGCTGATGCTATAAAGCCAGTAGGGCAAAGTCTGATTCTTATCTGGACACGGGGACTCTGCTAGAGGTTTTCCACCACGCACCCCACAAGAGGCTAAGAGGATCCGCAGCAGGTTCTGTGTCCCCACACTTGCAGTCTAATCCTGGACAAGTAGCCCAGAGTTCCTGCAGACCTCCTAGCATCCTTCATTAGATGTGTACCTGTTCTTCAGCCCTCCTGTGTGGCATCCCTTGGGGCAGCTCTGGAGTCCTGGAAATAACCTCTTACTGAAATGATCTGGACATGTCACGCCTCTTAGTGCCACTATTATGCTGTTCACAGATTCAAGAAAATGTATTGGACATTTGAGGTCAGTTTTGATATTCTCCTCTGAAACTGCATGGGCAAAATGCATACTTTTTTAACAAGCATAGAGTTAATCTTAAAAATCACTTAATCTGGCCTTTTTCACAAAAGGTTCGTATAGTGGACTTCAGGAAAAGTCTTTTAGGGAAGTCTCTCCTTGTTAAACAATGACTGCCACGAAATTTTGAAGCATGAGATCTTATGGTTTTAAAAAGGGCTTTTTTCTTCATATTTATAACTTAATTCTAAATAGCAAATTTGTTTTAGAGAGTTTGCACTGTCTGTAAGAGACAACTGTTTTTCTTTACCTGATAGATGGCATCACCATGCCTAAGTACTTTGGCATGAGGTATGGTTATCAGCCTTCAGTCTTTATTAGTCGCAGTGGTAATATTATGATAAAACGTAGAAGTTCTGGCAAACTGGAGCCTCTCCAAGTAGCCCTAGTGCAAGCACAGCCCTTGCCTTAAAAAGTTTACAATCAAGATGGCCAAGGAGATGAAGGGAAGTGCTTGCTGAGAGGAAGGTAAAGTGACTTTCTCAAAGTTATCCAACTCATTTATAACGGAACTAAAAATGTACTTCTCGGTGCCCTCAGAACTAGGTGGAGGTTTTCTAGTCAGTGATAGATTTAAGGTTTGCTGTCTCACAGTCCTTCTGATCTGAGTCTCAGGATTCACAAGCAGTGAAATTTATAGTGATTGCTTCTACCCTTGGAAGGACTTAAGGTATCAGATCTGAAAACTGCAGGAGTCATATATAGGAAAGCTGTACTGGGTCACTTTTAGGTGCTACTAAAATTGTATCAGACAATTCTCTACCTAGTACATAAAATAGGATGAGTAATTCCCCATTCCCACCCCACAACTCTTAGGCCACTTTGCTTTTGCTGTATATGTGAAATATCCAGTACATGATGGTATGCCTGTGGGCTAAATGTTTTACTGACTTTTGTTAAAAGAAAAAAAAAAAGTGAAAGCATCCCAGATTCGTGACTTCACGATAGAATAGCAAGAAGCTCTTCAGCAAAATGGTTTCTTTTTTTCCTACCTGCAAATGCTGATTCATCAGAATTACGACGTTCTCTGGACAGAATTCAAAACAGACAAGAGCAAGCAAACTTTTGCTGGAAATCTCTCTGGTTTCCTCTGCCTGGTTTCTTGGCATCCTGTGGTCTGCCTTTTAAAGGAGCTGAGAGGGTGGAGTGCTGGCAATGCTGGTTCCCCAGCTCCAGAGGAGGCAGGCACCTCCTCTGGTACCAGCTGCTCAGGCAACAGGTTATCCACTCAGCTTAGGGCAGGGATGAAGAGCATGCAGGAGAGGAGTGGACCTCCTGGCCCGCCTGACTAGGGGAAGAAGGGTGTCACTTGCCTATGAACCTGTCTCTAGAAAAGGAGATATAGGTGTGCGCAGCAAAATTCTGGCCCATGATCCTTTTTTTCTAAGTTGCCTGCATTCAGTAATGCAGAACATTTTTAATGCTTCTTTTTTTTGGAGAATTGGGGTTTGAGAGAATGAAATTGTGGGGTTTTTTCTTCCATGGCACAACAAAAGCATACGTAAGAAATCTCCACAAGTTGAAATTAGCTTTTCCCCCTCTCCCGCCCCCGGGGCTCTGCTCAGTCATATATTTACACATTAGAGGAAGAGATGATACTCCAATATTCTTCACTCAGATGCAATTTTGATAAGTGTTGGCTGGGGGGAAGACTTTCAATGCGAAAGGTGCTCAGCACTGGGAAGGTCTGGGATTTGCTATGAGCCACGGAACAATGCAGACTTCCAAAGAACCTGAAGTCTCCAGGGTAAGGCCCAGATGTTTCACGCCAGCTGTGGAAGGAGACTTTCCTGAAATCCAGGCGCTGTGGAGCATGGCTATAAAGCATTATGTCCTAATGAGCCTGTCTGAAGTCCTGATCAAAAGACCACAAAGGCTTGCTGAGACCAAGGCCACAGCTTGCAGTGCTGCAGAGATTTCAAGGTAAAAGAAATCCGGTTTATGCTGCAGTGAGCTCTCCATCCCCTGCTATGGAGGTACTTGAACTTCCCTTCTTTCTTAACTGGACAATCTACCCTATGCCTCTTCGAGGCACAGTGCAGAACCTGAAATCTTTTTAATGTGGTTTTCTTTGTAGTCTCTTAATTTTATTTCTCTCTGAATGAAAAGGTAGAGGCATTTTTTTTTTCTTTATATGTTTTCCCCCCCCCAGGTACTGTGGTATGATAATTTTCTATTTCACAGTTTTGGGAACCACCTTGGAATATGGATCACTTCTGCTGTTCAAAAAAAACCCAACTGTTTTATTAGTAACAAAGTGATCTTCTGGCAATAAGATGAGTACAGGAATTCGTAAGACTGAAGTTTTGCTGCGAGGCCGGGGAGGTGACTCTTTGGGTTGGCACGGCTGCAGAAGCAACCTCATCAAGTACAGAGCTCCAGGTCCCCTGCAGTGAACGTATAGAAGAGGATGGCAGTTGGGAGCACGGGGCATAAACTGATGTGTTTTGTTAAAAGCACAAATAACCCACTCCCTTGACTTTCAAGTGTTCCTGGGGGGCTTCTCTAAAGGCTTTGAGAGTCCATTTTCCTGTTGCGGCTGGATGTGTGAATGTGTGTCAAGGTTTCCAGGCAAGACCCTTCTCTAAGAGAAGACCTCAAAGGCCAAAGTCCTTATCTTCATGGTCAGAGATGTTACTGTTTTTTAAAACAGGAATTCTGCATAGCTCAAATTCTTGTTTTGTTTGTGTTGTCTGATTGGTTGGTGTACTTTGACTTCCCTCTTGCTCTTAATAATTGTGGCTTCTTTCTTTGGTCACAGACTGGGATTTAACCTGGGAGGGTTGGTGCACAAGGAGCTTTGATCTGTTCTGTAGCAGCTACTGGTACAGCACACAGTTCTGCATTGTGTGAAAACCCCATTCAGAGTAGAATCAAATCCTATGGAGATCCCTGCAGGGAGGTTCCTACAGCATCTTCTTGCACCTCCTGTTGAGGTGTGACCTTTTTTCATTGACAATTTGGGAATTGTTCATAAGTGTTGTCATTGATTTGTGACATGTTAAAGACATCAGCTTTGCAGCTGAATTTAGCTGAGTGGCTTTTTTTGTGTGAGTTCAATTTAGGTTTGGATTTTTTGTTTGATCTCTTTGAATAAGAAACCAGAAAACCTTTGTGGTACGAATATGTGGCACTTTCTTTTTTTTGGAGTGGGAACATTATTTCTTTAAATTTGAGATTAGAGAAGCAAAAAGGCTGCTAATTGCTAGGTGTCCTGATTTCGGCTGGGATAAAGTTAATTTTCTTTCTAGTAGCTGGTACAGTGCTGTGTTTTGGGTTTAGTATGAGAATAATGTGATAACACACCGATATTTTAGTTGTTGCTAAGCAGTGTTTATACTAAGTCAAGGACTTTTCAGCTTCCCATGCTCTACCGACTGAGAAGGCTGGAGGTGCACAAGAAGCCGGGAGGGGGCACAGCCAGGACAGCTGACCCAAACTGGCCAAAGGGACATTCCATACCATGTGACGTCATGCTCAGTACATAAACTGGGGAAAGCTGGCTGGGGGGGCCGCTGTGTGGGGACTGGCTGGGCATCGGTCAGCGGGTGGTGAGCAATTGCATCATGCATCACTTGCTTTGTATATTCTTTTATTATTATTATTGTTATTATTATTACTATTTTATTTTATTTCAATTATTAAACTGTTCTTATCCCACCAGTTTTCTCACTTTTACTCTTCTGATTCTCTCCCCCATCCCACCGGGGGCGGCAGGGCGGAGAGAGTGAGCGAGCAGCTGTGTGGTGTTCAGTTGCCGGCTGAGGTTAAACCACGACACTAGGATATAGAAGACAAGATTGTCTCACTGCATCGCAAAGGTAGCTTTATGGACAAATTGGTGGTCTGACTGTTGGTCAAGTTAGTCAGCTTTGACATTTTCCGAAGTGTTGTGCTAATCGTGAGGGTGATCCTTGATGTCATGAGCACAGGCCCACTCATGCCGGGGCAGTAAATGCTCTTTGACAGAGTATTTCAAGAGTCACAGCAGTAGGCTGTGGATTATGCTCGCTCTGATTGTACATAGCAGATAAGGGAAGTTGGGTGGCTTTCAGCATCTGAACAAGGGTGCATGCAACTTAAGAATGTGGCTGCACATCTCAAAGGGCTACAGACCAAAGGAGAACATGTTAGAGCAGGACAAAACAGGAACCTCATCTCCCATTAGTTCTGTACAAAAACAGTACTCCTCCATGTCCTCAAGGTCATCCACAAATACAAGGGATGAAGACATCTCTTTCTAAAGTTGATACCTCCAGCATGGATTGCATCATCTACATTGCATTAATCTTAAGTGAGCTCTTGGTATTGTGTCAGGGTTTTGTAGTTACTGGGGGAAAATTTGTGTGGGTTCTTTTGAACATTACTCTTGAAGCGTGCAAATTTTTTTTTCATTAACTCTGTGCAAGTACTGCAGTCTGTGCTCTCTCAAACGTTAAATAAGAGAATAAAAGCATTTTCTGAAAAGTTAGAAAGCAGAGATGTATTAAAAATGCCGTAGTAGGAATTCAGTTTGGATCTTGGTTCTAAAAGATCAAAAGTTTTATTTTCTCCTCAGTACTGGCAATTGCTGGTTCAGCCTCTTCCACCTGCTGCCTCAAGGTTTACTCTCTTTTTCACATTTTTTCCATCTTTTTCACAACCCATGGCACATAGTTGAACAGGTTTTTTTGAACGATTATTAGTTTTGATGTCCTTATGGTAATTTAAGGAAGTCTTAATAGTTTTCTACTTTTACTTTTTTGCTCATAGGGTAAATTATTGTAAGCGTCAGTGTGATTATTCATTTCATAAATGAGTCTTTCAGATGGCCCTTTGAAGGGTGTTACGATGAAAAGCCTCTGCTTGATGTTACACTGAATATAGCAGAGATTACTTACGAGCATTTTACTGTGTTTTCTTAGGCATGATCCCTATGGTTTAAGAGAGGCATAAACCGAAAGTAGCAAGAAGTGTACTAGGAGGTAAATTTTGCTTGAAGTAATTGAAGCCATCTGAGCAAGATGGCAAAGGAGCCTGCAGGCTTATTTCAAAAGCCCACCTACATCCCTTCCCCTTTTGTGTATGGATTCACGCCTGGGATCAGACCCAGGCTCCTCTAGAAGGAAGAAAAAAGTATGTTTGCACAAATATTTCTAGCCAACAATCTGGATGTCCCTGGGTACTTCCCTTGTTTTAGAAGCTCAGAGTGGTTGGATGAGGCATCTTCCGCGCATGTCTTCTGACACTTAATCTTCTTAAACGGGGGTTCAGAAAAGATTATTCCTTTGGTCTCTTTCAGTCCTTAAAAAACAAAAGAATAATCATTTCTAAGGCATTTTGCTGCTGCACCCACCTGATTCCAGCTGTGAAACACTGACCCTCTCAATGCTCACAGCTCTTTGTCAGGTTGCTCAGGCCACAATTCACAAACACTTAATTCTCCCCAGGGGCATGAGATGTATGCAGGCACTGAATATTAAGGGTTTGCCTGAGTGTCATACTGAGCACAGAACTTAAAACCTGGATTTGGAGATTATTTGTCTCTGCAGCTTCCTGAGCCCTCAGGAATGAGCTCTTTCTCTAACACGCAAGGCTGTGTGCTTCACAGACTTGTGTTTTGTGAAGCTTTTCTCCTTGATCTTGCCTGGTATAGAAGTTGCCCTATTTGACTTCAGGGGAGCTGTATTAGGCAAAACGTGGGCCCTGCATGATATTTTGTCTACTCTGTATCAGCCATTTCATTTCCCATTCTCACCTCTTTCCAGAACTTTGCCTTCTGAAGTAGACTGTTTTCACCTGTGTTACATTGCCACTATCCAAAAGTGTGAGCAGCTCTCTTCAGCTGCTTTGTTTTACCCTTGACCCATTTAAAACCTCCCTTGTTTAACATGCAGCAAGTTCTACAGATATGCATCTCTTGAAAGGATGTGAGAGATATGGCTGTTTGTGAAAGCCACCAGTACTGGCATTTGAGATGCTTCAGATGACCCCTGCATCCACCTCCACGTTAAAGACAGATAATAGCTTTGTCGTGGTAATCCTGCTTTGCCATTCTCTCTCTCTCACTCACTGGCTACCTTGACAGCCCAAAATTCAGTGGAACTACTTGCAAGCTAAGGTGACGTAATTTAACCCAGGTTTTTGCATAGGCAGTTTCAGACCTTCAATGAGACAAGAACAAATTAGTCTGGTCTATATTTAGATTCACTCTTAGGGTAATGTGGATTTTCTTGAACTTCCTCTCATTACAAAGAACTTTAGGTAAGCATCCCAGAGCTTTTTAAGGAATTTATGCAGTAAGGACGCCACGCAAGTCAGTAGATCTACAAAGTGTTAAATTTGGCTCCCAGATGCTGGCCAGAATTCCTAGCCAAGGTACAGAGATACCCACAGAATAATGAATTCTCCCTGTGGCTTGAACTGCTTTTCTACCATTGCTTTTAGATTTGACCTTGAAGCCAAGTCTTATCATGTTTGCTTCTTCCTCCTGTTCTTTCTGAATGCCACTTGCTCGGCCCTTGTGAGTCTACAGCCTATCTTTTTATAGCAGTCGACAGAGCTATTGGTCACATTTGATGCCCCTCTCTCAAAGGATACTGTGAGGACCAGCAATTTTCATTCTCCTTTTGTTACGGCTCTGGCTGCAGCATCCAGATTGATTGGATGGGGGAAACTCATACATTGTCAAGCCAAGCAACTCTGCCTGTACTTTTGCCCTAGTATAGCTCTCTGTCTATTAAAAAGGATGTCATGCGCATTTATGGTTGAACTATGTAATTATTCCTCACATAGACACATAGTTATTTCTCTTGTCCCAGAATCATGTGGCCCTGCAATATAGAGCGAGCTCCTGCCCTCCTCATTGTGAAGGATTTGGATCAAGCTTGCCTTTTTAAGAACTAGTGGAATATGTGATAATTAAAGTAACTCTTCTGAAAACAAGACTGCTTGTGTAACATGTGTGCACTATGCAGAATTTATGCTTCACATGATCTGATGCAGCATGGCATCCAAATGCCTTCTGTACAGTATCATGTCTCTGAGTTGATAGGCGAAACCGTTTATGGTGCAAGACCGTGGAAGGTTTCATTTGTATTCATTTATACTATGCATAGCATGAAGGTCTTTGCTAAGTTAGTTGTACGGAAGAACTGTCCGACAGCCATGGGGGAATGGCTGTAGTGTGGTAGGTGCTGCGCAGAGAACCAGCGAGAAGGGAACACCACCAAAACCTGTTCCAGTCACTAGACCTGTAACAGGACTTCAGTACAGGCTTTTTCTAAGTGATGGGTTATTCATTAAGAATGATTTAAGATGTGGGTCTGGAAACGTGTTAGCTGTCGATACTCCTTTGATTTTTAGCTTTAGCTTTCCCTATAGCTTTAGCCAAATAATTTTACTATCCTACCTCAGTCTGCCTATCTGTAAAAGGAGAATTAGTAATCTGTGAATTTCACAGGAGTGTTGTAAGGATTAATTGGTTACTCTTTCTGCTGAATGTTTTGGAAAATGAAAGAAGCTGTATAAGTATTACTGTTGTTTCCAAAGCATTTTTTTTGGTGAATTTTCTCTGAAATATGGCATTTTTATGCTAGGAATATTTATATTATGGACTTTCTTTTTTAAAAAAAAACCATGCATTTAAGTTGCCCCTGTGAAACACTACATAATATGAACTTTATTCGTAAATTACTCAAAGTATTACAGACAAAAGACTGAATTCAGAAACTCCCTCGCTATCTTATAGTCCCCTGAAATGCCTCATTACTTAGTGATACTTAATCAAATTTAATCTGCAGTAAATCTCTCTCTGTCATTAAAATTCTGCTAGGCATTACTTTCACATTATTTCTAGGGAGTTTGAAGTAGGCAAGGTTTTGGTTTTATTTTTTTTTAAACGTGTTATACTGAGGAAAGGAAAAATAATTCGATGGGCTTGTTTCACAGAGGTACAGCATTAAAAATAAGTCTGTCTAGCAAAACTAGGATAAAGCATTGCTGTCTCTGTTTCACATCGAAGTTCTGCTTGACACTAGATGTTTTGCCCATTTTCCGCTTTGATCTGTCTTAAAGTTTTTTTACAATTTTGATGAAATGGCTTTTATTTTTTCATGTTTATCTCTACCATGCAGAAACAAAAGACAGTTGGTTTGGACACACTGTACTGAGTTCAGTGAACCCAGTGGAGCTGCACCAAGGATGATGGCTGCCCAAAACGTTCAGCCTTTCTGTGTGGAGCTCAGCACACAACTTCACGCTGCGGTTCCTCATGGAACCCCAGCTCCCCAAGTCATGTGAACATGCCAGAATCACGGTTGTTTGATGAAGTTTATTTTTAAAGCACAGAAAGTGAAAAAAATAGACCAACCAAATCAAAGTGCAGTCGCACAGAATGCTCTTCTATATTTATTACTGTTTTTAAAACATTAAGATTTAAGATCTGGGTTTTTTTTAGATCGCACATGATGAAACTGGCAAGAGGAAACATCTGATTCTTCAGCAAATGTTGATCCCCTTAATGACAGCACACCTTGCATTTCTAAGCAGCTGTCATAAGCAACTAACCTGAGTCACACCATAGATGAGGCTGGAGACTGAAAAATTGGCTTGAGGGGAGAACTTCTTATCTTTGAGGACATGCTCTCCTCTTTACCGGAGCAGACAAGCACAGGCCTCTCAAGATGAAACAGGGCAATGCTGTGTGACAGAACACTAAGGTGTTCATGAGATGACCGTCAGAAGTTGCTTTCCTAACTGTTCAGAAAGTACTCAGTAGCGCTAGTCTGTTTGACTTGCTGCTTCATGTTCAGCTAGTGATTTACAGGGGGCAACTGTGGTACACGCTGCTGTCTTTTTCACAAGACAGGTAATAGATTTTGATTCAGATCCCGATTGTATGGACTTTACCCTGGTTTTATTGTAAAGATTTCTGTGCCAAAGTGAGATACAAAGTTAAACAAGGGCTGTGTGTTTCTTCCAAGGTCGATAGTTTTAGGACAGTAAAATCACAGAAATCGGTATAGTCTGTCAGCTTTCTGCTTTAAGCCTTTTCATACATGCCAGTTTTCATTTGCATTAGAGTGCAACACCAAATCCATCCCATCACTGAGTGTCCCCCCCCCCGAGTTTGGGGACTTCACTTCCACACCCAAATTTCCAGGAACCCAAGTGGATTTTTTTTTTTTTCCTTCTTTTTCCTTTTTTTTAGCAGCAAGTTTTTCCATTTTTATTGTGAATGTTAATTTCCTGTAGGTTTCCCTGCGTGTGCTTTGGGGGGAGTAAGTAGAATGGGTAAGGAAAGGGCAGCTTGCTGGAGAGACAAGAGTGTCAGGGTGGTGTCATACCCAAAGCGGAAAGGTTTTTGGAGAGGAGAAAGGTGCAGGAATCCCAAGAGACAGCCAGGCCCCATGTTCAAGTGCTGTCTGCTGGGAGATCAACCCACATTTGTATCACTCTGACTACAAACATCACCAGCTCAGAATGAGCAAAAAGGTCACGTGTGTGGCAGGGTCAGGTATGCACCTTTCCCACCAGGAGCGCCTCTTTTTCCTCTGCTCATTTTCCAGAGCACTGACCTCTGTGGTCACGGCTGTCAGCCGCGCCTCAGCTCCCTCCTCAGTGGAGGATGGCAGTACACCGTGATCGGGGGGCACTTTGGAAAGGCTGGAAGATTTGTATTTGAAAGTGCTCCGGGCTGGAGCGGATCAGAAGGAAAGTTTCAGAGGGACAGACATCACAGACTAGAGGAGGGGCAAGGTGCTGAGGAGCCGCCCGTTCCCGCTGTGGGTCTGTGCATCTCCATTAGCGCCTCCACCAGCGGGATTCTGGTCTTTGGCTGGCTCTTGGATGCATTTTGGCAGCATCAGTAATACCCCTGACCATAAGGAGAATTATAAGCAAGAGCTGTGTTGTGTGGGGACTTGAATACAGAGACGAGGCTGCTAGAGTATCAGCCTTGGTGTGGGGAATGGGGGAAGGGTTATCCTGGGAAAAGAGAATGAACAATTACATGAAGTAATCTGTAAAGTCAGTGAATCGGTAAAAATGAAACTGGCTACCTCATTACACAACTTAAATAGAAAGAAAACAATTAATAAGCAAATCTGGGATCAGGGAAGAAATATCACAAGCAATTTGTGAAAGCAGTTGAAAGTCAGCTAGAAGCAGTCTATCAAGTGAAGCAAACGAAGCATTGTGTGGTCCTGGGGGTGCGAGAGGAACCTAAGGAGTATGCCTAACCACATGTGGATGGGGGGGCATGACAGCATCCACCCGAGCTGGAGATCTTTTTATTGGCGCTCACATCCTAACACCATGCCTGGCCATGCTAATGGGACATCCAACCCATAGCTGCAGGAGTCTGTCATTACAGTCAGATGTGCCGCAGCAATGAATCCAAATGCTCCTTAAGTTTGGGCAGGGAGGAGGAAGAAATGGCTTGGACTAGGTTTTAAATCAGACACAAACAGCGTGGTTGATGCCACCATGACAAAGCCCAAGAGGTCTCTGTGCTGCACGTGTATTTATAAACAACTGCATGCTAATTTTATTGTGTTCCGCACAATAAAGACTTTCCAGAGCATTATGATGGAGCTGATCTAACCCAAAATCTCAGATCCGAATATTTTTATCAGATCACTTTAGACATTATGAAACCCTGAAATGTTCTGGTTGTGAACAACTTTTGAACCTTGGAGAAGGCTTGTATGTGACTTGAATTTGAATTTAAAAGTTTCAACTATTTTTATACTATTGAAACTTCTAGCCCCCCAAATCTGATAAACTGACATTCTGTTGTGGTTTAACCTCAGCCGGCAACTAAGCACCACAGAGCCGCTCGCTCACTCCCCCCTCAGCGGGATGGGGAAGAGAATCAGAAGGGTAAAAGTGAGAAAACTCGTGGGTTGAGATAAAGACAGTTTAATAGATAAAGCAAAAGCCGCGCACGCAAGCAAAGCAAAACAAGGAATTCATTCACTACTTCCCATCGGCAGGCAGGTGTTCAGCCATCTCCAGGAAAGCAGGGCTTCATCATGCGTAATGGTTACTTGGGAAGACAAATGCCATCACTCCCAACGTCCCTCCCCCTTCCTTCTTCTTCCCCCAGCTTTATATGCTGAGCATGACGTCATATGGTATGGAATATCCCTTTGGTCAGTTTGGGTCAGCTGTCCCGGCCGTGCCCCCTCCCAGCTTCTTGTGCACCCCCAGCTTTCTCAGTCGGTAGAGCACAGGAAACTAAAAAGTCCTTGGCTAGTGTAAGCACTACTTAGCAACAACTAAAACATCGGTGCGTTATCAACGTTGTTCTCATCCTAAATCCAAAACACAGCACTGTACCAGCTACTAGGAAGGAAACTAACTCTATCCCTGCCGAAACCAGGACACATTGATACATATCCTCTTCTCCCCAGCAGCCATTCCCTTACTGAGGCCGTGTTGCAGCCCGTTTGCCTGCTTATTTTCAACTTCATGTACTAATGGGTTCCTTTCTAACTTAGGTGAGGTTTACACTACTATATAACTCAGAGTTCTTCTGTGACAGCAAGCCCTGGGTGAGTGCAGACTGGGAGAGTTACAAACTGCTAATTGCACAAAGTTTCTTGTCATCATTTGGTTTTATTTATCTCCCCGCCTCCTATATAATTTCCAGATCAAAACCCTGAAGAGCCTTAGCAGGGTTTGAATCCTTTAATTGTGCGGCTGCAGCCATGTGACTGCCTGGCTGAGTAATTCCCTGCAGAAGGAGACAAACTGCATGTTAAAAAGCAAAACAAATCGTGTTTAAAACATGAACAAGTGGCAGTAGTATACGATACCCATGCCACTTTGCCTGAAATCTCCTACTACTGCTGCAGCCGCATGGAGGCTTGATTTATGGTGGCAAGCTTAGTGATCTGAGGGGAAGAGCATGGGTGGGGAGGGAAGGCTAGCTGGACCTTTGGCTTGTTTCCTTTCCCCTTTGACATCCCTCTGTCTCTGAAACTGGTTTCATCTATCGTTTATCAGAACGACTGGTTCCTCGGAGGTTTCAGTGAGGAGGGTAGGAATCCCTGCCTCGTGGAGGTAAGGAGCAGTCGCCTTCCCCATCGCTGGGGAGCCTAAATCCGTTCTTGCTGTTCTGCAGTGGTGTAAGACAGAAGGAGAAAGAGAGAGCAGCTGGGGTAAAATGTGCAGGGATCTGCTAAAGACCTTCTTCATTTATAGGTAATATATGGGAGGGGGAGGAAAGGGCAGATAAAACCCGATTGTTCCCATTTTACAAAAAGCCTCGCGCTGTTTTCTGGACGGTAATTGCATTGATTGTTCCGACCTCTGTATCTTCCTTTCATATGGGAGCTGGTCATTGAATTGCAACTTGTTTTTCGGCTGGCTGACAGCGGAGAAGGGGCTGTCTGGCACGGCGAGGCTGGATGGGTGTGTGTTGAGCGTATGCGTTTTCAGAGCACAACACTTGGGAAGGCTGTTGCTCAGTTGCCGAAAGCACAGCTGTTGCAGAGCGAGGGAAGGGAGCCTGGCAGCAGCCTTGTAATCTCTATCAGGTAGGCAAATGCGCAAACCATATGCTTATTCCTGCCTGATTTTATTTCTCAAAGTGGCGGTATTATTAGCGGGTAGCGTTTGGGTTCACAAAGTCCTCTTTTCTGCTTGTGGCAGTCAGGCAGGGTTGATGAGAGCAGCTGGGTGTGTTTGTCCAGAAGCCGGTATGTATGAATGAGGAGATCAATAGCTGTGCTAAAAATCACTGAGCCATCTGGGATTTACAGATAGAGGATTGACTTGCAAATCCTACTGAAATTGAGATCTGCAGTAACTGCTGAATAAGAGCACATGTGATGGAGGTGGCGTAGAAAGTTATCTACAAGACCTGAAATGGCCTAGTGGCACTTTTCTCAGCCCTCAGTTGCAAAGAAGCTTAGGAAAGGGTGAGAAAATGCTGAGGTAGGGGGAAATGATGTTCTGCTGCTGATTTTTTTTTAACCCTGCTGTTGACATGTGATTTTGAATGTGATGATAGAAAATGCAGCTGTATTTTACCGGTACCTGGTGGCTACCAAACCCAATCTCTTTACATCTGCATGCAAACTGGGCAAGCCAGGGGGGAGAGGGGGAGAACACAGGTGGAGAGAGGAGAAAAGACTCATTCAGAAAGATGGCAGAGGATGCACTTGGAAATGGAGCTTAGATTTTGAGTCAGTTTTATGCTTATTCTGTGCTCTGTGATTATGCAGAACTACAGCAGCTGTCAAGCTGCAAAGAGGAGCTAGGGACGAACCCAGATCTGAGACTGGAAAGAAAAAGCGCCAAAACAATCTTCTCCTGTAGGTGAAGAAGGTAGTGCATTCGTAACAGAGACTGGTCATCTCTGTAGCACCTTTCAGCGTGGATTTTAAGTGTGGAATTAGTCTGCCATTCTTTCTCAGTGATAAGCAGTGATATTTGCCTGGTTTACTTCACATGAAGAAACTGAGGTATGGGAAAGTGTTTCTGTGTGTCAAGCTGTTCTAAAACATGGCCAGGAATGGAGAGAAGCTGGTTGCTGGCATAGGATGCCGTGATCATAGACCCGTGTAGCAGCCCGGTAAATAGATACGTGTTCATGGTATGGAGCAAAATGGGTATTCTGTTCTATGTACTTCTCTGCTGTCTTTCAACATGGACAAAAACAGATGTTGAAACTCAACCATCCATAACCATGCTAGACATCCAAGCAGGAAAATAGTAACATTTGAAGCCTGGAGAGAGTAAACAACTTAGCCAATGTCAAAGAAGAAGTTTGGAAAAGAACTGGAAATGCAAACCAAATCCCTCAGTGTTTTATTCACTAACCCATTCCAGTAAAGCAAAATAACAGCTTTTCTCTTTTAATTGTTTCTTTTTTTCCTGGCAGGTCATGACCTGATCTTATGTTAGCTTCGATAGTTGCACTGTCCTTCTGTGCTAGTCTAGCCTCTAGTTTTAAGAGGTGGTTCTAGTATTTATTTTACGGAGTTGCTGTGTGTAAACCTACATAAGAGAGGAGATGATTTTGGTGGCAGGTGATGTCATCTCGGAACTACATATAAGCTAGTTTGTAAATAAGCGTGGGAACACAAAATAAAATGTGGTACATGATTGTTAGTCCCCCCTAACAGTGGTACTGCTAACTGTGCTGTATGTTCGGAGGTTTGTCAGTGTTAACAGTATTTGCCAAATCTTTTCCCTGAATTTATTTCTTAGTGGAGATATTCACAGTAAAAAGGCTTCAGGTGAAACTTTGATAAGTAGAAGGCATCCTTCATAACTGTAGTTGTCGCTGCATCACACAACAGATGTACCGGTGACAGGACCTAACGCTACTGCCCTTGCTGATGTGTTAGTAGAGCTACGCTTACTGCACTGGTGTTCATAATAAGCAGAGCTGGGTCTCTGTAAAGCTCACCTCTTTGACTGAGACTGCAACCCTGGTTCTTCTGGTCCAAAAATATAGACCATAGTGAGTTGAAACTGAGAAGCAGTTGGTCTTGTCTTTTGTTTTGTCTTCTTGAGCTGCACCTACTGGAGAACGTCTCTTCTCCTGTGACCTAGACCACTGAGTGGCATCACTCTGCAGGGCAATCTCCCTAGGTAGACACTTAAGGTTATATTCATTGCTTGTGTAATGCCATTGTTCAGTGAAATTACAGGGGGATCTGTGTAGTCAAATATGTTCACAGCTATCAAGGAAGCTCGCTAGATAGTCCTATATGTAGCTAACAGCATATCACTACAGTATGTTTCAAAGATATTGAAGAAGACGAACAAGAAAAAAAATACGCTTTGATTGTCTCCTTACAAAATTTTTCTCCATGCTCCCCACTCCCAGGAGATCAGGAACTGAATGATCTGAAACTTCTTTCAGCAGAGTCATGCTGATTTCCATACATTGCCTCCACTGAGGGCGGTAAGATTTAGGAGTAGGTAGCTAGGAAGGCAGACCTGTTGATTTTCGTAAGGGGTAGTCAGTCTAACTGAAGATTAGGCTGTTAATCTCTGAAGGAACCATCATGCTTTATTGGATAAATGATTTGCAAAGGAGAACTTCTCCAAGGAAACTGGATGTGGTGCGTGACAAAGGCAGAGAATGGTCCAACACAATCTTTCATATGTTGATTAGAAGAAAATTTCTGGCACAACAGAGATGCTAGGATCTGATAAGTCAGATTGAGAAACAAACTAGAATTTACTCATTTTTGCCTTGATCTTCAAGCAATAGACTGCAATAGGTGTGTGAGTAAAGTCCAGATTCCTCAAAGTTTCTGATCCTACCACTATCAGATAGTGGAACAGAAGGTGTCTTCAGTGTTTTTAACAGCCTATCAAGCTGGTAAAGGAGTGAATGTGCCTGTTAGAAAGTCTGTGGTTTAATATTAACCTGAGAGGGTAAAAAAAAAAAAAAAAACACAAAAATAAACAAAACAGAAAAATCTGTGCAGGGTTGTATTATGAAGTAGAATGAGTAGAGGAGTCACGGAGTCCACTTGTAGGTGAAGCACAGAGCAAACTGTAGCTGTAGCTGTGACTCTGACCAGCATTGCAGTATTTCTGCCTCTGAGTAATTCTTGTTTCAGCCAATCTTGGTCTGATAGGGCAATGTAAAATTCCTGTAAGAAATGGCAAAATGTATCTGGTTTTCTAGTTCTCTTAACCAGTTGTCAGATCCCCATAGATTCACAGTGTTGTTGACAATTCAAGAGAATGCTTGGAACTTTTTTAAGTGCAGCTGTAGTGAAAAAAACAACTCTGCAGGAAGAGAGCATTTTTTGAAAGGCGAGTGTTGTTTAATAGTTGTTTCCCCTCTCTCATGACAGATGCAAAGAATAAGAAAGATGAGCGGAAGCCCACACTATGGAATACGTAATATTCTTGCCAAAAATAATTTTTTTCACACTTTGAGTTGTTTCAGAACAGTGAAATAGGAAAAAAGTCCCATGTGATTACCCAGACTTTACTCAGTACCAAAACAAATTGGAGTATTACTCTCAATTTTTCATGCTGTTTTTCTAAATCTAGTTTTTTAGGGATCTTCAATTTGAGTTAGACAACTTTTCTCAAAATTATTTTCCAACATACCAAAAGTCAGTTTTGAGTAAACCAACACTACTTAGCATCACAGAATAATTTAGGTCAGAAGGGACTTCAGAGTGTCAGGTCACTCAGTTTAATGGTTTAATGTTAAAACGATGCTCCATTCTGTAGCAGTTCAGTGCAAAAGTGGGCAAGACTTAACTCTTCGGAAAACTTAGCCTGTGAGTCTTTAAAGCTGTAGAAGAGAGCTATATTCACATGTATGTATGTAGCTGTTAGCTACGTATAGGACTATCTAGCGAGTTTCCTTGATAGCTGTGAACATATTTGACTACACAGATCCCCCTGTAATTTCACTGAACAATGGCATTACACAATTTGGGAGATTCGTTGGGAAGAGGGACTGTATGCAAAAGCTTTGGGGCTTTTTCTTTCTCTCTTTTTTTTTTTTTTAAACTTATGCAGTGGGAAGCTCTGTTTTGTGGAGCACTGGAAGGCCAGGCATTCCTACAGAAATGATATATTTTCCAAAATACTCCACCTTTTCCGGACGTAATGGCAGGCTGGGCTGCAAGCCGTATTTTCCGTGGTGTGTTTTGCCCTCAGGCACTCAAGGCTGACTGTTCAAGTGTGAATCCAACTCAAAATGTTCTGAAGCATGGAGCATTTGTCTTTTTCATTTCGATAGTTTATATACACTTAGAAATGTATTGGGAAAACACTTAAAAGCCAAAAAGCAAAAACCCTTCAATATCCTGCTGGAAAATGATGATCAGGAGAAGCCCTCAGAATCTGCATGGATTTGACATCAAATCAGAGCCTTTCCAGGAATGAAAGGGATCTGCTTTTGGAGTCAGCACAATTACACAGGGGTTGAATCTGTCTCACCTTGTACCTTTCCCACCTTTTGCTTAATGTGGTGCAATTGTAGAAACTTGTAGAGCACCGTTCTCACTAATAGAAATATCTGTAGATTAATCAGGCTGCGGTACTTAACATTAAATCTTGCATATTATAATTGACTGTTATGTCATGCTAATGAGATTTCTTTCGGGTTTACTGCTTGCATGCTGCTGATCCAGACAGCCAAGAGTTTTGGTATTCTTTTAAGCTCAACTGCGCCTTACTGGCTTTTCTTTTTTTTTTTTTTTTGCGCGGGGGGGGGTGCACAGGGAATAGTAGATGACTTCTCTGTTGAATATTTTATCTGTATCTGAAACAAGTTAATAGGAAAGAAGGGTGTGTATTTAAGCATATGAGGCTTCTGAGGCATCTTAGTTTTAATTAACAAAAACCAAACAGAACCTGAAAGTAGATTTGTATCTTTGTTAAATATCCAAAATAAAAAATGGCTGAGAATAAGGATGGAGAGTGGAGGGGGGAAGGAAGAAAATAAAGCAGCAATGGCTTTTCTCCTTTCATTTCTGCTACCGTAAGCAGTTAAACTGACTAGAGTGAAAAGATCCAAATGATGTAACTAGCCAAATGTACTTTCTCTATTTCCCAAAGGCCAAGCTAATCTAGTCACTGGAGACCTGACCCAGATGAGTTACATATCCCAGGGAAAACTTCAGTCTTGAAATGAGCATTGAAGGAGGGTTGGTGGGATCATTAGCATTGAGAGGCCAGAGCATCTCTGCCACTGCGCCCGAGCCATGACCACCCATACTTTAAATTTACCTGTTTTGCTCTAGTTTTTCATGGACATAATATAACTGCTTACCCCACAGCAAGAAAATGACCCAAGGAGATTTCATCTGTACAGACACATTTGTGCTTAGGATGCAAAGTGAGCATAGTTCTTTGAGAGGAGAGATGGGCTTAGCATCCAGGTGACTATTATTTATTGCTACTGGTTTTAAGACAGATCTCAAGTGAGAGTAAGTGATTTAGCCATGTTGAACTCGGTAGACTTATGCTATCTTACACTAGCAGTATATCAAGCTAATTAGTATGGTGTTCTGCATATTTATCTCAGCGTGAAAGAAGCTTTGTCCCATTCACAAGCCATGTCGATGCGGTAGCTCCAAGGCCTAAGCATATAGTCATGAGCAGCAGGAGTGACTAACCTCTGCTTAAGAAACGTCCTTTAGGTCTGAGGTGGTGGATTTTCCCCTTCTGCCAAAACAATAAGCCATCTGCAGAGATAAATAAGTGCTGGCGTCCTTATCAGTTATTTACAGATGCCTTAAATAGCAGAAGCAATGGGAGGCATTCGGTCTGGATGCCATGGTGTTGAATGGTGATTTGTTGGGGTTTTCGCTTAAAAAAAAAGAAATTGAGAAAATGAACCACCACCACCAATCTAGAGTGGGCCCTAAGACGGCTGGCCTTGGAGAACTGGCAGGCTAAGGAGGGCAAGGAGAAACCATCTGACAAAAAAAACCAGCAGTGCTAGCAGTTATAGGGGCTGAACAGAGACATTTCTTGCAAAGACCAAACCAGTTTGAAGGAGCCATGGTTGAGTCTGTGCTAGCCTTCATTGTAGGCACCGAGACTACTTACCAAGTCCACAGACTGACCCAGACTGCCCTAAGGGACAGACTGCAAACCAGGGGGCAGCAAGTTCACGCTCGGATGCAGCAGAGGCTGTGCTCCATGCCAAACTCTGTCCTAGTTAGATCAGGATTGTGTCTGTCCCTCGTGTAGGTTGTCCAGGAACTTGTTTTGTAAGAGACGTGATAAACTGGCAATCAGCCTTGCATGTGTTCATCTTTTTATTTCTGATGCATAACTTTTCGGGAGAACAGTGTTGGTTTTTTTTACAGCCATTAAAATGGACCTGTTGTTTTCAAGTCTTTGAGACCTCTGTGTCATTTTGGAGTGGTTATGACCTGTTTTGTATCTGAGCTTTCTTGCTTACAAGCTGCTTTTCCCTGAAGAAGTGCTGTTATCATTGCTGCGCTTGATAACCCTGCTTCTGTTGCTTATGAGTCTCAGTGTCTCCAGGAGTCACGGTCGGCTGATACAGAGCTGTTTCTTTGCTGTCTGGTTGTAAAGTCCATGGTGTCATTTCAGAATTTGTATTTAAAGATGGGATTAAAATTGGTGGGGTTTAGGCTTACTTTTTCCAAACAATTGCTGTTTTGTTTTGTTTGCTAATGTGGCCAGCTGGATACATCTTACAGGGGGCTGCCTTTTAGAAAATTCTCATGCCTTGCTTTTGAAAATCTTCAGTGCACTTCAAGCTAGGCCTCCATAGTCGCTAGTTGTATTTGGAAACTTGCACCTTCAGACTGGCCTTTTTATTTGTTTTCTTTTTTAAATCATCTTTCTTTGAGACCTCAAGGGAGAGACAAATTAATCATAATCTGGTGACATTCCATTAGGGAAACAAAATTCTTTTTGAAGTCTCTATGCAGTTATTACAGGGAAACTTTCATTGTGTCAAAACCTCAGAGATTAAATGTGATAAGACTGTGAAAAACAATATCCATTTCAAGAATGCAACAAAATATTAAGTTTGTGCTGTGAACTAGTTTGCCATACACTTTCTTCTCCTTAAAACAGACGCAAATTACCTAGAATGGGGTATTGCATCAATAGACAAAAGGTGTGTGTCTTTGTTTCTCAGGCCAACGTTCAGCGTTACGTGAATGTCCATGTTTGCATAAGAACGTAGGTATGGTGCCTTCCTTGCGCTCCCAGCATCTGTGGGGTGTAATTGGCAAAGCACTGGAAAAGGTAACTCATTACAGCTACTGTTGGAAACTGAAACAGTAGCTCAGGGGAATGGGATATTGAGTTCTGCACCAAGTTTGGCACTAATGGATGGCAGGGATGCAGTGAGCATGGCTGGTGCTCAGAGTATTTGAAGGGAGGGGACAGGTTGCTGCTGGCTTGCTTTCATCTCATTCCCCCAAGCAGGTAGTAGAATAGCTGACAGCCATGTCCAAAGGAGAGTGATAACATGACATTACTCAGCCTTATTTAGGGCTAGGGAGAGGGAAATGCTGTATTTATAACTTTCCCAATACATGCCTGTTCTTTTTCATATGCCGGCTTGTCTTTTTTTGAGACTGAGAGAATATATGTTCTCTGAGCAACGCACTTGCCATTTAGGGTGCCAAAATAGGGCGCGTTCCCTGCATCTGAATGGGGTGGCTGGTCCCTCGGTGAGGGCCCTCACTCCAACCAGCCTAGAAAAGGAGAGTCCAGAATGCATGTAAGCTGTTGCATTTTTATCAAAGCAGCAGTGGTTTCTGACAGCTGTAGGTTGACCCTCCATATGCGTCCCAGCAACGCAGATCTCTGCCCCTTGTAATGAAATGCCCAGTTGCCAGAGGAAGAAGGAACTGGTCACCAGTTGAAACTCAACAGGCACTGGGCAGGATCTAGAAGTCTACAATCATTACTTGAAACGGAAATTGTGTTCTGGCACCATGTAATTGAATGCAGACCTGAGCACTCTTGAAATGATAATGAACCACAAAAGCTTGAGGCACTAGATTACGATGCCAGTTCTTATGGTAGGCATCAATTTATCAATTGTCTTGATAGAAATGAGTATCTCATACTGTGCTAAAATTGGGCTTCTGCAGCAAATCAAAGCTAAACAGTAGGATTCATGTATAGATGCATAAATCGTAGTTATGCTTAGCAATGCTCCCCCCCCCATTTTTCCCTGTTTCACAGGGACAGTAAAGTCATTAATCGTTGCTAGTAAGAAGCTTTAAAAAAAGAGACAAAAAAGCTAGGGAAAGTATCAACAATCCAGTGTTCAAAGTGAAAAGTGGTTACTGATAGGAGTCCTGTCTTATTTAAGCCACTTGAAAATGTATTACCTAGAGTAAGAGAGCAGCGGATGGCAGTTGCATTGCTAGATTGCATCTGCTGTACCGCAGAGCATGCTCTTTGGCTGGTTAGGTGAGATTCTGAGTGTGGGAGGAGATACATTTTGAGCCTGATTGGGGCTTCAGATCTCTTTTTGTGAGGAAAAAGTGTACCCACAAAGGGGAAAGAGGCACTCTGCAGTGCTGAGCCTGCTCCGGAGAGGCTCGGATGCCACTGGCACTGCAGGGAGGAGTGCTGCTGGGAAGTCATGCAGGACTCGGGCATACACTGCTTACCCTGGTATTGTTTCTGCTTGTCTTTTAAATGAAAGTACTGCTGTACAGTTTCTAATGTCCCCCACCACATAATACATTCCCTGTGAAATGTAATGGAAAGTTACTGCTGTAATTAACTCATTGATTGTTTAAAACAATTGCTAATTGTACCTGGCTGGAAAGCTGGGAGGATCTCACTGTCGCTAATGTGACTGGATAATTATAGATTTTTCTTTTCATATTTTTTCTGTAAAACATGTTTTCTTTGCAGGAGCTTTTATTTCTGGCCAGCTAACTTTCAGATCCTGTGAATGGCAGATGCAGGCTAGCAATCAGCCCTGGGGCAGCAAATGGGATGAAGATATTTCAGACCTCAATAACTCTGCTCCCTTAGGGACACGCTAGGCAAACAATGTATTCATTTTTATATGTAATGCATGGAGGCTACTACAAAGCTGTGAAAAACACAGGTCTGTGCGATAGCAAAGAAGTCTATATACCACTGGAAACATCATCTTTGGGAAGCTTCTTCTAAGTGCCAGAACATGGTTCAGTTGTTCTTTTTTAGAAAAGGAAAGAAATAAAGAAAACAAATATCCTGGAAAGCCACCTCTGAGATGCTGCTTCTGCATCTTGGCGTAAGAGCCTGTACACAGCCTGCCACAACCCACGCACATTCGGTATTTCTTTTCAATAGGCAGCGCGGTTGCTAACCATTACCGCAAATCCTGGGGAAGCTGGCAAATGTCAGCTCTTTCATCTTCTGCTTCTCACAGCCAGTTAACAGTATGTCTGCATGGCACAATGTATTAGCACAGTACTTCTTCCAGATATATGTTATGCTCTGTGCATCCCTGTGCAGCAATGCATTGGTCTCTGTGGATACGTCTCTTTTAAAGCAAATGCAGGTCCTAGGCCTTGGAGTAGCAGCAACTTGCAGCCACTTCTTGCAAAGATATTGGGAGACTTTTTAAGTGAATGTGTCCACAAGGACTGGCTGGAGCCACCATAAAAAGCACGCTACTCTTTTCTGATGTCTATCTTGCACCTCTGTCTCAGACATCCCGTCAGTTTGTGCAAACCATTTCTGTATCTCAGGTATTTATCCACAAAATAAGTACCTGTTTGTCTGTCTGTAATGGGACAGGGACTCCTTCTGAGTCTTTACTGTAGTGACTAACCCTTGTATCTTTTCTGAGGCTTCCAGGACATATTGTGGTACAATTATAAATAGTAATATTTTCTTCGGGGGCTCTGTGTTTGTATGTGCAGTTTAGCTACACTTCAGGTATTGGTGTATCTTGAGAGTTTTTGCCATTTCAGTGATGCCCTAATAATCACCATTGTAATGGGCTCACGCTACTTAAGGACTGAATTCGGCTATCCTTGCTGGAACCGAGTAGTATATTTTCCTCACTCTGCATCCATAAAATAATATTAATGTCTAAAGCAAGACATAGAGGAGGCCTTCTTTACACGATATAAACTTCAAGGATATCAAACATTCTCTTTGAATTGAACTTCCCATAGTGTGGCTGGAGAGGTTGTGGGTGTTCTTTTTCTTTGAAAATTACATCTGTAGTCATGGGATCACTTGCCTCATACTGAGCAATGCAAAAGACATTATACAGCAACATTTGCGTGTATTTGCATCCAGCTTAACATGGCAGGGCAGTTTAAGTCCACATTAATCTGGATATTAACTTTAGAGTAGTTATTTCATAGCTTCATGGGGGAAGGCAAAGCTGCTGAAGAGTTGACACAGATCCAGTAGGATGCTCTTCCCATAAGACAAAGCCAAAGTGAAATGTCAGTGTATACAGGAGGAGAGTTATCAAACAGAAATCAGTCTGGAACATCTGTTTTAGGAAAGGCCTCAAAGTATTGTGGTAAAGGAACACATTTTTGAGGAATGAAGTGTGCCTGGCTTGTTTGTTTGCTTTTCAGGGCGAATGGACTCACGGCGTAGCCTCAGAGCCACTGACATTCTCAAACCTTGAGGCAGCGGCAACCTGAGAATGCAGTGGCAGACGGGGCCTATTGGGCACAGGAGAAATGTTCTTTAGTTGCGTTTTTTTCCATGTGAGGAAGGGGGGTGGGGGTGGGGGGTGTGTGTTTGCTTGTGTAATATCTTATTGCCAGAATTTGGTAGTATTAGGTTTTTGCCAAGAAAGAGTATTCTCCAAAGATGCCCAGTTTGACTTAGTTGAATGCATCTAAAAGAGAAAATCTGTTGAATGCTTATTTAAATAATTCTTTACCAGCTTAGTGGGTTGGAAGTAGTCCTCCCATTTCCATTTCAATTCTGATATCAATGAGTCGCTTTAAAAAGCCTAAGAAGCAATGAAGATTCATTTCCTTAGCCTAGATCTGAATCTAGCCTTAAATACTGTAAGTGCTTGTTTGAATCCAGCTCTGAGAAAAAAAAAAAAGCAGAGGAAGATATGAATAAATTCGAACTTTCTGACCATATACCAACATTTAAATTCTGTCTTTGGATCAAAAATCAGTGCTAGTGACCAGAAAATAAGATTTTAATGCTCTGCTCTGAGAAACTACCTTGAGGTAGAATGAGAGAAAAAAAGAATACTTTTAATTGTTAATGGGGGAAGTAGTGCAGGAGATGGTTTTGCAAGATGGGATTGATCAGGACTGTAATTAAATGGCGTCTTAAAGAAATAAAGAGAAGCTCAGTGTAGATTTATTTTTTAAAGAAAGCTGGATTTACAGTGCTGCAGATGTTTTGCTTAGAATAAGCATCATTGACCTGGAATATGAAAGTGTGCCAGCGTACTCACTGGAGCATTGTTAATGCCTGTGGTTGGGTTTGTTTCGGAATCTGTGGTTTGAATTTCAATGTATTTCATTTTGTGAGTACAGTGATCTACAGAGAATGTTTAATCTACAGAGATTAAAATTATAAAGGTATACCAAGCATCCAAACACAAAGCTTTGCATTGTGAATTTTCCCTATTCTGTTTTGGTTTTAACTAAGTCATCCCAAGTGTGTAGATCCATCGTTTCCTGAAAACCTATTTTTGCAAGGCTTACATTATCAAAAATCTTTATTAGGACAACTGTGTGTTCGAAGAATGTTTTCACATTTTTAAAAGGTACGTGTCTTATCTGACCTGTCATCCAGGCACCTTTTGCAGCCAAAGATATCAGAAAGCGATGCCTGAAACAATTGAAAAATTACCAGAAAACCTCTGTAATCATAATTAAAATGATAGTTAAACAATATTTTGTTTGCGTTCACCCGACATACTTTTTTTACTGCCCATCCTCCCAACCAGTAGACAAATAGAAGTTATTCATTTACAGAATGTTGGCAAACAGTTTTAGACCCTTAGGACTAAAAAATATTGATATTACAGTGTCTCTCATCTCAAACAGTGCTGTGCTTCTTGTCCACACAGGCAAATGAGTCAGGCTTGCAGTGCCTCCTGTGTCTACTGACGCATGGAAGAACCACCCTAAACTTTAATAATAAGTATCTATTATGCACAGGCAAAGTGTATTTTCTGAGTTGCTTCTGTGAAGCAGTTGAGCTCTGTGTTCTGAATCTGAATGATCACACTCAATTTCAAAACCTGTGAACAAACACAAAGGTCATGGGTATTGTCCTTCACACCTCAGGATCCTCAGGACCACGAGTCTTCCTTGCTATTTTCCCAAAAGCTAGTGTTCTCTTGGTAATTGTTTGTCCCTGGATGATATATCATCTCGTCAAACCTATCACCACCAGCTCTGAAACTGGACAGCTGTAAGCCTTTGGATATCCTGGGGCTATGCATTAGAAATCTTGATGTTTGTAGAAAGGTCCCAATGTCATTATTTGTGTGCAGCAAAAATGCTTTGTCAATGCTCAGAGTCAAATGTGTCAGGAGACAGATTGTAAAGATAATAGATTTATTCAATCCATGGGCTTTTAACAACAGAACAAAACATCAGAAAGATAAGGTAACAGAACACAGGAGTATATGTGAGAGTAAAGAAGTTCCTTGACTGCTCTAGCATTTCAACTAGCTCCCAATTTCTTCTCCTGAATCAAGCTGCAATCCTTTCCCCTTCCTTTGTTGTGCAAAATGCCCGCTTCTCTCAGAGGATGGGGAGAAGATGCAGAAAGAAATGAAGGAAAAGAGATCGCCTTCTCCTGTGCCGTCCAAAGCTAGACTCCCTTTGTCTCTCCTTACAAAATTGTGCTTCTTTCTTTCTAGCCATGGGGACATCTCCTTCTACCTCCTCCCTCAGATGCTTTGATTAATATTACTTGGTTGTACCTGAATTAGCCTATTCCTGCCTTGGAGACATTCACAAGTCCTGAAGACCTACTCCTAAACTCTGTGCTTCAAACTTCTTCTTATAATCGTAACTATTTTAACTTTGGGAGAATTGTCAAAATACAAAATCTGATTGTATGGACTGCGCAGCCTAGAATGGGGAACTGAAGATTGGCTAACCTCTCCCCGGCTCCCCTCCACACTGTTGGTTCTGTGGTAGTCATTCTAGGAACCCAAGGAAACCCATGTTTAAAAAGTTTGCAAAGTCCAGTTATTTGACATGATTATACTGCTGCAAATGCCTAACATGGTCCCATTGCACAGAACCAGAGTAGAACGTGCAGCAGAGTAACATTGCTTAGTAGTGTGCTAGATGAAGCACTATGGTGCGTGGTATTTTAAATCCATGCTAGGTCGGTGGCAATGACAGTGGACTGCATCAGTATAACCCCACTAATGGGTCAGGTCGCTGTCTCTTGTCCTTGGTTTATTTCTTTTCTTTTCCCATGCTGAACATATTTTCATAGCTTCCTTCTCTCCTCCAGCTTTCTTACCTCTTTTTGGCCCCTTAACTAAGTCTCCGTTCTCCACTACCTCTAACCTCTTCTCTCCTCAGGTACTTCATTTACTATTCCCAAAATGTAAAAAATGGAGGATTCATAATTCTGAGTTGATGAAAATTTCTGGTAAGGAGCTGGACTACAAGTTGTGACTTGGAAATCCCAGTGCTTATCTGACAGTAACCCAGTAGAAGAGGCAGTTGTCCATTGTGTGAAGATGATGTTTATAGCTTTTGCTAGCGAGCCAGAAGCTGACGCCATTCCCTGGTACTAACTAACACACCTTCTCTTTCTTAGTGGGGGGATTTGTGAGAGCAGCAGCAGACTCTTGACAGATGCTGATGAGCATGGTGGCTAGAAAAGGGCACCTTCTGTTCTTTGCTTCTCTATATAGACTGCAGTTGTGCCCAACATGCACTGTGCAATTTCTAAATGCCCAGGCAGGAAGAATTGGCTTGTAATTGAACATAGAGTCAAATAAAACTCTGGCACATACTTTCTGTAAGACATTGGACAAGCTATGCTGTCTTTCTCTTTGTCATATTTAAATGATACTTTTACAGTTGTATCTAGTTGAATCCTAACCTTTTCAAGGCTGGGTTGTTTGAACAGTACCTTGTATAAAGCACCTCCTCATGCAAGTGGAGGTGCTTATTACAGATAATTACTTATGAATAAGCCTTTGTCCCAAAAAGCTTACAAGAGACCAAGTTCATTCCATACAGCCTGATGAAATAAATCAGATGGCATTCACGTTCAGTTGGTACTGACTTGACCTGAATTTAACCTGTCTGATACAAAGATGAAAATCTTTCCATATCATTATGAAACCCCTTCAACCATTCATCATCGCTAATTGCTAACTTCGTTATCCCCTAGCTAAGCAGCAAGCCAACTATTCATAATAGCTTTATAATAAGCTGCTTCGTTCTCTACAACCCATGTTCTTTGTTTTGTCACTTTCTTTGCTTTTAAGTCCTGCTTCGGTCAGAAGAAAAGAGAAAGAGCAAAGCAAACACTTGTTCGCCATTACTGGTCCCTGCGCTTCCGCTCGGAGGCCAGATTGGCCTCACAAAATTCCTGCTCCTCTCCTGCATGCAACCACAGCTAGTGCCCTATATTGTCAGGGGCTGGAAGCCTTTCCATATGCCCCTCTCTGTGTTTCTGTGCAGGCATTAAGAGAGTGGTGCCTCAGGCAGCCAGAGCAGCCCTTTGTCGTGTGTTTCCCAGGATATTTGTCCTCTGGCAACCAGAGCGTGGTGGTGACATTCCTTCAGATGGAGGCAGTTAGGAAGCGGTGGAGGAACCTCTATCAGGAAAAGTTACAAGGCATATCTGCAAAATGTGCATAGTTCAGGGTTTCTCAAAGCGGCTAGAAAAATGGTGAAATATGGCCAGAAAAAAAGCGTGGTGCCTTAATATGAAAAGCTTATTGGCAGCTTATAGTGCATGAGATCTCTCAAGAAGAGAAGCTGCAGGTCCCATGAGGAAGAAAGCCGAAAGTCTTCCCTGGAGAAAACTGAAAAGCTGTGTATATTCCCATGAGCGCAACTCACCAGCCTCTTACCAATGGGCTGTAGCGCGGTCACATCCCACTCAAGTATCTCATCTGAGTGGTTGAAAGCTGTTACCCTGACAAGCAAGCTTGGTCACTTTGCAGTTGCAGAGTGCAGAAATACAATCACACACCCCTGTGAGCTAGTCTTTGGTCCTAGATTGCCTTTGGTTGTTAGCACAAAGGTGTACAAGTCAGAGGAAGATATTATTGATTGAATGTTTTAGAATCATAGATTAATTTAGGTTGGATGGGACCTCCAGAGCTCAAAGCAGGTCTAGTTAGGTCAGATTACTTGGGAACTTATCCATTCCAGCCTTGAAAACCAACAGAGATGGAAATTATACAACCTGCCTGGGCAACTTGGTCTTATGCTTGGTAATAAGTAATTAGTAGTCTCACCTTTAAGCCTTAATCTGTTGTGGGGAGGGGTTCTTTTATGCAGAAGCGTTTGCTTCAGTGCAAGTATCACAAGAGAATGCAAACTGTGTTCTCTCCTGAATCTTCTCTCAGCGTGGTCTTTAAATACTGCTTATGAACAATGAGTTCTTAGTTGTTCATGGTGGTGTAGGAACATAGATGTGTTTGGCCTCTCAGTATACATTTTGTTGATAGATTTCCAGTCATAACCCATAAAGTGATTGAAAGCTTCCAGCTGCTATTGGCCTCATGATGCACTCAGAGCCTTACCAAAGTCTTGAAGCACCAAAGTCTTGAAGCTGGGATGCTCTAAGCTCAGAGGATTACTGCACTAGAGAAAACTTGAAGAAGATCATTAGGACAAAAAGTCTGTTGAAATGTCAGAGTGCATTGTATACTGCAGTCCTGAGCTTTGCTGGGGCCCCTTGGAATTTCTGTAATACAAAGTAATAAAAAAGATCTGCAGTGGGTTTTACCACTATTTCGCTGCATTTCCTCCACTGTGAATGAAACGCATATTGTACTGCAGACTTTCTACTTCAGCCTTTAGTCACACGTTCTTCTCTGGTTCAAACCTTTGGTAAAAGCAAAATCTTGCTTTTTGTGCTGCCTTTGCTCCCTGGAGACTTAGATTTTGGCAGATAGGCATTATGGATCATGCAGGTGGAGCAGCTGGATCCGTAAAACCTCGAAAAATAACATGTTAGGAGTAAGTTCTTACTTCTTATGAATAATTTACACACGTGATAGCTAAGGTTTCAAAGAGTAGTATAGGTATGTAGTTATACATTATGACTGCATCATTGAGAAAGCTGAATTAGATTTTAGCTGTTAATATTTCCTCCTTTTATAAAAGGCCCTGAAAAATTACTAAAATCTAGTCTGGATCTTGAGGCTTTATAATTATCCAATGGGCAGATGTTAAAAAGCTCAGCAAATTTCACATTAAAATATGTTCCAGGATTTCAGCAAAAACTGATTATTACAGCTATTTCTTCAGATCCTTTAGCACCCTGCAGCTTCTTTTGTTGACTGCTATTCAAGGTTTTAAAGAGGCAAACAATGCTTAATATGGCCTTTTGTCAGCAAGATCTGTTGATGGCACATGTATTGTCTGTTGGTGTTGTAGAGACTAGCCTGGTTATGTTAAACTCTGGGGACAGTAGGGGAATGATGACATAGGACTGATGCAAAGCCAAACTTTTCCCTCTGTGCTTTGTGCTTCATACCAGTCCACAGTGAAAGTACAAGCAGCAACTAAGAGATAGGAGTTTGATGATTAAAAATGACTGGGCTGCAGTAAAGATAATAGGGGCTAAAAGGAGGAGAGGAAGAATCCTTTTCTGCTGCTTTTCTTTGGAGAAAGTGAAAGGCTCCTCATGCAGATTTCTGTGCTGTTCAGAGGAGCCTGTGTTTATGCTCATTATATTGTCAGAAGCTTCTTGCTTCATTTCAGTACTGCAAGCTGCTAGCTCACTGGGAGATATGTATAGAAACGGCATGCTATTCCTAGGGATTTGTGTTGTCTTTTTTTTCTAATTTGAGAAAAATGTGAGTGCTTATTGAAGTGAGGAGATTGACAGTGTGTGGAGGCAGATGCTTATGAAAGCTTCCCCCTACAGCTTTGCCAGTGTATGTACCTCAATCGTCCTTTGCAGCTGCCCTGATACTGCTGGTTCCTGCACTGTTCGTGTGTAATTATAAAGTGCTTTTCAGCGGTGGGGAAGCCTCTGAAGATTGGGAGGGTCTGTCAGTTCAAAGGCACCCTGAAAGTTTGAATGTCAATTCACAGCTTTCCTAATCTCTCTTTTTCTCGTCCTTCCCTTCATCTGCTTTCTCTTCCTACTGAATGTTACTTCCCTTCACCTGATGTTCCCTCCTGAATCTCTGCCTGCCTGCCTACTCATTTGTACCTCTGTTAGACCTCGTGAACATTTAGCTTGCTCCTTCAGCTCAGCCTCTTATCCTCCATCTGAGCTTGGCCAGGGTTTGACTTTACTGGACTTGCTGTCTGGCTTTCTCCACATGTCCATCTTCCAAAGCTTTTGCATTTTATTACTTTCTCAGATTGTCTCAAACACAATGGCGCTGGAAACCACAGGAACTGTAGCGAGCCATTAAACTGAAATGAAAACTCATTAGTTTTGTGTGGCAGACCCCGTGGCCCACAAGAGACATGGCAAGTCCCGGGCCATTGGCGTGGAAAGTTTGGGTGAGAGTGTAAAACCATGTTACTGCAAATGAGCTCTTTGGGGCTAAATCTGCAAAACTTATTATTTTTCATTTGCCTTTTTTTGTGTGTGTGAAAGTGTTCCTTAAACAAGTGTGCTTCATGCACAGTCATTTCCCTGACCTTCAAGTAAACTGTTCTGAATTACAAGCAACAGACTTAATATGAGTCATTTATAAAGGCAAAAAATCCAGTCATCCCTATTATGTGCTGATCCTAACTTTGTCCGCTGTAGGCTGGTGATCTCAGTAGCCAGTAGAGAGTTTCTGAGATAATAACTATCCATTTAGTTGCTTTGAAATAAACCTTTTGGTCTGTCTAGCGATTTCAAGCCATGCTCTTATTTATTTTGGATGTATTACTTCACCAAAGATACTTACAGTCTGATCCTTCTCCATAATTTCAGCTTG
>NW_008825071.1:5814588-5822519 GCF_000699105.1 Pygoscelis adeliae
CAGCAGGAAATGTTAGTCTGTGTATATTCTTAGGGAGCCATGCTACTTGATATCATCAGGAATTAATTTGATTAGTCATGTAGACAGAAGTGCGGGGGCAATCTGTGCTGAGAGCAATGCTTGTGCAAGCTGATTGACTTCATTGCAATTGCCTGTGATGGAAAGTTAGTTTGACCTATTTTCTTAAATTTTCCTTAAAGCCAGATGACTCAGACCTTTCTGGAGACAGGGCAGACAGAGCACTGTGTATGGCTCAGTCCTTGAGCACCTGTGACAGGGGATGGAAAGTCTTAGACCTCTGGGATTTCGTGATATTCATGTCTATCCCACACACTGTAAAAGGGATAGAGTTTCAGGGTATCCCAAGTGGCAGATCTAGAAAGACTGAGTTTTTCTCAGGTGTCTCAAGTTGATCACCCAAGATTTTCAGGCACTTGCAATTACAAGTAGATTTTTTCTCAGCAGTGTTTCTTTTATTCCCATCTTGAGACATGCAATTCTTGAGAAAATAGCAAGAAAACCATAGTGGCATCATGAAAGATGATGACCGTGACCTGCTTTACTGAGGTTTCTTTGTATGCAAGAGTCTCCAGAAAAGGCTGTTCCAAGTCGTTGGTTTGTCACACACAGAAAACTTGATCGGTTTCACAGAGTTTCAAGTTTCTCCGTTGCATGTTGCAAATTCGGGGCTTCTGCTGTATTTTCCATGTTATTTTAAGTCAAACATTTGACTTTGTTGAAATTAATGTTCTTGTTATGAAACAGTTGTAATGCACATCTCTGGAACCCTCCAATTGCCTTCTTTGCTTTGCTTTTCAGACATTTAGTTTTACTTGGAGCCAACAAAAATACGAGTGCCTAGTTTCTATATCTGTAGGAAGAGGTATAAAACTAACCCATGATGTGGGAGCAGTTCTGCCTGTTTTCCACCCAGAGGTGGCCAGGACTTGACTTTATCTACTCCAAGGGCTTCAACTGCTCCTCTGGACCTTCTCCCTCCCTTTTTCATGGCTAGGGGCATTTCTGACAAGACTAAGTCACATTCAGTTTTTCCCCCAGGGGCTTGCTAGACACACAGGCATGCACACAGGCACACTCTGCCTTCTCCCATCACTGAGCTTTTTTTAGCATGCTGTGGGGGAACTTAACCTTGTGAGGAATTATAGATGCAGCCAGATACCTGACTGTGGGTTTGGTTTTGTGTTTTGGGGTTTTTTTATATTCTTCTGCACCTATATATGACAGGTCTGGTTTTAGTGGGAGGAAAGCAGAAGGTGCTTTTTAGAAGAGCTGTTTCTTTATTTATGAGCAGAAGGAAAAAGGTATTTTGGAGGTGGGAGGGGTGAAAATCCAGTGTGTATTGGACTTTTATTCTCTCAGTGTCGAGCAGGGAGTAACTGGCGAGGAAGCTGCTGCATGTTGTAAGTCTCCAAGTCACCAGTGCTATTGTGGTTTGGTATATGTTATGATGTGCAGCCACAGGAATTGCTAAATTGGCCAGGCAGAACTTGTTTCAGATTCCTCCTTGGTTTCAGTCTCGTAATTGCACTGGTTTTGGAACTACTTTTTGTTAACTTCAAGATTGCAGCTGTATCTAAACTGAGGGTGCAGGAGTGCTAGAGTCCCAATTCATGCCTCTGCTCTATCCTGTGTCTATTATCAAGGTAAAAATGGTGTAGGCTTCCATTCCTCTGGAAAGCCAGTTACACAGGACCTGCAAAGTGCTCCAAACAGATCACTAAAACCCCAGGGCATGCCACATCTAAATTAGATAGAAAAATTCAGAGTGGATTTTCTAAGAGAAGAGCTAATGACCTTGTTAGGACTGTAGTGACTAGTGGCTCTGGTGGTAGGACTTGCAGTGACTTTGCTAGAGCTAGAACTTCACCTATAATTTCAGCATAAAGACTGTCTCTTCCTTTGAGTGTCATCTAATGCTAATGGTTGCTTGCTCAGCTGTTTTACAAATCCAGACTCCACATTGGTTCATTGCTGGTGTTTACCGTTAGTTTCATCAGGCCTTTGTGCATTAATTACACATACATGTTTGGGCATTCAAATGGCAGCTCAGCAACTTTGTCTGTCCTGCTGGGTAGAATGACATCTTCCTTTTTATCCTTAGAAGCCCTTTACTGTCAGCAGTTCTTCACACTTGGAGCAAACGGGTGTTTCTAAGCTTATGTGGTTTTTGTGTGTAACCTTTTCTGTTCATTTTTATCACACCATATGGTATCCCATTGAAATAAACCAGGGCTTCTCCTAAATAAGGAGAGAACTCCATCATGGCAAAGCGTGCGCATAGGATGTGGAGAGCCCTGCAAGTAGAGCAAGAATGAGCCGTGTGATGCTTCAGCAGCATTGCTGAACATAGGAAGACCAAGAAAAGGCATTTTCTTTCCCTCCTTCTCCCCTCATTTTGCTTTTGTTCATGTGGCACTCATCGCCTGGCTCTCGGGCTTGTGACTGCAAGGAGTAGCTGGGATTGTTGCTTAAAACTGTGTTTATAGCTGCAGAACTAAAAAGGTCATCTTCTATTTTGGCCTACAGGAGTCTCAGGCTGATTCTCCCTCCTCCTTGCCCTCACAGTTTTGCTGATGTGCCGTGCAGTAAGCAGATATATGCAGAAATACTGTCAGCCTAGCACCCTGGAGCCCCTGCCATGGACCAGAGTCCTGCTGCACTAATTGCCTGGCAAACAGAAAATACTTGGGTATCCGGGTTTGAGTTGTGGCTTGCAAGTAGAAGGATTCTCCACCTGGCAACAAACTCCTTCGGCAAATGTCAGCTGTCCTGAGGTGGCTTTTGCGACGGTTTTTGGCAGTGAATAGAAGATGCTACCAAAGGGGGTACTGTGTTAGTGGCTGATTCCTCTGTTGTAGTCAGTGGATCAAATTGTACGTATTTTCCTCTTTACTCCAAGTTGATCAGTTTGTTTCAGTGTGTGTAATACAACATCAATGTATACATTAATCACCAGAGCAGCTGGTAATTAGTTAATTTATCTTTTATCTCTTCTTTATTCTCACTGGGATTCATAGTACAGTGGGCAGAGGAAACAGGAAGGAAAGGAAAATATTTCAAAAAAATTGCCAAGTACAGGGGCATCCCTGCAAAAACATCACTGCCTAAATAGACTGTAAAACAAATGAATCACGGTGGTTTGGTTAGAAGGACTAAACTGCTGAGAAGAAGCGATGCTGCCTTGTTAGACTTGCATTTGTCTAGCATTTTCACCTGGACAGTGCCATTCTGTTAGCCACAGCTTCTTCAGGTAAACACTACAGCTCTCCAAGACAACCTTCGTATTGCCTTGGTGGTGCAAGGGAAACGTGGCTGAGAGGCTTCCACACGCTTTTTGATGTCCACCTATTTGTGCTGGAAGCAGGATGGAGCCTGTCCTGATCACAAAGAAACCCCCACGTTGTTCAGCTGAGGGGCTTAAGACAGACTTCAGGGGTGTCCTGACTGACATTGGGCATTTGCACAGTGCCACAACTTGGAGAAAGAAGTAAGAGGAAATCTTTTTTTGTGGTGTGGAGGATGCAGCCAAAAGCTTGCCTGCTTTTGGCTGCGTGGCTCCAGCATCACTTTTTGCTTTCACAGAGATTGATTGAGGGTACAGTGACCCAAAAAAGACTCTCAGCCAGGTGATCTGGAGCAGGGGGAGACATGGTCCAGAGGCAAAAATTGAAAGACAGGGCGGAGCCTCAAAGATTTTGATGCAGAAATTAGTCCATATCTCAGTAGTTACCTTTTTAAAGGGGATGCTGCTTTCATCTCTTCTTTATGGGCAATGGAAGTGGCACTCTCCTTAATGGCAAAGGCTGTGGTGGGAGGAACTGAAGGTACAAATGGTTTCCCAAGCTTATACAAGAAGCGAATGTGGGCTGGGAATAGCATGCAAGGTTGTTGATTCACTGTCAAATAACCAACTGCCTGACATCCTCTTCATTGATTTTTTTGTCCACTGTGCAATAAAATTATGCCAGGGTGTTGTGGTTTAACCCGGCGGGCAGCTAAACACCACACAACCATTTGCCCACTCCTCCCCCCACCTCAGTGGGATGGGGGAGAGGAGCAAGGAAAAAAAAAAAAGTAAAATTTGTGGGTTGAGATAAAGGCAGTTTAATAGGACAGAAAAGTAAGGGAAAAGAATAATAATAATAATAAAGATAAAAGAATATACAGAATAAGTGATGCACAATGCAATTGCTCACCACCCACTGACTGATGCCTAGCAAGTTCCCGAGCAGCGGTCACCGCCCCCCAGCCAACTCCCCCCAGTTTATGTACTGAGCATGACATCACATGGTATGGAATGTCCTTTTGGCCAGTTTGTGTCAGCTGTCCCAGCTGTGCCCTCTCCCAGCTTCTTGTGCACCTGGCAGAGCACGGGAAGCTGAAAAGACCTTGACTAGTGTAAGCACTGCTTAGCAACAACTGAAACATCGGTGTGTTATCAACATTATTCTCATCCTAAATCCAAAACACAGCACTGTACCAGCTACTAGGAAGAAAATTAACTCTATCCCAGCTGAAACCAGGACACAGGGTTTGCAGCCACATATTGAAGCAGTGAAAGAGTTATGGGATTTTTTACTTATCTTTAAAAACAAGGCAAAGCAAATAATTTTCTGCAGGAATACTGTAGTACGTTCATTTTACATGATTTGTCCTGAAACTGATTAGCAGCAGCAGCTTTCACCATAATTACACAGATCATAATTAAACATATTTTTGTTTTATGAGCTGTGGCAAATTCAGATTCTCTATAAGGCGGCTCTTAGGAATGAAGGCAATTTGCATGTTATAGTGAAGTGCATGTTACAAGAGACATACTAGCAGATGGCTTTAGGGCTTGTTTGCATTCAAAATACATACCACCTGCAAGCAAAAATGTGCTGGGCTTTCTCCATGATAATTTGGGGTTCTTATCCACATGGAGTCAGTGTTGCCCACTGGACCAGTTATTTAATTCCCAAACGTCGTCAGACGTGTCAGAGCAGCTGGGCTTCTGCAGTCTCTTGGGGTCTGCTTGCAAAAACCTCTGTCCGTTGCCATAATGTTTGGTGGTTCTTTCGTAGTATGGGGTACATGTGAAGCTGTATGGAGTCACTGAAGAGCTTTACACCTGACCTGTAGGAATAGTTATATGGGTAGTCTCCTTCCAGTCTCTGCCCGAGAAGGGGGTTGCTCCTGTCCCTCTCTAAAAGTTGTTTGGGGTTGGGAGAGAATAACAGAGTTACTAAAAAATGCAGGGTTTTGGATACTAAGTCTATTTTCAGATCTGAGTTGGATTTCACGGTTTTAGAATAAAAAGAGTTGGAAGAGGAGGGATAAACACTGTTGAAACAAAATCCAATGACACAAAAAAGCTTAAGTTTGGACTGAGTGAACAATTCGGACTAAGCCTGTTGGAACATGTTTTTCCTGTTTCCCCTCTCATTTTGCTATAAATAGTAGATCTCTGTGTTTGAACAGTCTGTGTAAGTGTTCCCTCTCTGTCATATACAAACACCTTCAGAGCACCTTGCAATATGATTTCATAAAATTTGTCTGAAAACCAGAAACATCGACATCACTGTTCTTTAGCCAAGGAGTTGAGATATCAAGATGTTGTAAGTAATTTGTCCAAGGTCACAGAGGGAGACTGCGAAAGACTAATGACCTGACCTAGTTTTTCATGTCCTAAGTCCTACCCAATTCCTTAACTACAAGACGATTTGCCTTACAAGACCAGCTCTGCTGGTCTTCAGCTCTGCTGAACATATCACGCTAGTTTCTTTTCCTAAAACAGCTGAGGCGCAACACCCCAATACTGCCCTGAGACAGCAGATATGGTATTCCAGTTTTGAGTTCACCCTGCATTTCATTAACGCTCGTATTTCCCAAATTCAGGGAAGTTCACATTTGAATGCGCTTTCCTTTCCTGACCCATTTCTATAATGCAGCAGTGCTGGGTACCAGTGACAGAGCAGTGAACTCTAAGCAAGTTCAGAAGGTGAATTATGGTTGTCTTCCGCTTACCTAATTATTTTCTGAATCACAACCGAACTGAAGGTGTTCTCAAAGGCAATGAGTAAGTTAGAGGGAAATCCACTGCGAGTATGTGAACTGCTGGGTGACTGGTAGGGGATCAAACTGTTTTCAGCTTTCACTTTCCAAATGTGTAAGGTAGCAAACACTGTCTCAGTATGAGGCATGCGAAGGGACAGCATTTCAGTGCATTAACGTGTAACTACACAATATGCACATTTGGAGAATTCACCTGCTTTTTCCTGAATAATTCTGCATTCCCTATTGTCCTAACACTTACATGAAACAGGTGAGAATTTTAGATGAGCAACACGTACAAAATCAAGTCCTTTGGGGCAATACTTAACCTGAGGTGATCGACTCTATTCAGCGTAAACCTATATACATAGCCCAGTGTGCAGAATGCTTTGCGTGGCTTAGTGAATGGCATGATTCTACCGAGAGCATGCTTCAGCCCGTATTTCCGTGAGATCTGATAGCACCTAGTCTGATTTGTGAACGCTGCTAAGAAAAGTAAAGCCTTGCAATTTTTGCCGTATGTGACATCTCAAGGTTTCAACTCCCAGGAGCGCCAGGTGAGAAGTCAGACCTGCATCAGAATGACGCAGAACAAGTAGGTCAGCAGTTTTGTTGCACGCATCTTCTGTGTGTCCGTGCGCGTGTGTACATGCTGCATTTGAGAAAATGGAAAACCATGGCACTGAATCCTTAAGTTTCTGCTCCATCTTTCTTGAGGCAAAAGTCTCACTGACTGTTTCATGTGCAGTTGAAGAGAATCAGGGCTGGTTTGGCCTCTTGTTGCAGTAAAACATGTGGCAACATTATGTGGAAATGGTAAAGAATTGCAGAATGAGTGGATTTCTTCTAACAGCGAGCAAAGGCTTTGGCTAAAAATAAGGAGAATGGTGTTATTCTTTGCCATGTTTCGTCTGCCCCAGTTGCACTCTCTCTCTCTGCTTAGTGCCTGCCAAACTGATAGCTTGCTGAAGATTTAAAGGAGCAACACTCACATTTCTATAATAGCTACCAGAATAGCTGAGTTTATCACCTCTTATTCAGGCTTTCCTTCCCGAAGCCTGCAAGAAGCAAGCATCCTTGCCGCTGCTCCCCCCTTTCTCTGTGTCACAGGCACTGTCCTGAGCTGCTGCTTCGGCAGGTTGGGCAGCTTGGGCTATTTACCGTGCCGTGAAAACAGACGGCACATTTTGGGGGCAGCTGGGCAGCAAGGGATTGGCAGACCGTCTGGCCAGAGATTATAATCCCCTTCAGGTTGGTGGAGTTTTGGAAGCATGCTGCCCAGGCTGCAGGCACCTGGGGATGATAGGGCTGCTCTCCAGAGCAACTGCAATTTGGGCAAGAGGCAAGGGAGACAAAGAAGGGGGTATTTATCCCACAGATAAGCAGTCAAAATGAATTCAAACTGCGCTTCTCTGCGAGCCTCTGCTCAGCCTTAGCCTGGGAGGAGCAGTCCCGCTGCAGGGGCACTTGGGCTGAAGTCACTAGGCAGTGCCAGCCGCTGTCAATGGCTGGCCTTGTGAGCCCTGCACAGGCCAGGACAGGCACCTCCTCTGTCTTTCAAAAGAAGGAAATGGGGAGAAAAAGCAAGAATTAAGAGCAGGAGGGGTTTGCAGGAAGGGAGTTGGTTTTCCTGGGGTACCCGAAGCAGAAAAGCCCTGCGCCCCCAGAGCTGAAGCCTCCTGCAGAAGTGCGGGGAGGGGGGGCAGCCCGCTGTCAGCCTGCTGGTGGACTGTCCTTTGTGTTAAAATATTAATTACGGCGGGACAGGCTGCCACGCCGCCCAAGCGCGAAGGCGAGGTTGCTGCATTCACCGGGCTAGAGAATTGCAGCGCGTCCTGCCAGGGGACCACGGCGCTGGCAGTGCTGGCGGCTGTGCC
>NW_008825071.1:5822581-5842469 GCF_000699105.1 Pygoscelis adeliae
GGAGAAGAGGAGGGGGTGGGAGGGGAAAGCGGAGGGAGGCTCTGCCCTCCTGGGATGTGTGCAGCCGGCAAGGTAGCCAAAACTGTACCAGGCTCCGCTTTGCTGCCAAACATGCCTAGCGCCCACGGCTGAGGGTGAGGCTCATCACGGGCATGGCCAGAGCGGGGACACTCTGAGCATCCTCCAGCCAAGCCCAAGTGGATTGGTTAAGGAGCAGGGTCGCGGAGGGCAGCAAGGCTCAGGCAGCGCTTCTGCCTGCTCTGCCTCCCGCCTCCCCCCGTCTCTCCCCAGCCCTCCCCTTCATCCCTGTTCTGTGTATAGCAGATAGACACGGAGGCGGGAGGGAGCGGATGGCGGATTGCACGCACGCCAGGCAGCCTGGGATGCTTGCTTTTTCTTCTTCTGGCTGCAGGCAGGGCTCAGTTTCAGACATGAGTGGAGAGAAACCTAAAAAGAAAGCTTTCTATCTAGTGAGGATGAAGCCACTGAAGGAGCCCACCACCACCACCACTAACAACAATGTCTCTTTTGTGATACACTGTCACATAGGCAAGGAGATCAAACACATTTGCAGCAACTGCAGTCGCGGGGAGGAAGCCCGTGACGGTGAGTGCTGAGATCCTGTGGGTGTAGGAGAGAGGCAGGGGAGCGCGTTTGCTTGCATGGGGGGTGTGTGTACATGTGTGTGCTCCCGTCGGAGGCTGGGATGCTCAGCTTGCCCCTCCACAGATCCCAGGGGAAGAGGAAAGGGAGCACGGGAGGAATGCACTGGGCATCGATTCAGTGTGTTGATCAGAGAGATGCCAAGAGGGACAGGTCCCCTCATTTGCCACAGAAGCTCTGTGCTAACAGTTAAGGAACCAACTCTTTTTTTTTTTTCCCTTTTTTCCCCTGGTTGCTATAGAAATTGCTGTGTGTATCGATTGTGTTTTGTTACCATTCCTGTGAATTTTAGATCAGGGTTTTCTGCCTTGATACATCAACTTTTTCCTTGTCGTGCTGCAGTAGAGTTTCCTTGACTCAACTCAGTATTTGGAAGGACTGGTTTACCTGGAATCCAGCTAGTGTGATTTTCACCGTGCTGTCAAATGCATGGGGGAAATTGTATTTATTTTTATTGGAATTAATATAGTGCTCTTCATCAGACAACTGTTCTCATCCCTTCCCCCTCTCCTCTTGGGACTGAGCAAAACCTCCAGAGGGTATTCAGAGAGTGACGGTGTAATCAATCACAGGTGTTGCTACAGGTAAGTATATGCTTTTTATGTTTCTGGGAATGCAAATACTTGAAAGCAACAATGACAAATTATTTGCCAAAGTCAGCAATTTGGCAAGAGAGAACTAAAAGGAACATAAAAGCATTCAGGCAAAAAACAGCCTCACAGATGTTAGCCCGCATTCTTGTTCAATGTTGTATTACTTCGTTTTGCTGTGTGGTTTTACATGTTACTTAGGACTGAAGGCACTCGACTTAGGACGCCCTATTAACTGATGTGGTAGACAGATCTTATTTTCTGAAGGTCAGGGAAAGGCTTTTTCTGTGATAAATGTAAATATGAAATTGTTACCATTTTCTGAGCTGAGGTTCTCTGTAGTTGTTGGCATTTCATTTTTCAGCTTTTGTTGCTGGGGCTGATATTATTATTATTATTATTATTATTATTACTACTTTAATTAACCAAAGCTGCTTTTGTTTGCTCTATGCAAAAGAAAAAAATATTATTTGGGATCTGATGGTCCTTTGTCAACCACAGGTCTGCAGTTTAATGAAGTAACTGTGGTTTTGCTAATGTCTCTTCAGAATTTGCATCCTGCTAGTGTGATTATATTTTCCTTTGATTAAAAAGCAGCTAAAGCTGAACGGAATTGCTTTCAGTGGAAAGGGGGAAGATAGCCTGAGAAGCCTGGAAACCCACAGTGGGTTAAGCACTCTTACTGCTTATGCCACTACAGCAGAGGGAAGAATCTGATGAATGCTATGCAAAATGTTGAGTGTTTTCTTTCCTCTTATGTGCTGCTGGTGACAGCAAGCCTCACAGATATTAAATTAAGGGCTTTGTGCAGCAGCAGCAGGTACTTTACACTATTAGCGTGGTTTATTTATCCTTAAAAGCAAATGAAGCCATTTATTAAAAATATGCTTTCCTAGATTAATTGAATTGACCTAAAACTCAACTGCATCAACATCTTTTGCTGGTTGGTTTTTGGGGGTTTTTTTGCAACCTTGTATTTGAAATCTTAGCACAGTAAGAAAAGAACATTGCTTTCCTCCCTTTTAATCTACACATGTGTATGGATGGATACTTATGAATGTATAACTCCAGTTACTTGTACCTCTTAACAGACTAATAGGTATGTATTTAAAGATTTTACTTTCTTTTTATGTTTGATTATTTAGCTTCAAGCCGTTAGATACTCCGAGGGGAGGTTATGCCTCTTGACAGGAGATAATCTAGCAACCCTAGAGAGGCAAAGAATAGAGCAGAGAGGCTTCCAGCCAGCAGGCTTCCAGAGCATCCCATCAGTCCGTTTTAACCCCCTCCTTCTGTGGGGCAGGATTTCATTCCACCTCATGCAAATAACTTTTATGGTCATCATTTAAAAAGTATGTAGTACTGGTACAGCCTTAATCCTTTCTTTCCTACCAGCATGCACAGCTATGAGTTTCTTTCAGAAAGTAAAGAAACTGTAGTCCCAGCTATGCTGGCTGAGCACGCTCAGTGGCTTGACTCAGACACATTTTTCAGGACTGAAAAATGCCAGTTTTTCCCTGGTTAATACCTGTTCTAGACCTTCTGGGGTTTGGAGGGAAAGGATGATATAATGAACTGAAATTATGATGTGATCATAATATCAGCAGGACAGATCAGGTAAAAAGCTGTGACCAGCCCAGGTACTGAGAAACCTGTAGGGTTCTCAAGATGTCCCTGTATCCTCACAGTTGCATAGCCTAAAGAGCACCCGAAAAGGGGACCACTTAGTACTTTTTATAAGGGAAATGTGCCTAACTTTGCAATGTGGACACCCCCACCCTCCTATTCAAACATATATATAGTTTGTACATGAACTTGCAGGCCTGAAACTACACTAGTGGACCCAAAAGTACTGTGTGGGTCCTGTGACCCAAGCAACTATTATATTTGTTGGAACTGTGTACAAAGACCAAGATTCAGTCCTTATAGCATAGGCAAGCCAGTGGGGTACATTGATTTAATGCTGAAATACCCTCCAAATCCAGTTATGAGTCCTGGATTCTAGTCATCGTCTTACTCTGCGTTCTCATTGTACTACTGCACTGGCAGAACTGGAGAAGGAAAATTTATGCTGAAACAGAGCGAAATCCTTCAAAGACCACTAACTAATCTAACAAAAGTCATGACTAGGAGAATAGCAGAAGAGATAGCCGTGAAACCGAAGGCAACGATGGAGGCAGGTGCTGAGTCGTATGATATCTTGGAAGGGAGGTCATGTAATTCGGAGAGAAGCCGGTGAAGGAATTTGGACATACAGATGTGCTCACTGAAGTAAGGATAAAGCGAGTTGATGTGGATGCAGCATTTTGGTGAGGTAAAAAAAAAAAGTGGGAAGCTCAAAGAGAAGCAGGAGGTTACAGTAATGCAGATGGAAGTGGGAGATGCTTTAGCCATTGGACTGGAAGGAATGGAGATATTTAACGCTAATTTAGCTGGAAAATAGAAAACAGAGAGAGGAGTGTATAAAGCACCAATACTGAGAGTTTGGGTGACAGAATAGCAGAAGTGGTGTTGGAAATGGAGAAATAGTGAAACTGTATGTGAGGGAAGAATGAGGTGTGTGGTTTCATCCTGTGAAGTTTGAGTGGCCACAGGACATCCAGGACAGGATGCCAGAGAGACAATCAGACATGGTAGACTGAACTGAGAGGGAGAGGTCAAGTGTAGAAAGATATGAGTCACCTCCAGGAATAAAAGAGCAATCAGGGCTGAGCTCTGAATGCTGCCGGAGGAGGGCTGTGAGGGAGATGTTGGGAGAAGCAGCATGGTGAAGAGTTGCAAAAGTCCCAAGAAAAGACAGACAAGAAGTGAGGAGACAACACAAGTAGAGGTATTTTGAAAGTGCCAGACGCATGAAGGGGAAAGAAAATACTTTCTGAACGTAAACGTGGGAAAGTGACTGATAAGCTTATAGAGCAGAAGGAGATAGAACTACAAGAGATCGAGGTGCACTGGGACTGTGCAATGCTAAACATCTTCTGGTATGTACAGAGCACTTCTCAATGTGCTGATTTCAGTGGCCTCTGGGAGGGTGGTGGGCGTGCTGGGTCATAGCAGATGACATGACTGATGAGCAAGGGAACAGTAGTTACAGGAACAAATACAGGGAGAAGAGATTTGGCTGGGTTTTATTTAAAGTGTTCATACACTGAAAACTGACTGCAAATCTCAGTCTCCTGCAGAAGTCTGAGCCTGGATCTGGAACCTGGTTTAGACGCATCTCTACTTTGGTATGGCTAGAAAGAACTGTAGAGGTTTCAGAGGTACCCAGAAGCGACCTAACAGAAAGAGCGAGTGGAGCAACTGAAGTGGGATACTTTTGATTTTTATGCAGAGGATCTGACAAGAAAACTTAAGTGGAAAGCAATTACTTAACAGTGCATTGGAAGAGAGGGACTGCATAGAGAAAAGCGGTTTTTTATGAATGACAGATGAGGGTTCTCAGCTCAGGCGTTCTCATCTCGGTTCCCACCTCTGCAGGGGATCTCTGGGCAGCTTCGGACGTGTCTTTCCATGTATCGCTCCATACCTAAGTTCCTTGTCTGTAAAATGGAGATAGTGGGATTTCCTTTCACCTGCCTGCTGGTCTGTAAATAGACTGAGTCCTTTAGTGGGGGTGGAAAAAGGGCTGTCTCTTGCCATTTCCATTCCTATTGTCAAGGACTGGGGGGCTCCAGGTATTTGGGGTCTCTAGGTACAAGTATAGTGGAAATATAAATAATATTAAGAATGAACATACCCAAAAGGTTTCATTTAGAGCTCAAACCCAGTCTGTTTATTGTATGCTCCTATACTTCAGGATTTTGCTGTTTAAGCAGAAATTATTCATTATCTTATATATGCACGAAAATCAGCGTGGACTGAGATACTGTTGCTGTAGGAATTCCAACACTTGTTTTTCTGCTGCCGTCCTTCTTCTAGAGCTTCCAGATAAATATCTTTTCCAAATGGGAAGGGGGGATCTGGGGGAGTTGTGTGTGTGGGGCGGGGGTGATTCCCACCTGGAATTGAAGACTGTTATTTTTTTTCAACCAGGAACTTTGAGAACATTTACTTTATCATCACTTAAGAGATTGTCTCCAAGGTCATTATTTTGCTTCCCACAAAAGTAGTTATTAAATGAAATAGTTATCTTCTAGACAAGCCGTAAGCCCTGCAAGAACTATGTATAAAAATAAGTTTTCCTCCACTAATTCTCACATTATTTCAAATGGTAACTGCTCTTCCATTACCATCTCTAGAGTGAGTGCAGTATGTGGCTATGAGGCATTGCCGTCATTTACAATTGTACCTGTTAAAAATCCTAAAATATTTTGGAGAAAAAAAATGAGACTACACAGAATGGAGAAGTAGGCAAAAAAAAAAGCGTACCTAGTCCTGCTGTGAAGTGTGGGAAGCTGAAAAACATGCTTGAGGTTTCAACAGCTGATATAATTATGTAATGTGTGTCTTTAGTCTCTGAGGGATAGTTACCTTAAAGAAAGAGGCAGGGGGGCAAAGGCATGGGCTTTCATTGCAGAGTGAAATATGTCTCCTTCACAGCACAGATCATAAAATAAAATTGGCTTATTTTTGTTGGTTGAACTCTGTAGTGTTTGATTTGGGTCAATAAGGTGCTATGCCAGAGAAAGTTGATGAGGTCGATCAAAGATATTCCACATCCCAACAGGATGCTGCTGGAGAGCCGGGCGGGACACTTTGCCCCACCAGCATCACTTCCTGCTCTGGAAGATACAAGCTCTCAGCGTTTTGCGGGCTGAGAATAAATGTGCTCTTCTAGGAAGAAGGTGTGATTCCCACTCATGGTAACTTCCAGATGACAAAATCCCAAGGCAGGCAGGACACGATCGCTTACCTTTCCTTTACCAGGGAGCGGGGAGGGTAGATTCCCAGCGCCCTGCTCCCGTCAGTGTGTCTTGCATGTTAGGGACTAACAGAAACTCATCAGTTACCTGTGGTTTTGTCCTGAGATCAGAGACTAACAGGGCTGCACTGTGCTGGTGTGGCTGGGCATGGCCTGCAGGCAGGGAGGAAAGGGGGAGGAAGAGAAGAGGAAGAAAAAGGTCAATTTGGGCTATAAGGGGGCGTACCTCTGGCTTACACGCTAAGACTAGCACACGCAAACGGCTGACCGGAGATATGTGAGGCTTTCCTTAAACACCAGCAGTTATTTCATTTGGCTAGTCTGCAGTAAAAGGAAAGAAAAGGGATGGGGAAAGAGAGAAGGGATTACATCTTCTACCTTTATGTCCCAAAATAAAGCTGAAGAAACACCACCAAGCCTCAGGCAAGTCATTAACTGCTCATGTGCATCTCTGTAGTGACTAACTCATATCCTGTTAAACTGCCTGTAGCAAAAACTGCTGGCCACAAAATAAGCCAGTACCATTCCAGGTGAGGCTGTGCTGGCAATGGGAAGTTCACGGCCAGGCTTGCACGGGCTGTCACCCAGCGGAGCTCCAGGCTTACTTTGAAGAGCGCTGGAAGATGCCTTGTCCAAAATTGCAATACAATTTACATTATTGACTGAAACTGTAGGAAAAGTATAGGTAGTAAGCGAGGTCTTCACTTCGGTAAATTAGATAGTATGAGGGAAAACGGTGTACACAAGATTGCATCGAGCTTACGCAAGCAGATGCCTAAGTCCCTTGTTTTCCAGTGAAAACTGTATACCTACTGGAGAAACGTTAGCCACCTTTTCCAGGAATTCTGTATATCTGTGTCATTGATTTGAGGAGTTTTAGGAACAAAACCATCAAAAATGATGGAATTGGTCACAATGGCTCAGCACTCTCTCATTTTTATTATACAGTGTTGACATAAGGACACTGATAAGAGGACACCTCAATTCTTTGGGTCTTTAGAGAGCAGACAGCTGGCCTGTTTCAGTCCTGTCTCCTCTCATTGATTTCTCTCCTTTTCAGTGCTGTAACTCAGTTGTCATCTTTTGGTAACATCTTACCATCCTGCTTTGTATTCTGAGAACCAAGTTTAAAGTCTTGGGATATGTAAGCCTCTTAAATGCAAAGATTGGGGCAACACTGAACACGTGATGAAAAATCAGTTCCTTGTGGGAAGTTCAAAAAAGCAAATAAAATGCCATCAAGTATGATGAAAGCAATACAGTGGTTTTCCTGTATTTAACAATAATGCTCTGCTCTAAGTATTTGTTGTCATCTTGAGTAGTATGCCTAGTTTTGATTCTTCTGTATCAAGTTAGATATGTCAGAAACACAATACAAAACTATTTGATAAACCATGAAAGGCCACAAGTTTTCCATGTGTAAAGGCGGGAGGCAGTACGTAAAAAAGGGGCAAGATATGGATGATGGCATAGATCATGGAGGAGCAGGTTCTTGTCTCACTCTGCTATTACCAGAGCTCTTCAAACCATCTGATATTGACCTGGCTGAACAAGCCTGGCTTTCTGTGCCTTTTTATGTGTCATCCCTATGTCCTATTTTATGCTTTGATCCCTGCCCAGGTGGGCAGTTAGTTTCCATTTCTGTGTTTTGTCTTTTCTGAGTACTTCCCTTATTTGCTTAGAGATGTTTCTCTTAGAGGATGATTTACACAGTTGGCCTCTTTCTTTTTTGAAACTTGGGATTCCTTAGAAGTAAATGAGATACATGGAAGTACTTCACTTTACATCCTTTATTGGAATTCTATTCATTAATATCATCACTGCCTGTCAGAGCTAAGCAGCAGAGAAATACTGGGTATGTAGGGAAGAGATCAGAAGACTCAGTATTCCGCCATGTGACATCTCTTCCTTTCTTCTCTTTTTGTTTCACTTTTTCTTCTCTTTTAGTTTGTAACCACTACTACTTGTATCAGTTTGTGCTATTATAATACCTTCTGCCTCTGTTTAGAAACGAGAGTTCATATCATATCATATATCATATCATATCATATATCATATCATATCATTAAAAGCAGCAGAGTTCATTTATGGGCTCCTTGACTGATGAGCAAAACCTACCCTTTGAGTATACTGTTGTATTTATAACATTATCATTCATTGCTGCTACCTCAGCAAAAGATGTAGACATTCTACATCAATTTTTGTATTGTAAGATTTTATTTCTTGATCCATTTCAGTGGCTGGTAGTAAATGTATAGCTATTCCTTTGTATCTCCTAAGATTGTCTTGTTTATAATCAGACAATACCAAATTTGGCTTCCTGTTGTTGTCACCTTATTCAGCCCCCAATTAGCCAGAACATAATTTCAGGAGCACAGTATAAGTGTATGTGGGTACCACCTTGCTAACAGTCTGCCAGGATGTCTAAGATTAATTGGATATGTTTGTAGTCTGTTAAATCGATCATGTCAGGTCTCGCGCATCTTCCCAAATCCATTACCCAAAAGCCAGCATCAGGGCACTGGGGCAATTGAAAGGCAGCACCAGAGTGTACAGTGGTTAAGCCAGCTCTGGCTGGATGTTGCAATTGCTTCCTTAGAAACTGGAGGCTACCGTGATGTTTGCTAGTATCTAGATGGATGCAGCAAAGCTGCAAAAGGGTTAAGTTGGGACATACTTGGAGGACCCATTTTTCCTTTGTGACTTTGATTTGTACGCTTCTCGGAAAATAATGATGTTCTTGCCATCCCTATGAGCTGGAAAACTGTCCTCTTGCTGTTTTTTTGCTCTTGTGAAGTGACATGAATCTTCACTGGTCTGTTGCTTTTAGTCTCCTTGTCTCAGGAAGGATTGGGCGGAGAGGAATAAGATAATGTTTGATCTTGTCACTGTCATCTCTCCCTGACTTTCCTGGCTTTGGATCCAGCTTACTGAAGATGAGGCAGATCTAGCAGAGCCTCTGCCGTTGCATGAGACTCTTAGATTCAGAAGAAGATGAATTATTTCTGTTGCTCTGAAAAACAATGAACACGGTATAATTTAAATCAAAGATAGATAAAATCAGTCATTATAAAACCACCTGCTGTAGCTTCTTTGGAACCACTAGACATATCATTCTGGCTTGGTTATTCCCAGACCACCTTGTCTAAAAGATACCCCCAAAATCATAGTGCTCATCAGCCATCATGAAGATGTGCTGTTGAGAGAGATCTCATGGGCAAGCACTGTTCCTCCCCAAAGGAAATCTCCGAATTCCAAGTGAGAAAAACCACAAATAAGAGATGACCAGACCTGACTGACAGCCTCTGCAGATTTTCTCTGCATAGATAGTGGAAGTTTTGAAGGTTTGAAAATATGACTCAGGAATAAAAGCCAAACATTTCCCTAGCTTTACCCTCGCCGCCCCCCTGCCTCCCCTCGAAAAGTAAAATCATGTCCAAAATGTCCAAAGAGAAGAGGAGGGCAGGTTTCTGCATATGTATGCTTTATAGTGTGCTAGTCAGGACATGGACCGGGGTGAGAGACACACAGGCTCCAAGACTTGGTTTATGTAACTGAAATTACTGTCATACCCATTTCTTTGCCCCTAACTAGGAGAGGTGTTCAATCTCAGCTACTTACTGAATCTCTGAAGCGCAGGGGTTGCAATTTAAGATGTACAGCCTTTTCTGCAGGGAGGGCCCAGTGTATCTGTTGCTTGGGACATTTTGGAAGGGATGTAAGGTGTACTTCAGATCTTCTCTTTCCTTCCTCCTGCGCTGAGCTGTGCAGCCCAAGACTAGGATGACAGATTTAAGTGCTGCAATTCAGCAGACGCCCTCCCCTATCACTACTTAAGAGAAGGATCTTGCCCTCTGTCATCTTTTGTATGACATTTCTCAGGCCATTAGTCTAATGGCTTTGTGCAATAGAGTGCAAGGAATAAAATTAAAATGGATTCAATTATTTAATTTATCTTGGGAGATTTCTGTAGCAGAGAATGATTTTTATTTCACCTTGCCTCCTAACAGAAGTTGATTATCTGTTTGAAAAAACAAAGAGTAATGGTATTTTAAATCTTTCCTTGTAAAGGTCTGGAAGCACAGAAGTGTAATGATGGTATCACTGAGAATATCAGGTCATTTCAAGAAAGGCGTGTCTAAGTTTTGTTAGAAATTTTGATAACAATGTTCTTTACCTTCAGCAGCGGGCTGAGGGATGTACAGCTGCAACACAAGTACCGTTGTCCTGAACGTTAGTTATCTTTTAACACAGATTCAAGAATCAACAGATGGAAATGTTGGTAAGCAGACTTGAATGCATTTGGGATCTTAAGATAAATAATTAGAATACTCATTAACTATATCCTGACAAATGAGCCACGCCTGGAAATGCCACTGTGGTCTACTGCATCCACAGTCCATGTATTAGCAAGCTTCTCTGAAGTATTGGTGATCCATGTATTCACATCTACGTGGACCATAGCCATGGTCCCTAATGTCTGCAGTCCATGTCATAAGGCTTATGGCACTGGCTTTCTCTCTCTTTACTCATCCATTGGGTGCAGCTGCTTTGACATTTCCAATATTCAGATACTATATGATGCAGTATGTGCGCAGCTCCAATTTTTTTTTAACATGGAGACTTTGTCAATGTTGCTTTTGGTAAAGTAAATAAATAAATCAGTAGAAATGTTATTTCTTCTACAGCAGCTGCAACTGAACTGATATAAAGAGTATGTGTGTCATGCTGCTATAGAGTTTTATAGCATCTTATCTTTCTCATTTTACTTTCCAGTCTGCTTAAAATGTCAACGCTGCTAAAAATTCAGATGCACAGACTGAACAGTCAGCAGTGCAAGTGCACAGACATGTGGATGGATGGATGGACAGTGGAAGCTATTTGAACCAGAAGTTGAACCAGTATTGAAAGACCTCTTCCCTCTCCTCCTCCCATGCACCAGCAAAACAGGATGCTCTCCTTATGCTAGCACAGTGGTTTTATTAGATAAATAGCCTTGAAATTTGGGTTCAGCCTGAAGGAAAAGCCAGGTGCAGAGACGTGTGGAACTTAGGCTGTTTGAATCTGAACTGTACCCTGTTGAGAAATAGAAGAGTGAGATGACTAAAGCGTTCTTTAATATTTACAGCCCCAAAGTAATTGTCTGCTGGTTTATAGCCATAGGGGTGGGGGGTTGTCTTCTAGCAATCTGCTGTGGCACTTAAGATGGGATTTGCTGCCTGCTCCAGCATCTGAATTGAGGAAACAATTTCTGACTGTCTACTCTCTATGCCTGCCAGTCTTTGGCTCCTCCAGCAGCCATTGGAGAGAATTAGACATGATACATTAATGGGAAAGTAAGGAGGGACTCATGAAGCTCGGTTATGTAGCTTCCTTTCCTTCAAAGTCCCCCCCTAAGTCGCATGTATAAACAAGCTAGAATTCAGGAGGTATTTTCTTTTCTCTTTCTTACGTGTCTCATTAAAATAAGGACAGCATTTTGCTTGCATTGTTTGACTCTAGGAAAGTACTCGAGTTACTAATGTGGGTTTGGCTTTCTATGCATTTCTGTCATCTGAGTCAAACACCGTTTTTCCTTGTGAACTCAGTATGCTTGCGCTGTGCATGGAAACCCATGAGCCTAAAAAAAAATAGGGAGATCCTGTATTTCCAGTGAATTGATCCTTCTTTCTCCTGTTCATCTCAAGTTGGCAGAACAGCCAGTTCACTAAGCAGCAAGACAGGGGTCAGTTTGCTAATACATTTTCTGGCATTGCATAGAGTCTCAAGAAAGACACTTTTTGGTGATATTTTTCTTTGGGGTTGTCTTCATTTGTTTTTCTTTCCCTCAGCCTTCTTTGAACATTGGGCCTTGTGTGATAAATAACAAAAAATAAAAATTGCAATCCTATATGAAGATGGGTGGTAATTTTAGAATTCAGCTGCTCTGAGCTAGTACAGCTATTCCCTGTGTTTAGCAAACAAATGAAGATGCTCTTCACCAGCTATGATTCATTTATTTCAGATTTTTGCATTATTATTGTATTTGTTGTATACCAGGCTCCATTTTTATATGTTTGTGTGTAAGTACCTGCAAGCATATCTGTTTTGTTTCTTGTTTCCTCCCTTTGTAGCAAAATGCTTGGCAGATTTGTCATTCTGAGCACCATCATAAACCTTGTAAAGCTTAAGGTACTCAGCCAGATGTCGTGGTTCAGGCCAGTCTCTGACTTGTGAATTCAAACCAAATCCTGTTGAAGTAAAGAGATTTTTGAAAATTAGGTTTGCATGACAAAGACTCCAGTTCAGTTGGAAGAGCCTATGTGCAAGTTTGACATTTGACTTGACAGAAGGGGATCTGTGACACTTGTAGGATGTTGTACAGATACTTTGCCCAAAAGAGATCAGTACTTAAAATTGAAAACACTGTTCCCCATAGGTTATATGGACAGAGGACATTTATATTGTCAAAAAGGCTCAGAAAGGCTTATGTTCTAGTTGTTGTGTTTTGGGTTTTCTTTATCTACTTGGTAGCAGAATCTTGATAACTTTGAGAGGAAACTTTCAGCATTTAGGGAAGTCAGATTTCATCAGTTTGTTGCTTTGTCCAGTGCCAGCAGTGAAGGGATGAAGAAAGATTACTTTGTTTTAATTGTAAGAAATGCCAGGTTTTGTTTGGATTTTATCCTACTTCTGTATTGAAATGAAATCTCATGCAGATGCCTATCACAGTTACCTTCACAATGTTGCAAAATGAACTTTACTGCCAATTTCATGGTCAAGTGGCTCTGTATAGGCACACACCATTGTGCTGCTGGGGCGCTCCGCTCACATTTGCAGCTCACAACGTGCCACTGGTTCCTCTCTCAAACACCACAGAAAGGGGTCATTCCCATCAATACAGAGGAAAGCACTCATTAAGACCATGCTGCAATGTCTTCTCTGCCAATTACTTTTTCTGTAGGTGAATTTTAGCATGCTGGAAAGGTCCCTTTTATAGCTTTGGTCAGTGAGGTCCTCTGACATCAGTAAGGAGGCATGTTTTAGCATGCAACCAACATGTCTCAACCCCATGTGAGAAGGACCACACATAATGCAGTTCATCTTCCCTTGCTCCTCCTGCTCATCTCATTAGTCACAAGCAAAGAGCCATATTTTACCTTCATTTGCAAAGTTTTGATAGCCCCGAGGACAAAATACATCCCTAATTCCCAAGATGGTCATCCACTCGCTAGATGGCTTGGGTAAGGTAATACTACTCCTTGTGACCTTTGCAGTTCACTTTGGTATGGTCAGGATTTAATTCGTTTCTCTCTGCTCATATTATTACCGTGCATAAAGCTGCTGGAACTATTTCAGTAGCTTTTTCAATGTTCGTGTTTTCTTGGTTCCCTGTAGTATTTTTTCCCCTTAGCTCTGATCTATAAACTCTTTCTCTTTTTCTGAGCTATTTCTGGTTGCTGGACTTGGAATTATTCATGAACTTGAAGCTACGTGCATAGATCCTTCCTTTGACTGTAACATTTCTTAGGTAGATATACCAATTTGATTACCTGATGGGCTCCATCTTTTTTTAAAGGCAGCAGCTTTTTTAAAACCAGAGGCTTTCCTCTAAATCTACTGAGCAGGAGCAATACCCTGCAGAGCTCAGCAACCATGAGACACCCTAGAACTTAATGCTAAAAAAAGAAGGTGAAAAAAAGTGAAATCATAGCTATGAAAACCACACAGAAATATTCCGTGTATTTTAGCCTGCAACCTGCCATGCTTTATTCATGACTTCAAAGGAGTCGTGGGTATTTTTCTCTCCTTTGAGTATTCATCTCTGAAACTCAAGCCTCTACCATAAGGGCCTAAACAGATGTTTCACCACAGCCAAGGGTCTAAACTAACCATCATTTGAATCAACAGAAGAATTCCCATTATAATGACAATCAGCAAAGATCGTATGTAGCTGCACTTAGGTACTCAAAGCAGAAGTATTTAGTCCTTATTTTAAATTCCTGAACATTCCTTTTCAGATTCCAGTGAAACATATTTTTTTCACTAGGCTGTTACTGACTTTTTTTTAAACTTATATTTATGCTCATTATAAATGTGCCATTTGGTATAATTACTCTTTTCCTCTTGGCCAACTTCCTATCAGATTCTTTAAAAAACAGAAATAGAAGTTTCTTTTTCCCCAAGAGAAGCAATACAGAGTTTACAAGGGAATGGTTTGAACTTCCCAGCCTTTAAATGAGGTACTTTGTTCCTTTTCTCTCGGTCATTACAGTAATTAAAAACTTAATTTTTTATCCTTATGATAATAGTGGTGAGATGGTACCATTTTATTTAGAAAGTTTAATGTTTGTAATGCCATTTCCTGAATGGGATTACTTTTAATAAGAGGATATGCCCCTCTCAGGTTTCTGAGTAGTCTAAAGGTACGCCTTCTAAAGCACACATTTTTAGTAAAATAAAGTAAAAATACTGAATATTCCTATTTATGAGAACTTCAAAAGATAAAGATCAGAAATTGCTCAGTCTACCAAAAATCCCCTAAGAAATTAGGAACATTTAAAAAAAATTTTCTGGGCTCTCTCAAAATAAACAGCCAGCCTTTAGCACTAGTGGTTTGTTTTTAGAAAGGTGGAGAACTTCCCTGATTCCCAGTGAGGGGCCGGTAGAGCAAGGTGCTCTTCGATGTGAGCAACTGTGTCTACCTCTGTCCACATGGCAATTAGGAAAATTATCACCTGGTAGCAGAGGCCTAGCAAAATGTGAGCAACAAACCCATGGGCATCCATGGACTGGCTCCTTTTCTTGGATTACTCTTATATTTTGCAGCTGAGTAGAATTTTCAATTCAGGGTGGTATAAGAGAGAAATCCAACCATGAAAATGTAATCATTACCAGCTGCTTCAAGAAGACACTTTTAATCACTAGCAAGTAAAAAAAAAAGTAGGAAAAAATGTTATGCACTATTTCTTCATTGGGGTAAATTTAGGAGTTGAGGGTACATGGGCTTCATTTCTGTTTTTTCTTGTTGAATGGGTTGAAGACTTGCATGGAGGAAGATGGTTTCTCTGTTGTCCATAGCTTTCTTTTCTTTCAGAAAGAACTTGAGCTGTGATGGATGAGACTTAACTCTAGGCTTGATGAGTTTGGGTATGACTCAAAGACAGTTCAGATTGCTTAACAACCCAAGCATCTGCACATCCAGGACGCCTGAGCCATGGTGCTTAGTCCTGTCCATATGTGTCATGGTTTAACCCCAGCCGGCAACTGAGCACCACACAGCTGCTCGCTCAGTCAGGGGAGGAGTGGGATGGGGGAGAAAATCAGAAGAGTAAAAGTGAGAAAACTCATGGATTGAGATAAAGACCATTTAACAGGTAAAGCAAAAGCCGCACACACAAGCAAAGCAAAACAAGGAATTCATTCACTGCTTCCCATCGGCAGGCAGGTGTTCAGCCATCTCCAGGAAAGCAGGGCTCCATCATGCGTAATGGTTACTTGGGAAGACAAATGCCATCACTCCCAACGTCCCCCCCTTCCTTCCTTCTTCTTCCCCCAGCTTTATATGCTGAGCATGACGTCATATGGCATGGAATGTCCCTTTGGTCAGTTGGGGTCAGCTGTCCCAGCCGTGTCCCCTCCCAACTTCCTGTGCACCCCCAGCCCACTCGCTGGTGGGGTGGTGTGAGAGGCAGAAGAGGCCTTGGCTCTGTGTAAGCACTGCTTAGCAATAGCTAAAACATCCCTGTATTATCAACACTGTTTTCAGCACAAATCCAAAACATAGCCCCGTACCAGCTACTGCGAAGAAAATTAACTCTATCCCAGCCAAAACCATGACAACGTAGAATCATAGAATAGGTTGGGTTGGAAGGGACATTTAAAGGTCATCTAGTCCAACCCCCCTGCCGTGGCCAGGGACATCTTCAACTAGATCAGGTTGCCCAGAGCCCCCTCCAACCTGACCTTGAATGTTTCCAGGGGCATGTATTGGAGGAGTTACTGGTGTTGCCAGTGGTTGGTGCTCACTTGTAAGGCGATGGTCACAAGCACTGCTGCAACTGTTTTGCCTGGTAGGATTTTGGTTTTTGCACATAATGTTAGAGCCTTGAAAGCTGGGGCTTTCCAAGAGCCTGTTTCTGTAATGGTAACTTAGAAAGGGCCAGGTTTGTTCAGTAGATAAGTTCTTAGTATGGCAGTGTGATTACAGTATGAGGAGGATGCCTTAGAGGCGATGCCCTAGATGGGAAATTCTGCTTGTAGCTGCCATTTACACCGGGACAGGAGTTTTTTATGGCAGTTCTTCACAGGCTGAAACATGGATCCCTCTCGCTGGGTGCCCAGACAACTCTGCTAATGGGGCTCCATCTACCCTTCCATCCTCTCCTGCTTTCTGGGGAGAGGATCTAGGAGACAGCGCCTCACGTCTCTCATCTCTCCTCTCATGCCTTGGATAGAAGATCCCCTACCAGAAGTGAATAAAGAGACAGTGAGAGGCAGTGTCTTCACTCCTCTTTATTCTCCTTTGTGCAGAACTGGACAGGATCAGGCTCTCAACAAATCACAGCTGTGACCGGTAGTTTCTTTCAATCCATGACTGAAGCAGGAGGAGGTTTGTGTTATTTAACCAGGGGTAAAGCCCAGGAACAGTCTTGGGGGAAGGGTGTTTGTGCTGACAGATGAGTGCCCTAACTATCAGGAGCTGTGCTTCCACTCATGCTTTCTTTCAGACCCAGTAGGTCTTGAATTCTTTAAAATAACACAGTTTTAGTAGGATAGATGGGGAGTGCTCTCCCATCTGTCATGGTATAAAGTGCGGTAGTGTTCCCAAGGAAAATGGGAGATGTGGGCTTGAGCCTTCTCAAGAGGAGGATGAAAGTGACCTTGTGATTCTCCTGTCTCCCAAATAAGTGCTCTACCTGCTCTAACAGAAAAGTCCTCGTATATCTCATCCTACTTCCTTTGCTTTCTTAAAAGCACAAACGGTGCATCTCCTCCCTGCTTGCCATTTGGGAAGGGTAGAATTTCCCTTCCTTTCAAGCTGAAGTTTCTTACCGGAGCAATTCCTGGTACTTGTGGAATTGTCTTCCCGTAGCCCCAGGAAAAGTAGGATACCTGGTTTGCTTCTGCTGGCCCTGGTTTCCTCTTGGTTGGCATTTGGTTGTGCTCCACTTGTGGCTGCTCTGAGTCCTGTTTTGGAGCTGCTGAGTCTCCGCATAGTGTGTGTGGTGCCCAGTACAGACCTGTGGGTTCTGCTCCAGTGTCCGGGCGCCCAAAAGTGAGGAGCTGCAGCACTGTTCATTGGATTTCGCCTCGAATCTATATGTAATAAACACTTAAGAGATGGAAAACCCAGTGAGTAATAAGAGCAATACGGGATACACAAAATAGCTGATACCAGTGAAATCTAACAATCCTTATTTTCTGTTATTGCAAGGTTTGTAGGAAGAGATTATGTAGCTATTGATGACATAACCTGATAATGTGCTTTTGTTGCAAGTAAAATCTTGTGTACTCTGTTATAATACAGAAAATACTTGGTGTTTTGAGAGATTTCATATCTATAAAGACACGTTTAGAGTGGTGCATGCAGTGCAGTATAGTTTGCAGAGGTTGAAAAGATGAGTTTCAGATTGCAATCAGCATGAATAATTAACGTTTTACGTCAAAATGTGGGGAAGTCAAAAGCAGGGTCCTGAAGGGATTGGACTTCCAAAGCTATTCTTCGCACTTCTGTTCCAAAAGAAAGATAAATACGCTGAGAAAGAGAGATGGCTGCACAGAGCAGAGCCGTACCACGGTCTGATACCTGTGCTGAAATGGGCAAGTGTAAAGGGTGAGAGATTCAGTTTACGGATACAATGCAAAGTGCTACACACCTGGGGAGTGGGAATAATTGGCAGGGGTTTGGAAAATGCGAGTGCTGCTTAGCATGCAAAGGAAAGCTACTAACAGCCTCTTCATGGCTCATAAACCCACTACGCCAACCCAGTCAGCGCCATTGCAAATGCATACATCCAGCGGGAGCTGTTGTCAACCGAAGAGGTAATCATCCCCGTTTGGCAAGACTGCGTTTAGACTGCTGCATGCCATACCTTGTCTTTCATTGGAAAACAGACCTTTGAGAAGTTAGGAAAAGTTTAAATGGGCAATTCAAATAGTAAAGGCAGGGCTGATGAAAATTAATTCCAGGTGCAAAGGGAAATTAAAGGGAAATAACTGAACAGATGATAATAGAAGAGCAGAAAATGAACCGTTTTCCTGAAAGAAAAACAAGGTGTTTTTTTAATTGAAGGTGTTCCCATTCAGGTAAAGAGAAGACCTAAGTGCTCAGCAGTTAGAGTAGTTGTTCATGTTTCCTGTCATTTCAAAAAGACACATGATGCATCTGCATCTTGTATTGAACAAAGCTGCTAGAATAAGGTCTGTGCAGTCTGAAACGAAGGATATTCAGGGTGCAGAGTTCAAAAGAAATGTTGCAACAGGAGTTTGTTGGAAATTAATCTGCGGAATAAAGACTGGTTGGATGTGGATTGGGAATAAGGAGTATTATGTTGGCATTGTTTTATTTATATAAAGTTATTGTCATTAAATAAAGTGGCACATTTAGTTAATTGCATCTTTAGGGCCAAGATAATTTTCAGCCTATTACTACAGATTTGCGCAAATATAACAGAAAGCACAATGTAGCCATAGGTATTTCCTAGGAAGGCTTAAAATCTAACTTTGTGAAGTAAACTGCCTGTTAAGATAATCGTATGTCTGAGTGTGAACAACGAATGTTCAGAAATGGTCTGAGAGAAAACCTGGTGTGGTTACCAGTTACAATACTAAAGACTGTAGATGGGGTGGCTGGGCTTCAGCCTTCAGCTATGAAATTGCTCTGTGCACCCAAATGCGGTGGCAGTGGTTTTTTTCTAAAATGGAAGCTGGGTATACGATACATCAGCAACATTAATAGATGCCGTGATTCCCAGACAGACATGGGAGTGACAAAACTGGTTGTGGTTCTTCAGGAAAACTTAGTAAGTTATGTTGTCTTTGGGAGGGCCTTTGATCTGCCTGCTATGCTTCTCAAATCCAAAAAGTAGGTTTTTTTCCTTGGACTGGTAAATTGACTGTTTTGAAGAATCGCTTTTCAAATGCTCTTCCCCAACTTGCTGATTTTGTCCATGTCTGGTGTCCATGCAGTACATTATAGCCCACAAACCTCAAAGTGACTTTAACCAAAAAACCCCTCAAACCCAGGGTTAGCTTCAAAATAAAAAAAAAAAAAAAAAAGGGGGGGGGGGTAAGAGAAGAAATTAGCTTTTAGACCTTCTAGTGTTTTAAGTCTTTGTATTATATTTCAATCATGTTTGTAAAATTTCTTTTACATCGCTTGGATGCAAAATATTTTGATTTGTGGTACTTTTTCTCATTAAAGCCACAAATCTTGCTTAAGCCCTTCAGTCTATATGAACTTCAAATGTCTTAAGGACTACAGTAAAATCTTGAGATCTGTCTCACAGCCAACCAGCCTGTGAAAAGCTCTCCGGTTTAGTTTCCCCATTGCTATTCCGGAGTGACAGCTCGGACAGAAGAAAGTGGGAGGGGAGTGCATCACCCTCTTGCCTTAAGTGCAGATCCCAGAGTCTCTCTGTGTCTCGGCAAGATCCCTCAGATCCTGGAAAAAAATCAGAACAAGTTCCCAAAGGCACCGAGTATCAGCAGCAACCGTGACCCATAAACATCACATTTGTGGCACCAGCCTCAAGATGAGACCTCAGCACGGTGACTACAGGCACTAATG
>NW_008825071.1:5842482-5847198 GCF_000699105.1 Pygoscelis adeliae
CAGCAGGCTGATCAAGCTGGGACTGCTTTCCTCTTTGAAGGCAAGAAAAAAAATGTGCAAGGCCTGGGCTGGTTTTCATTCGTGCAAGTACCACCTTTTTTGGGAACAGCAAGGGTGTGAAACCAGCCTACGGAGCCTGCTGTCAGCAGTGGGTGTCACAGCCCACAGCCAGTCAATAGTCATTAGGAGCCAAAAAGGCAGAGAAACCCGGCCAACTCAAGCAAAAGATGCAGCAGCAAAGAAGAGCGCAGAAATCTGGTGTTACTTCTCGCATCATGGTCTGCTTTTATTCTTGCTGTATTAAAACTGTCATGGCTTTATGCTAATGGGGTTCATTCCTAGCCAGTGATTATTATGCTTTGAATTAGCAGTGCTCTTGAGAGTATTTTTCACCAAAAAAAAAAGAGGTAGTCTTTCTGAGAAATAGGAGCGAGAGGGAAAAAGAGCTTGTTACTTGCATTAGCTCAGAGCTGTGTGTGTTTGGAGAGGATAAAGGAGAAGGGCCATGTTCGTGGCTGATGTAGAGCACAGCAGGACTCCCAGAGCACAGATCTGTGTGAGAGACGATACTGAAATTCAGGGAAGAGCAGTCAAAATATGGAAATGGTTTTGATGGTGTGTTTGACTTTTAATGAACCCGCCCTTTGGGTAGATTACTTTTGACTCCAGCGTTAGTTTTGCCTGGCTGTGAATCCATACTCTTTACCCTGAATGGAAAAAGCTTCCCTGGGGGCAGTGAAAGCCCAGCTGGTGTGGGACGGAGGGGGATGTGCAAAGGAGAGGGTTTTTAAGGGATGTCAGTTCTCCGGGGAATGGCCTCAGCAGTACCAGTTAGGACCAGCTCTCAGAGGAGCTGTTGCAAATCTGAGATTTACTAACTAAGGCACCTGGGTAGCAGAAATGGTGGCTCTGATGGGGAAAAGGAGAGAGGGTGAGCAGCGAGAGGAATTTCATTATATTTCAGCTGTGCGTTTATGCAGCAGGAAACCTAATTCAGCAGCAGTAGTGTGTCATTCCCAGTTTGCTCAATGGGCCGCTTCTACACCCTGTATCCCCCAGGTAAGGCAGCAAAGACAATACCAGCCCATTCCTTTTAGCAGCATCTCTAAAAAATCACAGCAGTGGAACACAGTGTCATCTTACGTGCTTTAACGACAGGCATCTTAAAAATGAAGGTGGGGGAAAAGGCATGGTCCCTTTGGATCTGCATATAAAGTGAGGTGGTCTGTACCCCGTGCTGGTCTTCAAAGCCCAGCAGGTTCCAGTGAAATCAGAAAGTGTAAGGAAATTTCTGATTTCCTCTTCTTTTTACCCTCACAGTTTGTTCAGCATAACCAGCCAATTCCCAGCCTTGATGCAGCATGTCCCAGACCCTGTACAGGACAGAGCCCTGTAATGGATTCTCTCTAGAAGAAAGTATTTCTGTAGGCAGTCGGGCACAAAGAGCTGGAACAGAATGAAATGCTTTGACTGGACTACCTTTTTTTCCTCTGCTTTAAATGGAAAGAAGATGTTCTCAGAAATGTCTGTATTTCTCTCTATTACCCCAAAGAATAATTGTTTTTAACCGTTGCCACTGAAGCAGTTGGGGTCTCTGTATCTTGGTGGCTAGCTTTTTTTTCTGCGGAAAGTTATAGGCTGCTGTATCCAGTAGTGATATTTTACAGGAAGAAGGGTTGTGTTGCCAATGTTAAAAACAAACAAAACAGCACGAACAAAATAACCAGCCTTCTTGCAAAAACCTGAGGGGCTCAAATAGTATTCCAGCGTGGAGTTCTGATAATGAAACTTCCTTTGTGTTAGAGACGCGTCTCCGGCTGTTCCCATGAAAACCCACCTAAATTTGGCACACTTAAAGCCTCGGAAAAATTTGCATTGAGACACATGAGAATTTGCCAGCCAAAATCTCTGGCGATTCTGTCAGCATGGAGTAGATGTGCTCATCCCTTCAGAGCTATGTTCTTGCTGAGGTTCCCGAGCCTCTGCTCATGGCTGAGGTTAATACTTAATATACTAGTGGTGAAATAGAAACACAGGGGTGCTGGCTTCAGAGCGGGAGAGGTGGCAATCTGTGTCCTGTCTTTATGAATCCAGACTGTGTTTGTGCAAACCACTCAAATCAGTTTTACTGGCAGTGTCGCATTACAACACAAGCCTGGGAAATGATATTCCTTAAAAAAAACCCACCCAACCAATACCAACAACTTTAAAAAAAACACAAAAACCCCTCCTGTATGCTGACTGAATTGCGCAGATGCTTTTTTTGGGGAGAGGGAGTGCATGCTTCAGCCCAGGGCTGGGAGAGCTTATCGCAGCCTTGGCAGCTGTGGCATGGAGAGACCCTTGCCCCTGGGCTACTGGTACCTTTCCCCTGTCGGTGTTCTCCTTTGCGGTCCTGGCTTACCTCTCTCTGTGTCTCTAATCACAGGGACATCACTTCTCAAAACTAGCAGCATTCATTTTCCCTGCAAATGTGAGGGGGGGACCACGCAATGTGACGCCAAGTGACCACCCCCAGACTTCTCTTGCTCTCATCGGGGAGGAAGGAGAATTTAAATTTTTCAGATTTTTTTTAAGTATTGAGACGATCATGATGTATTACAGTGTAAAGGTTGAAGAAAGCTGAATTTTTTAACAACAGAAGCTCAGTGAACACCCCCCTAGGGAATTCAGCCCTAAGTGTGGACTCTATTAAAATTCTCCAAGTCCCTGTATTAAAAGATAAGTTTAAGAATTGGAGGGGAATGAGTGGGCAGAAAAGTGGGACTGGAAGGAACCTTCTGAATTGTTAGCACCCTTTCTGTCACTAGGAAATTCCTAATGCAGTGCCTTTTGTAACCCAGGCAGTTTTAATGGACATGGTAATGATTCCAGAGGGTCATTATTTATCAGGGTCCTTGCTCCTGATAAATATTAGTTCATGGAAATGTCTCTTTCCATTGCAAAAAAAGACTTGCAATATTTCTTTTAAGCAGTATTGCATCATTTTTGGAGCTTTCTCTTCCCCAGTCTCTGTCACGCTTCCCCAGGAATGGCTGGCGGATGGACTGCCAGCTGTCTAGAGCGATGCAGAACAATTTGTTAAAGATTATAACTTTGCTATTGTAATAATCCATATTCCTGTTGAAAGTGATTGTTAATATTGATCTTTACAGTAGATTATGGATTCCACTGAAAAGAAAGAAAATAATGTTAAAATAATAAAGACTACAATTTTTTCCCTTTTTTAATGTTCTCTGTAACCATGGAAAATTTTGACCATCTGTGTGGTTCTCTGGTAATTTATTAAAGCATTTATTTCATTCTCCCCCCCTTTTTTTTTTCTCCTTTTCTTGCTGAAACTACAGCTGAGGAAGTGGAAAGACTGGCTGCAATGCGTTCAGATTCTCTAGTACCTGGGACTCACACGCCTCCAATCAGAAGAAGAAGCAAATTTGCCACTCTCGGAAGGCTTTTTAAGCCATGGAAATGGAGGAAGAAGAAGAGTGAAAAATTTAAGCACACTTCGGCAGGTAATAGCTGCGGTCGGGTTGGTTTGTTAATCTGGAACTGTTTGCTCAACAAGGCTAAAAATTTGTAATGCAGCCCCAATTTATACATGTTTTTAAGGTTGTTGAAGCTTGGCTTGGAGAGATTTCTCAGAGTCTAAGAGATCTTTAACTTTGTTACCAGCTTTTTCTTTAAAAAAACCCAAAACAACATATTAGGTGCACTCCAATTAAAGCAGCAGCTCACCAAAGCTGTGTATTCAGGTTCTGCTACTAAAGCTAGAGGGTAACCCAGAAGATAGCTTGTTACATTGATTTAGCATATTATGGGTAAAGGAAATGCAGTATGAAAAGACACTAGTGGAGGATTAAGCCACATTCAAACTCCTGTAAGTGCTAATAGAGGAGCGAGAAAATACATGACAAAGGAGTTGACGTTGTGTTGAGTAACTTGCGTAACCATAAATTGTTTGTTCCATTGGGCAGGAAAGATATGCTACTTGTTTTCTGAGAAACACAAATCTCTCTTCCTGCCACACTCCTCCTTCTGCCATCACTTTCTAACACTCCTGGTTTAAGACTCTTTTTGATTAAAAAATAAGTATGGAAAACTGCAAAAATGTGTTTTTGTGTTGTGAATTGGTTTGAGTAAGAATCCCAGATCGAGGCACTGATGCATGTGGTGGAAGTTTGTACCTGGCATGTTTGTTTTCAAGCTTTGTGATCTATTTAGAAGGTTTCTTTTCTTTGTTCTTCAACAACGACTAATAATAACTACAAGTGGTTTTGCAAGTCTTGAGCCTGGATTGTCTGTGAGAAAACATGAGTTTTCTTCTGATTTCTTATAGTTCTCACTAGAACTAGAAAGAAAGCAGTACGGATCTTAGAATCATAGGATCATAGAACTGTCGCAACAGGCCCTGCTAAAACGTTTGCCACCATCTTTTTTATAAGCCCCCTTTAAATGCTGATAGGCTGCAAGAAGGTCTCCCCGAAGCCTTCTCTTCTCTAGGCTGAACAACCCCAACTCTCTCAGCCTTTCCTCATAGGAGAGGTGTTCCATCCCCCTGATCATTTTTGTGACCCTCCTCTGGACTCGTTCCAACAGGTTTGTGTCTTTCTCATGCTGAGGGCTCCAGAGCTGGATGCAGTACTGCAGGTGGGGTCTCACCAGAGCAGAGTAGAGGGGCAGAATCACCTCCCTTGACCTGCTGGCCACGCTTCTTTT
>NW_008825071.1:5849377-5860089 GCF_000699105.1 Pygoscelis adeliae
GCCTTCCTGGTCAGGTGGCCTGTAGCAGACCCCCACCATAATGTCACCTGTCCCTGCCTTCCCTTTAATTCTGACCCATAAGCTCTCTGTCAGCTCCTCATCCATCCCCAGGTGGAGCTCCATGCACTCCAGCTGGCCATTGACATAGAGGGCAACACCCCCTCCTCGTCCCCCCTGCCTGTCCTTCCTAAAGAGCCTGTATCCCTCCATCCCAACACTCCAATCATAGGAGCCATCCCACCACGTCTCCGTGATGCCAATAAGGTCGTAGTCCTGCAGGTGTACGCACGTCTCTAACTCCTCTTGTTTATCCCCCATGCTACATGCATTTGCATAGAGGCATTTAAGTTGGGCTCCCGATGAGGCTGTCTTACTGGCTGGAGTTGCTTCGTGCTGCTCTTCAGGCGCTCTCCTGCTCCTTTAAGTGCCAGAAGAGGCTTGAGTTATAGCCCAGTTGCTCTCTGACCTGTTTATTGCACAGTGGAAGCTTTCAGGCAGGACTTGACTGTACCTTCTGGCTCCCCGAAGCCTGTACTCCTGAAAACGGCCCATAATTGTGCGAGAAGTCTCATTTAGCTAAGTGCGAATTCTTACATGAAGTTAAATGCAGAATAAGAGTTTTCAAGGTTTATACCTGAAGGTGCTCTTTATTGTGTGCTGTTTAAGCTGCTCTCTGATTCGTCAGGCAAAGACTAATGAACTGGAATAGATGGCTGTATTACTCTGAGTGATGATCGTATTTTTTGACTTGACGGCTGAGAAGCTATTGTCACCAAAAATTACATGTTTCTGCAAAACAAAAGGCTTGTCTTTCATGTTCTGTATCAGTCACAACCATAGTGCGGTGTAGCAGGATTTCCATAAAAACCGTATACCTCTTAGGGATACGTGGACGCTGTGGTGACAACTACTTTGAAGCTAGTTCCAGCATGCTGGGTTAGTTGGTTACAACTAGGAGAATAACCACGGCAGTTCAGGAGGTACCATGGGTTGCCAAGGCCTGCCCAGTATTTATGTGTATGGTTTATCCAGCACCGGGAGCTGGGGCTGAGCTGCATACTGCTGTGGTTAGACCGATCAGTTTGAAGCTGGCTTGAATACACCTACATAGTCTGCTCTGGGCATTACAAGAAGTGTTATGTAGATTTGCCCCATTTACCAAAACGTGGAAAGTACACAGTGATTAAAACCAGAGTAAAAACATGTACTTCCTTTTCTCAGAGCAGAAGGAAACTTTACCGGACGTACCAGCAGATCTCCTCCCCTAGTAAGTGGGACTTAAGTGTCTGAAAAACTAATTTAAAAGCTGGGTCTCCAGGTTGCAGTACTGGGTTTGATCTCAGCTGAATCCAAAACCTTTCTTTTTTCTTTTTTTTTTTTAATTTTCATTTCTAGTAAGCTAACAGTATCCTGCAGCTGCTCTACAAAATTGGTATTCCTGTCAGCTTCCCTGCTACTAACTGCAGCAAAATTGACAAGGATGTCAAATTTGCTGAGCACCCTGCAGGAGGCACTGGAGAGATTTACTTCTGGACTGTACCAGAGCTGGGGACTCCACGGTTTCCATCATCCCCAACCCCGGGGAGTGGGAATCCACCAGGATCCTACCAGACTCCCCTGGCAATTCAGCAGCATTGGTTGAACCTAGGATGTGTAATACGAAAGACTTTACACCCGGAACACTAGCATTTTTCTGCCAGCATTTCCATGACCTCTCATCTAATACCTCAGATCTCACTGACAAAACATATTTAATTTTTGTAATATATCAAAGGACAAGCTTCTGAGATGGCATAACAAGAGCCAGCATGAAACTTCCTAATACCGGCTTATTTTTTTCTAGTGCACTGATAAATGTGACACTTGGAAAAAAATTTTTCCCATTAGTGTCCCACAGGCATGCACCTAAGCTTTCCCACGTGCATAAAACATCAGTAATTATAAAAAAATAAATACTAATGCAAGTATTCTATTAGACTTTTATTTGCTGCAACAATAGATTCAGTTATTTTAAATGTCGAAAGCAGTAAGGGTCAAAACACATGACCTTATCTGTTGGAACTTCCTTTGAAATTAATGGGAGTCTTTTCCTGGGAGAGGACTGGAAGAAAGAGAGAGTCAGGCTGATATTTAAGGTTGAAAGGTTGCCTTTTTCTTGAGATTTCCAAGTGCTATTTTATATCCATATCTCTATCAGACTAAAAGCTCTGATTATTTATTCAGAGATGAATGCTTTAAAATATAGTTCTGTGCTCAGTGGGCAAAAAACCCTTTTAGGTAATAGGAAAAGATATTTCCTGACACCTGATAATTGCGTAAGATGAGATAGAAAATCTGTAATTTGATTGATGGAGGACCTCAGCGTTATGCTTATTATATATGGTTCCTTTCAGAACATCGATACTCATATCATGATGTTTAAGCATAACAAGTCCCCCATCCTCCATCTTCATTATTGTATTGTCACTGACAAGCAGAAGGTTAAAAGGATGCATGTGTTTCATATACTTTATATGTTTATCAGTTATGTTGGTTTTGATATCCCTGTAGTGACTATGCAGAAAGGTTTAAAGTCTGACATTGCCTCAGTGCTGACTCAGTCACGAAGGTGAAAGTCATGGGTTTTGATGCAGACATCTAATGCCTTTGCCTTGCAGTTGGTCTGTCTGTGAGCATCATCATTAGGTATTTTGTAGAGTGACCAGAGCAGGTAGAAAAGATCACACTATGGGGTGGTCTCTTGCTGCGGATGCTAAGCGCCAGATGAGCCCGCATCTGGGGTTTGATTTGAGCGACCTCTTCTGCTGGAAGGTAGAGTATTAAGGAGGTTGTTCAGGACATGCGCTGTGAGTGACAGATGGGCTCCATCTGTGGACAGGCTCACTCTCAGAGCAAATGGGAAGGGAGATTATACTGGTTGAGGGACACCAGTGTACCACAGCAGGGCGAGAAACAAGTTAATTCTCACAGTAATCCTCCTCCTGCACAGAAGTGAAGCTCCTCCCAGCACAGCGCATTTTTCAGTGTCAGGATTGCAAATCATTTTACCACAAGAAGGTCCTAATGAAAGTCCTTTCATGGACCCTGAAACTCTCACAGTACAATATAAACGTTCCTGACAGTGAAGTTATATATACAGGGAGTTAGACAAAGAAATTAAACTCAGCCACAATGTTATTCATGGTATAGTCAAAAGTGTGGTGTATTTTTTTTAACTCACCTAAAATTTCGTCTTGCACAGAAAGTGTGGAAACCTTTATTACCATGGAGGGCTGAGGGCCCCTCACAGCAATGAGCAGTATGATAAAGCTGACAACTCTAGCTTTGGGAGCACAGGCAAACTTCTAAATGGCAAGATTATATCAGTTGATGGGATGGTTTCTTATAACTGATAAGGAGCAGTCTCACTTATGGCAGAAGAAGCTAGGAAGAAACAGTGACTTTTCTTTGCCCGAGCACGTTTCCTTGGCTGGATGCAGCTGGGATGGCTCCAGCAGGCTGCACAAGGTTTTTGAAGCCACACTGGGCTCTTTGGGAATCGGCAAAGCAGATAGCAAAAGAGAAAGCTGACTGTCTCCTCAGCCAGACCTTTGTCATTGTTTTTAATACCTTGATCTTGTTGTTCTCGCCTTGATGTAAATTTGAAAACAGTTCCTGGGTGTGCTGTTGTTTTATTGCAGTGCCATACACATGCTGGTGCAATGTCATTTCTTGGCAGTGTTTTGGAGAAGGAGGCACTTCTGAAATAAAGAAGCCTGAAGGAAGATAGGTTCTGGGCTTATTTGAAATATTATTGAGGTTTTTTACCACTATATTCATCAAGAGCCAACTGCTTGCAACCTTTCAGAAAAAAGTATTTCAGCTGCTTGCAGTAGTCTGAATAGGGGAAAAAGGTCTTATTTTGCTATTTCACATTTCTGGTGACCGTCATTTTAAAGAATTGGTGTGTCTGTCTTCCCCCATCCTTGCTCCCTGAGTTGCAGTGCTCAGGCAGGGGGGAGGAGGAAGCATGTAACTTGTACTTGGAGGAAACTCATTGGACTGAGAAGAGGAAAGCAGGAGATGGTGAGAAATTAAGGGGTGTGGAGAAAACTCAGTTTTAAGTAGGAGAGGCAAGGGATTCAGCAATGTTTGGGCACATAAGCACCCTGTACAATGAGCAGAGAAAATCCAGTGTCAGAAGAAAGCTCCACAGCAGCTCTATTGCTAAGTAGAGGGTTGTCTGAAACAGTCATACTAAAGAGAAAAAAGGAAATCTGTTAAAATCAGCCTTTCCACTCCTCCTAGGTACTTTGAAACCTCCCTTCATTCATGTACCAGATCCCCCTCCTAGAAATACTTACAACTTCTTCCACAGGGCAGTGAGTATGGATGAGTCCTCTGGTGCCATGGGTCCCATCCCCAAAACCCATGGTTGAGGTAGCAAGCCACGTCCTGTTCTGTGGCCAAAGACAGACATGACAGTGACTTCCTAGCCTGGTGCTTGGGGTGCCCTCTGTAGAAGAGGGAAGTCTCACTCCTACTTCATTTAAAGCTTCGTTTGCTTTAAATGTTTAAAATTGTAGAGGTTGGTATTCAGGAACCCGTCTCAAGGTGCAGGGCTGGGGAGTTTGTAGGGATAAAGACTGGGGCTGAACAAAGTAGACCAGGATATCAGAAGAGCCAAGAGGCAAATCAGTGTGAGCCAGGCATCATCAGTTGGGTTGGGCAAGGTTGGATTGGGGGACTAGGACTTCCAGGGCAGGTTCATGGGTTGATCTGCTGCCCAAGGACCTTAGGACTCTCTTAATAGTTGTCTGTACAGAGGATGACAATCTTCTCTTCCTAGCGGTTACTATGTTAAACTGGAATAGCTGAGATCTGCACTGAGGATCTAAAGATTAAAGCCCAATAGTGTAGACAGTGCCACAAAATGGAGCATCTGGATTTTTTCAGTTTGCTTTTTAGGGAGGGCATGCATGCTCTTTCATTTACTTTGATTTACGCTCAAACTGTTTAAAGAAAATTAAGTGTGCCAAACCTAAATCCACTCATGCAACCTTTAGTGGCCCCACTCCCAGAATCTGCATTAAAACAGCCGTTCATTTTATGCTCAAATGCTGTTTTTTTCGCTTGCTAAGCCTCAGTGCTTTGGGTTTCCAACCAGAGTTTTTTAAAAAGTGCTCTATAAAAATTCATATGTCAATGTGTTTATATAAGTTAAGTCTCCCAGTCAGAAGAGGGATTGTTCAAATATGGCAACACTTACAGGCAAGGCCTTTCAACGTTTCAGATAAATAACAAGAAGAAAACAAAATGTGGTAGATCTGTGCAATTAGAGGAACTGCTATTCACAAACCATCCCCAGATCATTTTATTCCTACTGCCGATTATTTCTATCTACAATAGGTAAATATTTTGAACATTGCTTTCCAGAATATTCCAATCGGTAGAAATTCAATAATGTGTTGCCAGTGCTGCTCTTAAACCTTCGTATTCCCTTCTGCTTTGCTAGTGATTGCCTGTCGTGTTTTCTCATGTAAAACTCTTGGGCTGTTAAACTAGTCGTGCTGTTTGGGTGAGACCTTTGCCTGGGGAAGCGAAGGAGAAGCACAGCCTGCAGACCTGCCTGCCCTCGCCTCTGCCTGTACTTTTGGGGAGGTGGCCTAGGGGGGAGAGATTTTGGGTGTTTTTTCCAAGTGCCTACCAGGTTATTGAAATCCATCCGCAAAGGTCCTATTTTCAGCCTGTACTTTGAAAGCAGTGTTTTTGTTTGGATCGTTGGCTAACAAGGATGACTGTGTTTTAAAGTACTTTATGGTCCCATTCTGTTCTCCTGAATTTTATTTAGTAACTACTGTGATCCCATGTGAAGGGTATTACTATTTCAGTTACAATTCCTCCTATACTTTCAGGCCAGACTATCTCTAGTTAGGTATGGAGTACTGCGTTTTTCTTCCTTCACCCTCCTATTCTGATGACTTAGAAATGTAATTCTGCATTGACGTTGAGAAAGAGAGTGGAGTCTGCCCTGCAGTGTAGCTGGGTCTGAAGTTACCCTGAAGCCTGAAATACCCCAAAGTCCTGTTCTCATCCTTAATGAAGTCCATCAGTGAGACTGTGTAAAACCTCTAGTAGTCCTTTCAATGTGAGACAGTGAGCAGGTGATACGGGCACTGGTCCCAACGCGGTATTTTTGCTGTGCTGGGGCAGTTCATAGAGCATTAATGCTGTGATGAAAATCACTGGTCGTTCCCAAGATTGTGGGAGAAGAGAAGGAAATGGCACTGATGTAAAACTTAGTCCAGTCTTCCAAAAAGGAGCTCCAGTTTTGTAAAAACCCAGCAATACAACCACTTTTCAGAGTTACTCAGTGCTGCTTTGTTACCTGTTTTGTGGGGGGTTTTGAGGGAGGTGCAAATTGTCATTCTCTGAAGAAAAGCACCGTTTTGCAGGAACTTGGGCTGTTCATGAATGCACATTGACTTAAGCACAAATATTTTTATCTGATGGAAATTCCAGAAAATAAGTACATTATATTTCAGTATATTCTAGATTAATTCTGGAAGAGTTTTTATTCAAATATACGTTTCCATTTCAAATTTGGTTTAGATATTAACAAGTATAACTAAAAATTTGAATTCCAAATATAAAATGACCTGACAGACAGGAAAACATTTGTATTTTAAGTCTGCTGAAATATTACACTGCTTGAGCTCAAGGACTGAATAAAAAATTAAAATCCGTTTTCAGTTTTATTTTTTGCATTGATCCAAAATTGCACACTTGATGTATTCTTAATTTTGGAAGTGAAAAAAACCTATTTTCTAGGTCTAAATGCAGGTTGCCCATAGCTTCTCTCTGCATGCGCTAACATTTTCTTAATATCTTTTGAGCAGCTGGCCAGAAGTTGCACCAGAATTCATGCAAAACTATAGGCAACTTTTAAAAATTTAACCTTTTGCCTTTCTATAGAGGGAGCAAAACTAGCCTGGGTATCTGCTTCCTGCAGTGGAACCGAAGATCCACAGAGATTTTTAAACCCAGAAGTCATTTGCAACCATGCAATTAGATAAACAGTCCAAAGCTTATGGTGGCAGAAGGCACTTCATAGCAAGAGAAAGCAGTGGCTGATGTTTGCTTCTTTATTGCTGGAATTATAAATTATCAGTGGTTTTAGATTTGTCATTTTAAGCAGATTAAAAGAGTTCAAATGCTTTCAGAAATTGCAGATCTAATTTGTACACAGAAGGCAGTTAAAGCGGTTGTCTGTTTTTATACTTGAACTGCCAAATGGAAGCTCCTGGTTCAAATATGGAGGGTATAATCACTCTCCCGGGAGTGTGTATTCCACTACAGAGAGCATCGTTGTGTCTTCCTGAGATCTGCTGCAGAACATTTCCAGGGTTTAAGAAGTGGACTTTGCTTAGCTGGACTGAAAAATGCATTTTGGGATCCTTCTAGCCCCGTGCCAGCTCTAATGGAACATGCGAGACGAGGCCCTTAAATGTGTCCCTTCTTACAGGAAAGGGATGTTTAATGAGGCTGTTTGGTTTTAATGCTAATTACATTTCCAGCTGCTGTGAAGATTATATGAGGCCGCCCAAACTGTAATACTGCGGCATAATTCTACAACAATACATTCCTGTTAAAATAATACAATTAATCCATCAGAGAATTTACAGCAAATTTTGAGGATTGAAAAATAGATGCTGTTAGTAGCATGAGTTTCTGCATGGTATATGGATTAGAGAACATCGTTCACTGGAGATGTTTTAAGAAGTGTTTTACAACAAATCAGCAATAATAGAATATCTGGTTGGGGGGAGAGAGAATAAGCATGTTTGCAAGAAGCTCATTCTTGTGTAAAAAATTGTTGTATATCCTCAGCTGCTGTTGCTGTGACTCATGAATGTACAGTCTTCATCAGACTGGGTCCTTACAGATTATTTTAGAATGCTTTCATTTAACAACAGAATGCATTGAACTGCTTTTTATTTTTAGATTGCATTTGAAGCATGGAAATTAATTAGTATTTCTCAGACTGTTGGCTTTCGTTCTTCAGGTTTTTACTGCCCTTTTTAAAGATGCAGGGGAAAAAAGCAACATGTCACAGTGACATGGAGCCATGAGGCATCTGGTCTGTGATGAGAACAAAGACTGAGTGACAGCGGTCAGCTGTAGCACCAGGTTATCCCAGTGACCCAAAAAAACTGCAGGTCCTTTCTGGCAGGATGCTGGCTGGTCGCAGGATCCTGCTTTTAAGCAGCTCGTGCCCTGGGTCATTTTTATTATTCTATCAAAGCAACAGCCACTGAATATTGCCATGCAAATTTGTCATCGGTCAGTAATCTATGTTGTGCAGGTGCATGTCTTGAGACTCGGTGGATTCCATCAGTGGCACTGCACAGGCCAGGTGCTTCAGCTGGGGAAATCTGCTCGGTGACTCCACCGGTTCCCCTGTGCTTTGGTCAGAGGTGAGCATGGTCCTCTCGCTCCCAGAGCAATGGAGAGGAAAACCTCCCGTGCCTTTCAGAGACTGCTGTCGGGTAGTTTCTGAAAGCGAAATTTGTTAGATGCCTTCACTCGGAAGCACTGTTGAGGAAGTTTTATTCCTCAAATACCGTTTTGCTCTTGCTCAGTGTTTCCCGCAGGGGGGAAATGAAGCAGGAATCCCTGAGGCCAGCGTGGCAGTACTTTGATTGAGCCCTACCATATCAGTGACCCGACTGACGTCTGACCCATGTTGTGACTGGGAAATGGGTTGGTACAGTAATGTGAACATGCAGCCCAATGACTCTAATCTGATGGGATTTTTTAATCACAGTAGCTGCCCTTTATTTCCATGTCTGTGAACTGCATTAAAAAGGCACATACAGCTAGATGTATAGGGTATTGGCAGCAGGGATGAGAATCCCAGGTCCACGGGGATCTGAAACACAGATGGCAGTCACCCAGACAAAACCATTAGCTTCATGAGCTCTTTCCAGGGCTGCTGGGGCTAGTATGTTGAGGAATAATAAGTAGTTGCTAGAAAGAGAAACTGAATTGCCCTGTGTACAGAGGTTTAATAGGAAAAATCAGATTATGAATTGGGAATCAAAGATAGCTCGATGAAGAACGGTTTCTTTGAAATCTTGGTCTGTTTTATTTATACTAGGGCTTGTTTATACATTGTAACTTGAATTATTTAAACTGTAAATATGAAACAGATTAGTTATATCTCCATAAACCCTTGGGTGGATGTTTATTCAGTTCATAAACTCATTCATTTTCTTTTAATTCATTAAGGCCAATTCAGTTCCGAATTAAAATGTCCACGCAAGTGTTTAATGTGGCATTGGTGATCCTCCTTGAATTACTTAATTCAGTTTGCTTTTCCTGAGCACCCATGTGAGTAGCCACAGGAGCTAGTGTGCAGGAAAGAGTTGATCAGATAACTACCTTAGCTGCCACAAGAGATGGGATCTAGAGGCTCTGTTCAGTGAGAGCTACACCTGGCTACTTGAACTGACCCAAGGGACTAGGCAAAAGAAGCCCGTGGTGGTGATTAGAGCATTCAATGAAGAGAGAAAGCTGTTGCTCTTTTCCAAATTCTGCTGCTAACCCATCCCAGTCTTGTTGTGCACGATGCTTATAGATTATCGGTCCAAGTATTGCAGGACTTAATTGCACTTTCACCAGGTCTCCTCTTTTTTTGGGCCGTCTGTCCGTGTGTAGGGTTTATTCAGAACTGCAGCTCACTAAGTCAAGTCATTCAGAGAGAATCTTGGATTTCCGTAATAAAAAGGATTATTAAAAATCCCATGTGACTGTAGAAGAAAGTCTTGGAAACCAAAAGCATGGGAAAAAATCTGAAATTCTTACTAGAAATTAAACTCACTATTTTGGAGAAACTTACAAATTTTCTGAATATTTATAATTTGCTTTATTGATACCAATTACATTTTCGGTTCCATAGTATGGTGTCTGTATAAAGAAGACTGGAGTAGTTAAAAATAAGACTTATTTTGGTTTCCATTTATTTGTATAGACCAAAGATATAATACTATCTGTTGTTAACTGCATTTGAGTTGTTTATTATCTACAGGATGTCCCACACTTTTAGATAAAAGTAATGGTAGAATAGATCCATGACGCTGAACATCACTCGCTGTTCCTTTTGTTCTTGCTGGAGTAGCAGGTATATGTTTCTAGGCTGAAAAATGGAATATCTTGATCTCTTATTTTGCAGCTGAATATGCGCATGTAGATTTTTGAAGGAACAGACCTTAGTTCCTCTTAAAAAGGTTTTAATTTGATAACACTCTTGGTCCTTTATATCCTCAGAGGTCTAGATATACATCTCTCCAAGTTAATCAGGCAATCACAAACAATTCTGTTTTTCAAAACAGGCAGTAAAAATCATCCTTTTGCTGTGGTGAATGATAGTTTTTCAACTTAACCAACAGCATTATTTGCCTATTTTAAAAGAGAAGTTATTAGGGAATTTACATTTGCCACTAGCTAGCTTGAGCCTGAAAACACCAATCCCTCACCTCCCTATGTTTTGCAGGAAGCTTGTGGTCTCCATGTGCTCTTCATTAATTCCTTAGTTAAAAGTAGCATGGGGCTGACAGCTGAACATGCATAGATAAGCAGTACTCTGAGGAAGGTCCAAAGAGTACCCAGAAATGCTGCTGCCTGAAGGCGATGACGTGTATTTGTGCTGAAAGTGGTTGACAATGGGTTTC
>NW_008825071.1:5860416-5872014 GCF_000699105.1 Pygoscelis adeliae
TATCTCCATAAACCCTTGGGTGGATGTTTATTCAGTTCATAAACTCATTCATTTTCTTTTAATTCATTAAGGCCAATTCAGTTCCGAATTAAAATGTCCACGCAAGTGTTTAATGTGGCATTGGTGATCCTCCTTGAATTACTTAATTCAGTTTGCTTTTCCTGAGCACCCATGTGAGTAGCCACAGGAGCTAGTGTGCAGGAAAGAGTTGATCAGATAACTACCTTAGCTGCCACAAGAGATGGGATCTAGAGGCTCTGTTCAGTGAGAGCTACACCTGGCTACTTGAACTGACCCAAGGGACTAGGCAAAAGAAGCCCGTGGTGGTGATTAGAGCATTCAATGAAGAGAGAAAGCTGTTGCTCTTTTCCAAATTCTGCTGCTAACCCATCCCAGTCTTGTTGTGCACGATGCTTATAGATTATCGGTCCAAGTATTGCAGGACTTAATTGCACTTTCACCAGGTCTCCTCTTTTTTTGGGCCGTCTGTCCGTGTGTAGGGTTTATTCAGAACTGCAGCTCACTAAGTCAAGTCATTCAGAGAGAATCTTGGATTTCCGTAATAAAAAGGATTATTAAAAATCCCATGTGACTGTAGAAGAAAGTCTTGGAAACCAAAAGCATGGGAAAAAATCTGAAATTCTTACTAGAAATTAAACTCACTATTTTGGAGAAACTTACAGATTTTCTGAATATTTATAATTTGCTTTATTGATACCAATTACATTTTCGGTTCCATAGTATGGTGTCTGTATAAAGAAGACTGGAGTAGTTAAAAATAAGACTTATTTTGGTTTCCATTTATTTGTATAGACCAAAGATATAATACTATCTGTTGTTAACTGCATTTGAGTTGTTTATTATCTACAGGATGTCCCACACTTTTAGATAAAAGTAATGGTAGAATAGATCCATGACGCTGAACATCACTCGCTGTTCCTTTTGTTCTTGCTGGAGTAGCAGGTATATGTTTCTAGGCTGAAAAATGGAATATCTTGATCTCTTATTTTGCAGCTGAATATGCGCATGTAGATTTTTGAAGGAACAGACCTTAGTTCCTCTTAAAAAGGTTTTAATTTGATAACACTCTTGGTCCTTTATATCCTCAGAGGTCTAGATATACATCTCTCCAAGTTAATCAGGCAATCACAAACAATTCTGTTTTTCAAAACAGGCAGTAAAAATCATCCTTTTGCTGTGGTGAATGATAGTTTTTCAACTTAACCAACAGCATTATTTGCCTATTTTAAAAGAGAAGTTATTAGGGAATTTACATTTGCCACTAGCTAGCTTGAGCCTGAAAACACCAATCCCTCACCTCCCTATGTTTTGCAGGAAGCTTGTGGTCTCCATGTGCTCTTCATTAATTCCTTAGTTAAAAGTAGCATGGGGCTGACAGCTGAACATGCATAGATAAGCAGTACTCTGAGGAAGGTCCAAAGAGTACCCAGAAATGCTGCTGCCTGAAGGCGATGACGTGTATTTGTGCTGAAAGTGGTTGACAATGGGTTTCATTTTCTTGCTGCTGAAGCTGGTGAATTCCCCCCCTGTCTTCACTGGGCAGAGGGTGCCTGGCAGCCAGTTGCTGAATACCAAAAGCCTTTGCTCACAGGGACAGGCCACGAAGGCTTCTGCCAGCTGCACAATCTCCCTTCTGAGGTGCTTTGTTCCCAGAAGAAGACCATGGGACTTTGTGGGTGCTCAGCTTTCTGCAGTAGTAAGCTTTGTGTCTGCAGGCCAAAATGTTGCCAGGGTGTGCACATGTACTCAAAACGCACCCTTGCAGACTTTTATATTTAAGTTCTGCCTCAAGACACTTTGAAGCCCATGAATTTTCTATCACCATCATCAAGAATCAATACTGCATTCAGACTTCTATGCTGGCACTTAAATTTTCAAAACTGTACACGTACCTCTAATAGCCTGTGTGCTTTATGGACCTAATCGAAAGCCCCATAAAAATAATCATTGGATTCTCTCTGGTTTTCATGGGCATAGGTTCAAGCCTGTATTAAGTAGTCGTAGTAGCATTCCCCCCAGTTTCGTATCTAATGAGAAAACATGCTATAGGTAGATTAAACATCAGTTAAAAAAAGGTGTAGTTGGCTGAGTGACATATTCAGATGGCATTTGGACTAAAGTTTAGATATGCCTGAGTGGTGGTGGTTTTTCTCACCAGCTAGTGGCTTCCTGTACTTCATCTCCTGTGGAGGATTTTTGTTTATAGTTGTGGGGAAAAACAACTTGATAATTCCATGAGCAACAGAACTTATGAAATCCAATTTTGTATGGGTTGCTTCTTCCTGGATCTTTTGCTGTTTAATCATGAGGCTAGGAATGGCAATTTGGATCAATTTTCTCTAACCAGCTTCCCAGTTTCTCTGAACTTTAGAAACTTAACAAATTTCTAGTCTTTTGTCCTGCTGCCAAAGTTGGAAGCAGGTAGTGAAGTTGTCAGCGAGGGCAGAGAAAGACAAGAAAGCCACTACTGCTGCTAGAAGTACACGGGAATGGATGGGAGAAAACAGGCATTGGCTGGCTGGTACAGAAAAGGATACCTTGGCTGTTCTGCTTTTAGACTGGGCAATGAAATTGGGAGAGTGGCAACGCACCTGGCATCCTTTCACAACTTCAGTCTTGACTCCAAAATATGTGGAACACCTCTAATCAAATATACTTCTGTAAGGAATGCGCAGATCAGGACAAGAAACTTCTGAGAAATTGTCTATGGAAATAATTTGGGGATTTATGATCAGTGGAGAATCCTTGTGTGTCCTCATCCTTCCATTTGCTTTGAAAAGGAGGTAGGAAGGAGAAGCTATTATTGACGTGGCGTTATTTGGAGGACAGGAATTAGACATTAGTAAAATTTAACAAAGATTATATTTGCCTGTAATTAATTGTATCATAGTTACAGTCTTTTCACCAGAACGGCTGAGGATGTAAGAAGCTTTTTCTCCCTTTTTTAAAATTGGAAAACCTTCATTAGCTGCACTCCAAAGAGAACCCCATGCTACGGTGGGTGTAGGGGTGGGCAACAAGTCAAAACAAGGAGGGAAAAGAAAAGGCAGAGTCATGGCAGCCACTTCTGGAGGTGCAGTGGTAATCCTGAGTGCATTAGCACTGTCCTGTTGAGCATTTCAGTGCTCCTTGCAGCGTGATGGAGCTCTGCGCCACCTCACAACTTTGGTTGTAAACCAGTTGGGACATAGTTTCCCAAGCCCCTTGGTGTTAGCCAGGGCATGAATGGCACTCTGCAGGCATTTGTGGGGTTTGGATCAGACCCCTGGGAGAGAGAGAGGGAGGTTTCTCTGCTGACAAATGAATGCGGAACTGTTGTGGGAGTTTCGTGAGTTCCCCGTGAAGCACGGCGAGAGGGCAGGTGTCGGCTAGGGTGGAACAGAGGCACAACAACTTACTCATTTCTTCTGATTTTCCAGTTGATCTTGAGATTTGTACAGAGGCTGCGCGACAGCATCTGGAACTGTTTGTGTGATACCCCTTGCTTACTGATAAGTGAAAATGTGTTTCCTCAGTCTTCCAGTAGCTTTCATAAGGGGTCAGGCTTTGGCCATCCTCATCCTGGTTAGCTGGGACAATATCTCAGGAAATGGCTATATTTTTATGATTCTGTGGTTTATTTTCAAGGACTTGCAGCCTGTCCTGTTGGCTAGGAAGAGTACAAAATCAGTCAAGATCTAAAATTCTGAATTCTACAAATAGATGACATTTTGCAATATTTGATCCTAGTAGGGCACAAACCTCAGTAATTGCTCTTTGGATCATGTCTCATTCAGCCCTTGAATTAGTAGTTCTGAAAATTTCACATGGGTGCTTTAATTAGCTTGGAATGAACAATGTCAAAGGCAAGGGGTTATCTTGAGTGTAGAATAAATAACTGGTCTACTTGTTTTTCACAAGGCAGGTGAATGCCCACCGTAACCCCTACCAGTCGTAAATCCCCTACTGCTGCACAGATGTTGTGTTCTCTGATGATGATCTGTTAATTGAAAGACTCTGTAAGTCTTTTCTGGCTTTTATTTACTTATTAACTAGAGGATAATTATAATTCTTTATCTCTGTAATCTCATTCAGCTTTTGCTACAACTGCTTTTTTCCTCTGACTGGGAGTAATTCATGTATGAAGAGCTCTTAGACCACCACCATCATCAGGAATGGGTGTACTGTAATGGCCTCAGTCCATCCTAGAAGGGGAGCTCAACGCTGTGGAGAATGGTTTTTGTCCACCATAACAGGATAATTCACTGCAGTATGCACTGGCCTCTGCCAGGATCTTGTCCTTGTTGCATCTGTCTCTCTGCAGAGGTATAGGAGGGGAAGGTAGAATCTGAGTATTTCTTGGTGTACGTATGCACCAGTGTACAGCGTATGTCTTGATAGTTCACAGAACCCAGTTCAGGACAAAAGTGAAGATCATTACAGAAAATTCATGTATATTGGTTTATAAAATAAAAGAATGCAATCAGTGACAGCTACTCTTCTTAATTAGTGATGGCTGTAAACTGGCCCTACAGTCAGTCAGGCGTCCATTGTTGATCTCCATAACACCGGAGTCTATCATGTTGGCAGCACTGATGCAGGAGCTCTAGCACATATACTCATCCCTTGTAGTAACCAAGTCCATACGTTATCTTTTATTTAGATGTGATGTTTAAGCCCCAGAAAGCTTGTAGTTTGGAATGGCTACCTCTAAATATTGATGTTGAATTTTTGCATCTGACTCTGCAAAGGCATTGTGCTGAAATGAGAGGCCAGTGACGCTGTGGTATTTTTGGCATTAATGTGCAGACAACATTCCTGCAGGCTAAAATGCACTGCAAGTATCTGACAAAACCAATCAAAATCCCCCATTTGTTAGTCTAGCAGATTAGTCCATTTTCTGATTTCACTGCAGGGGTTGTGAGACTGACTTAACTCAACTGCCCTCCTTTGAGTAGCATTTAGATCAAAGCAGTCTCAGCTGTGTCATAGCGTTGCACCTTCTAAACTCACACAGCTGAAATTGAATTGGTGCCATTGAATTAACAAATTTAAAGCTAATTCACATTTTGGTCAAGATGTTTTAGTTAGGATTCTTCCATCTGTTGAGAGGGTGTTAGCTGAGCTCCTCTTGCAGAAGGTCATGAGCCAGCCCCCCACCACTACCTCCTACCTGTTGGGAACCATTGACAACACCCCATGGGCTATCCCACGTGCTGGGACCTGAACCTGGGTTTCCAGAGGACCAGAGCCCCTGCTGCCAGTGAAGAGGTAGCAATTTTATAATTTCCTCCTTGTCTTCTGGCACTAGTTTGTTTGCTGAATTGAGCTGGCTCTGAGCTCCTCGGGGTAGTCATGACATCTTCTTCCTGGGGTCCTGATCGTCAAAATGACCACTGAGAAAAAGAAGTTGTATTTGACCAGGATCTTCAGGATTTATCTCTGGAATTATGTGCCCTGAGGGAGAGAGTGGCTTTTGTGTGTGGTATATGTTGTCTTGGTAACATGGTTTCATCCAGGAAATACCGCGTGTATTTGAGCACCCTTGATACCCCGTGCTGCAATATGAGTTATATTGGTCTGTTTTCTTCCCTTGCATCCCTTGAAGGGCAAACCATAAAAGTGAATGCTGTGAATACACAGGATAGAAAAGCAACAGGGGAAGAGAGCTGAGATGCTCCCCTTCTGTGCTAATTGAAAATATGCCAAATCATAGTTCACTGCACAGATAAACGGGAGAAACAGAAGACGGGTTTTGAGTACTGCACCATCTAATAAAACCCAGCAGTATCTCCAGAAGAGCAGAGTTCTCTCTTAGCCAGTGTTAGGCAAACATGGTACTGATATGCATATTATGAATAAATTGGTGTACATCCTTGGTCTGAAACTCCCTGTAGATTAAAATAAACAAAGCAATAGCTATTCCAAGCACATGTGGCAAAGTATGGGCTAAATGCTGGTCTAATGGTGTCTCTTTTGCTGCAGAGAAGCTGGATAAAAAGAGGGCTAACATTCAGGAGCCCTAGATCCATATTATAGTTGATTTGTAGCAAGTAGGGTAGAGTCTCCCTATTCATGTAACACCTGCTAGTTCTGTACAACCTTTATGTATATATGCTTATGTCCTACTTTTTTCCCTAGAATCTGTACATGTGTTTGATCACTGTCCCTCACTACATTGCCTCCCTGCAGCAGATGATGTAGAGCACTTTTTTGTCTGTTAAACTCAGTGGTAAAATCTCATCGCCTTCAGTGACAACAGGCCTGACCCTATGTAAAAATGTGGTGAAGGCAGGAAGCTTTCTACTGCATATCTAGGGCACTCCAGTTAGTGAGAAGACCATTTTAAGTAATGGTCTCAAAGAAAGAACACAAAAAATGCATGCACATTTATTAGAGGAGATAACCGTGGAACAAAATTATGTTGTTGAATAACGAAGTGGAAATTGTTTACAAAATGCTGATTTCTGGGTCATTATTTGCTTAATTTTTCCTCTTTTGCTGTGCTTGAATAATGAAAATGCATTGGTCCCATTAGTCTCTGGTAGATCTTTAGTCATTTCCATTTGTTAGTTGCTCATGTGAGTGTTTCCCAGAGTCTTTTGAAGTGGGACTACCTCTGTGTAGGAAGAGAGTCTCAAGAGCCACCTCTCATCCTGTTCCTGACTCTGTGGCATCCCCATGGTAATTGAACCAACTGCTTATGTGGAAAAGTAATATGAGGAAACCACTGAGGCAATTTTAGCTGTCTCTTAATGAAATGTAACAGCTGGAAATCAGGAAGAGCATGAGCATCATGGGACCAATCAGTCCTCTGTGGAGAAGCAGCAAGTGCTGTGTAAACCACAATCAGTATGTCTCCGATGACAGCAGCGCTGTACTGAGTGAGTAGCTAATACTATGGTGGAATGCTTAAATCCAAACTCCATTTTAATTAAATTTCACTAGGTATTAGGCTAGGAAATATAAATTAAGCAGTGGACAACATTTTAAAAAATTGGAACTAATCCTGGGCTGATGTGAGCACATTGACCTGTGTCTTCTTGCCATCTGCCTGAGATAATTTTCGTGCCTTAGGATATCCTCTCCAGCCAGCGGTCCACTGTATTTTACTAAAACCTGGGCTGTTTTCCATTCTTTCAATACTGTCTGCTTTGAGATTGCTCAAAGTGTACCCCTGAAGGATTTTGTTTCGTTTTTCCATACTCCATATCATGGGAAAATCCTTAGGTCAGACAGCAGCTTCGTCAACACGATGCAAGTTGGGTCTCCAGTTCTTCCTGCCAGAGATGTCCCAGACAGATGTCGATGGTATCGTGTTCACTGCAGGAATTGACAGCAGCAGCAGACCTTACCCATGGCAGGAACAGAGCATGCACAAGAGATGTGGGGTGGTTCATCACTCGCATTTCAGCCCTTTTACACCAGGTAAAATGCCTACAGAAGTCCTGGATCTGCCCAGAGAATAACTCCCACAGTGAAGAAACTATAAGAGACAACCAGCAGGGCCTCGTCCAAAGCTATCCTTGCAAGCACTTGCCTTTTGAGTATCTCAGGCAGGCAGCTAGGCCAGGCTCTTGGCCCACAGCATTTTCTCAGCCTGTCTTCTGTCCTGCAGCCCAGTGGGCAGGCTAGGAGCGAGTAAAGAAAGCACAGATTGCCTTAAAGTCATGCTAGCCACAGAGAAGTGCTAGGCTAAGATTTCACTTCATTTTATTTTGCAGTGTCCTTAACGAGAGCTATGTGTGATCTTTCCCATTTTTTTAAATAGTTAGCACCAATGCCATCTGGATAACACAAAGCAGCAAATAACAATTGACTTTGGCTTACGTAAGATCAAGTTGTCCTTTGCTTTACACCTTTACTCCAAATATCTCGGGTCAAATTTTGCTTGCAGTTATGTCTAGGTATTTCCTGTTAAAACCATCAGGTTGGGTAACACTGGCATTGTAAATAAAAGCATACATTTTGCCCCGAACTGCATTGTTCTTCCAGTTCATTTTAGCCTGTTCAGTTACATGTCTTTTAATTGTCAAGCTATCTCCTAAATTGAAGTGAACCTGTGTCAGTGCTTGAAGATAAGAAGCATGGGGCAGACAATATACTACTTATAAATGAGGAACAAAGGTAGAGGCTGATTCAAGACATCAGGAAGACAAACAAGGCATGAATAGGTATCTAATGCATAGTTGTGTGATTATTGCATACTCACACATACTCACATGCACTCATTCTTACTTTCCTCTTTCTAGTTTTAAAAACGTAGTCAAAATCCATATACTGAAGATTTGTAGCACATAAATTATATTTTGGCAGCACATGCTAGGTGTGGATTGATGTGAGCAATTACTCCATGAGGTTAAGTGTATTAAGAAACATGTAATCACTCAACTTATGGAGTGAACCATCCAGAGCAGCTTATTCAAGGGGTGTGTGTGTATATATATATATAAAAAAAATACATATATATAAAAAAAAAGACACCGCATAGCTCAGTAAGCTGGAACAAGTCCAACAGGCATAAAATGGTGTATGCTCTAGTTCTTACTATCCATGTTTTATTTTAATTTGTTATTTTTGCTATATAATTTAAAAGCCATTCCCATTCTTGGCCATTTGTAGAACATTTTTAGCCTTGGTTATGTAAACATATGCATATTTTATATTACTTTTGAATTGAATTTATGGATTGGATGACCCTGAGTAGAAGGCAATGGAGCACATGATAGTAGTAGGTTTCTGTTTTGGATAGTAGTAGGTTTCTGTTTTCAGCTTCTTCTAGCTTTGAAATGAGACATGAGTAACTTAGGGTCTTTTTTCTTATTGGATTATTGCTCCCCAAAAATACAGTCAATGAGAAGTCTCTAACAAGTAAAATGTTTTGCTAGATTTGCAGGGCTCCTAGTGATACAGAAATCACTGTGATAATAACAATAACGAGAAGTAAAGTGATTGTGTAGTAGTATCTGGGCCCTTATAAGAAAGTGCCTAATTCTTCCAATCTCCTCATATTTCAGTATGTGATTCAGCAGGGATACCATGTTTCCTCCAGCTGTATATTAATATGCACAGTCATATGCTCTTTCCTCCTCTCTAGGATTGTCAAAGCCCATCAAGAGTTTCAGATGGACAATTCCTATTGGAATTAGTTACAACTGAAATGCTTAGTGGCCAGGAAGCTAAGGAGAAGTGAAAATTTTCACCACAATTCCTGGTATTTTGTGTATCTGGATGTTGCTTCACACCGCAGTGTTCAGAGGTGCCTAGGAGACTCCCAGGCATTTTCGAGCATTACTGAGTGAAGTGCCAGAGCAATACAGATGAATGGGGTTGTGAATGACTTCAGACCTTCATGGGAACACTCAGGCAGGTGAAACCGCACAAACTGGATCTGACAGAATAGCTTGACAGAAACTAGACATTTTCTTGACAGAAAATGGCAGCACCATTTTCATTGCTCCCAGCACCAATCCGTTACAGAGACAGAAAAGAAACTCTCATGCTGAATGGTGGCTGCCTGGGAAATGTAAATCCTGATAAACGTATTTTAGTGCGTCTCGGGTGTTTTGATGATGTGTGCATGTTTACATGTCCCACTTCTGCTGGCTACAGTGTGCTGCTTACAGCGGTGGGCCAGTTTGAAGTGATTCTGTTTGTAGTGAAGTTGTGGCTATCTAAATCTGTTCCTGATGACTCCAAGGGGGGGAATAAATTAACAGTCTGCCATTGCCTCGGTGCACAAAGGTGGACAGGATTTCAGGAGCTGCCATCCCTTTGGCAATTTTAACATTTGGACTGCCTTCCTGTTTGAGAATAGCAGGTCTTTAAAAATATACCCCTAGGTGTGGTTTTGTGGCATCGGTTTTTAGAGGTATATAATGTAGGTATAATTAATTAGATCGTTTTGGTGTTAATGAAGCGCTTTTGAAATTCTTGGAGAGCTTCACCTGTGACAGTTCTGGTCAAAGTTATACATGTACCAGGTGTACCTGAACCTTAGTCAAATGTATTAAGATGAGAATAGGTAAATTTGATGCTCCATCAAAAAATTCATCATGATTTTTCTGAGTTGGGTTTATCACAATGCTAGCAAAACACTTTCAGGGTTTCAGACATTTTAACAGGGATCTTATATTTGTCATGTCCTTTCTCTACTCTGTTCCACTTAATTACAGGAGAGTGAAGTGGAAATATTGTCTTTGTTTACATCTCCATGTCCCGCTTGAGAATAAAGGGATTGCTTTGGTGTACTGAGAGCAGTATCTGACCGACAATGGCTGTAATACCATCTGCTAATTAGAGGATTTGGCAAAATAATTGCAATTTTCTACTTAAATTAGAAAAGTCCTCTTAGTAGAATCTGTGATGCTTCTTCAGCTTGAGGGATATACAGAAGGCTTGCATCAGGACAGGCAAATAACCGCTTGTTAACAAAACAGGCTGGCATCAGAAAGACAAAAGCCACAGTTCTTTATAAGGAAAAAAAACAACACTCTTCTCACTTGGGACACATGGTTCTCTCCACCTCTCTCCCTCTACCAGTGTATACGCACACTTCACAACTCTTGCCTTTTAACTGTGTTATTTTAATACTAGTCAATAGTATTCCACAGCACAGCAGCAGTAGGGTTGTTTGAGAAAAGGACAAAACATATTATTGCAGCATTTTATCAAGAACAGCAGGAGATCACAAACCACTTAAGTTTCCATGCCACAGAAGTATGATTCTGTATCTATAAAGATTAATTTTTAATAATGCTGTTAGCTACAAATGTGCCTAGATCACATGTTTGGGTACAAATATTCCTTGAACTCTGGTGAAGTTCACATCTAAATTCAGACCAATGAAATATGTACAATATTTCAACTAGGTCTGGAATGTACAAAAATGCTGGATATTCAGTTACCATGAAGTTTTCATACCTGATTGACTATTACTGGAACTTCTGGTGCTTGTGTTACAACTATGCCCATTGTTCATTTCTTTTGATATATAGTCAGGATATTTCTTTGCTGGTATTGCAAAGAAAATTGTAGTCCTATTGTTTTCTTTAAGTGTGTAACTCATGACAGTGCAGAAGTGGTATTGAACAAACCAGAAAAACAAATAATCATAAATTCATATACTGTTATCCATCTAAGCATATTTTCAGATAAAAGCATTATAGTCTGGGGACTGAAAACATAGCAGCAGTATCAGGATTGGACTTTGTAATATCTTCATCTAAGCTTCTGGAAGCTGATGTGCATTTCCGTATTAAAACTGCTCTGAATCTTGTGAGGAGAAACCACCATGAAATTCGGAGCCAGGAGCACCAGCCTTGCAGAATTTGCCTTTCTCAAAGAATAAATTGACTGGGAAAACTGTTACAATCAGTGGACACTGGTCCCTCTTGCTGTTCGTTTTTAAGTGAAAGTCATCTGTGGGGACTTCTCATTAAAGAAGTCTTATGCTTCAGATGTCTTTTCTCCATATAAGTTTGTATTGGGTTTGCGTGGCAACGTTTTGGTAGTGGAGGGGCTATAGGGATGGCTTCTGTGAAGCTTCCCCACAGGAAGCTTCCCCTGTGTCCGACAAAGCCAGTGCCAGCCAGCTCC
>NW_008825071.1:5872407-5897973 GCF_000699105.1 Pygoscelis adeliae
GTGGAAGGGACCCACGCTGGAGCAGTTCATGAAGAACTGCAGCCCGTGGGAAGGACTCACGTTGGAGAAGTTCATGGAGGACTGTCTCCCGTGGGAGGGACCCCACGCTGGAGCAGGGGAAGAGTGTGAGGAGTCCTCCCCCTGAGGAGGAAGGGGTGGCAGAGAGAATGTGTGATGCACTGACCGCAACCCCCATTCCCCGTCCCCCTGCACCACTGGGGGGAAGGAGGTAGAGAAAATCAGGAGTGAAGTTGAGCCCAGGAAGAAGGGAGGGGTGGGGGGAAGGTGTTCTAAGGTTTAGTTTTTATTTCTCATTACCCTACTCTGATTTGATTGGTAATAAATTAAATTAATTTCCCTGAGTTGAGTCTGTTTTGCTCGTGATGGTAATTGGTGAGTGATCTCTCCCTGTCCTTATCTCGACCCGCGAGCCTTTCGTTATATTTTCTCTCCCCTGTCCAGTTGAGGAAGGGGAGCGATACAGCGGCTTTGGTGGGCATCTGGCATCCAGCCAGGGTCAACCCACCACAAAGTTGTTGGTTTGGGGTGGGCAGCCTGGCTCAAATCATTGTTTTTTTCAGAGACTCTTGGTGGGACCTTGGAAAAGCCACGTTCAGTAGCAGCTGTCCCGCGCACGGCTGCTATGGTTGAAGCCATAAAGATGGGTGTTAACATGTTCTCTATTTGCATATGGGTTATCTTTTCCATGTAACATTTTTGTAGGTACAAAGTATATACTGCATAATATTAGCCGTTTCTCAAATGAGATACATCAGAGCAAAGCTACTAGGAGAGCTCAGAGACATAAATGGAGCAAAGCTGGAGAGTGGAGAAGAAGCGTTTCTGCAGTGAGGACAGACACTTGATCCAATCTTATCAATCCATTTTGACATTATTTTGGTGTTATAAATGGCATAGGAACTTACTTGACACTAAGTTATATGTGACTGATGCAGATAATGTAGGCTGTAAACTTCAAAGAGAGGAGTTTTGCACAGAACATGCTATTAGTTGGCTGCCATTTCCCAGACTATTTGCACAATGTTATTGCAACCTGGAGGAAAAAACCTGAGATGGTGTTTTTGCAGTAAGTTGTACTCTGTAGGATAGGCAGGCCTAATACCAATATGGGGATGAAGAGGCTTCAGAGGTTCTAATGCAAGATCCTCCCTGGTTTTGCCAGGTTTGTTACATCTCATGTAAACGGTAGGTGCCTCAGTTGAGCAGATAATGTCAGCCTCTGTTATAAAGGGGGACTTGCTTTTAGTATTTTATTTTAGCTTTAATAATCATATTGTTATTAGTCAGAAAGCACGTGGCTGGCCATATCAGAATATGTAATCTATATATTTTTGGAATAAATTTTGTATTTGCAGTCATTTTGCCGGACACAGTAAATCCAGTAGCAGTAAGGTGAATTTAAAGTAAAGCAAGTACTTCAGAAAATGCTTACTGCTCTTTAGTGTTGTTTCCAAAACTTCTGCCTCTGCTCTCCTACTTCCTCAGCACACCTGGCTGGGCTCCCTGACTCTGCCCATCTGTATCATTATATTCTGCTATATAAAAGTACTGGAAAACTGAAGTTCAGGTGCCTCCATTCTGATTCCTCGGAGCGTTGAACTGCTTATTGCAAGTACCATCCAAGCCTCCCTTGTTCAAGTCCCCCGTATCTTTAAGTGATTTATAACGAGCAGAAAATAAAGAGCACCTCATGTCATAGACTGCCCATCCTTTAGCCTATTTCCCTACTAGCATATTTTCCCAAAGCAGAAGCAGAAACATAGATATGTTACTTTAGCATTAAAATTTAGCATACCTCACTTTCATAAATATTAGGCTGGAAAAAGATCTCTGAATTTAATTTTGAATTCATTTCAGTCATGCATATCTGCCTGTTGGCATTTTCTTTTCATAAACATTTGCACAGTCAAGTTTCACTCACATGATTACTCATAAAAAGCACAGCTGGCTGGCTGGCTGGCTGATATGTTCATACTTTTAGATAGGAAGAGATGTTTGAAGTAACATAAATGGACAGGGTTTACCAAATCCTGTCACCAGAGCCTTAGCCTGGTTGAACAAATATCTGATCCTCACCTAATATAATGCAGACCATTTGAAACAAAATTAAGTCTGAACTGTATATTACCAACGTAATTCATAGCTCAGCCTCATTTTTGTAATGACCCCTTTGCTAATGATTGTATGACTCAAAAGCATTTGGTTGGCGGGACCAACTACAGCTGACTACACCAGCACAGACTGTCCAACACGTGGATGCACTGCTCTGGGTCAATTCCTCCATGATTTACCTCAACAGAGAATGAAGACAGTGGTGGAAAGGGGAAGGTTGATTGAGATCCAATCACACCAGTTCAAGGATGTTAGACTGCTTCTGTAAATTTATTAAAAAATAAGTGTGCATATTTTGTTTGCTATGTTTGAATATATAGGAAATATATGGAAGCTGCAGAAGTAACTCATAACAGTGACAAGCAAGACTTTCTAAATCTCTGGAGATACTGTTATTGCCATTGTCCATATACATTTTCTTCTGCAGGTTTTAACTAGGTAATACATGATAAGTGTACAGCTTTCTGTGTTTAAGAAGTGCTCAGCACAGAATATAGCTCTTGAGAAACTATTCATCTTAACCAGATTTATTTCACATAGATGAAATTCAGCAAGGCAATCTCCCTCAGGTGGCCACACTAGTCATTAATATTGCTAGTTCATAAGGGAGCCCAGGAGAGCAGTAGACGAGAATAGCAGTCAAAGCCAGAGTTGGGATCCTGCTAGTGGCAAACCGAGGGTGGTCAGGATACCGCACGCCGCCTCCTATGTTGTCTGAAAGCTCTCCTTCCTCTTAAGCCAAGCTCAGTTATTCTCATGCATAAGGAAAAGGTGGTGGTCTAAAGTGTATTTGTTTGCTCCCAGGCTGGGCTCTGGTCAGCAGACACTACCCACACAAAGCAGTAAGAAAGAGGGCTTTTTCCCCTGTCATTTCCCACTCTTTCTGCGGGGTTTCACTGTCGACCCCAAAGGTTTTTTTCTCACAGTTACACAACTACTTACTAGTGGCAAACCGAGGGTGGTCAGGATACCGCACGCCGCCTCCTATGTTGTCTGAAAGCTCTCCTTCCTCTTAAGCCGAGCTCAGTTATTCTCATGCATAAGGAAAAGGTGGTGGTCTAAAGTGTATTTGTTTGCTCCCAGGCTGGGCTCTGGTCAGCAGACACTACCCACACAAAGCAGTAAGAAAGAGGGCCTTTTCCCCTTGTCATTTCCCACTCTTTCTGCGGGGTTTCACTGTCGACCCCAAAGGTTTTTTTCTCACAGTTACACAACTACTTAGATTTGTAGCTGAAGTTCAGTTTTGGCAGAAATTGCAGCAAGAGGTGGGACATTTCTGGATTTTTTGCACCATTGTACTTCAAAGTTGATTAAAGTTGGAGTGATGACTAAGCAGCTGGGCTGGGAATCAGAAAACCCCATTATGCTCTGAGCTCTGCTGTGCAATGCAGAGCGCCTCTTCATTTCTGCAGATCTCCGCACTTGCGGCCTGCCTGGCTTAGGCAGCAGCTTTACCGTATTGATTATCGGTGGGTTATCATCCTGGGACTGCACACTTACTGCTTCCCATGTCGTGTACTATATCTGGTTGCAGATCGCTGTGCCTCTCTGCAAAGCAAGTTCCTCATCCCCAGCCTTCACCTTATCCTTTCTGACCTTTCAGGACTTGTTAAGTAAACCTCGCTCCTCAGCCTTGCTGCCCTGAACATTAATGTAAGCCTACACCCAGGGATTTCAACCCGCCCTATGACTGAAACCAGCCAGGTAACCTCTCCTGCCAAAACTGGAAAACCTCGTCAGGCTCTGGTGAAGCTGGTTAAGCTCTGGTTAAGTCGCTCAGTCACTGAGCGTCTCTTTGAAGGCCAAAGGGGTTCTCTGTGCTGGAATTACTATTGATAAAGAAACAAGCTATAGGCAGCTAGCTATAAAAAACGTGAAGAACATGCCCGTTAAACCAAAGGTTATTTCTACTTGGTCCCATTTATAATTAATTTAAATGGATTTTTTTTTAACTTAAAATTTATGTCAAAATATGAGGATAAAATGAGTTAAGACTAAAATATTTGGCATGACAATACTCAGTGCTTGAGCCCCAGACAGAAAGAGACGAGAAGCATGCAGGCTCTGGGAATCTTGTCAGCAAAAACCTCAGTTAACTTCTCCCAGCCCGGTTTTACTAGTAAGGCATATGAAAGGTCAAGGAGATTTCCTTTAACAGCCTATTTATGTTATTTATTCTAAGGGGTCTATTCTCTATCATTAAAGTAGCTTTAATGCTGTTAAGTCCAGACAGTTATCTGCCACCCACTTCCATCTTTTCGTATGCCTGCTAAGTCTTACAAAGAGTGGACTTTTATTTGCTATGATGCCATAACAGCAAAATAAACTGACAGAGCGTTCTCAGGTAGTCACAAAGGATAAATTAGACACTGTGATGAAATAAAGCCCACTGTTCAATATGCTCATCACATAAAATAGACTTGACTTTCAAATTCAGATTTTCAGACTCTATTCTTGTCTAGCATCTGACAAGAATCAGACTCCAATTTTATTTTGACTCCAAATTCAAGCCAGGCAATTGCATCCTCCATCTTAAGGTTGGCAACAAGAGATAGCCATGAAGAAAATGACCAGGTGGAAGAGTAAAAGCACAAAAAGAAATTGGAACTTTCTTTTTTTGAAGTATTGATCTTAAATAGAGAAGTTGTGTTTACTATAGCTTGAGGCTTTCCTTTCTCCAAAAATAACATTAATATTATAGGTGTTGGTTGTGACAGCAGGGACCAGAACACCTACAAGGATGTGCCTTGTAGAAATACATGGTAAAAAAATAACATTTTGAAATGCCTTACTTCATCCACTGTAATGGCTCAGATTCCTTAGCTGCCTGACTGGAGAAGTAGGAAGGCATGTGAGTGATTTTCCTTCGTCACCTCACCAATTTCCGTTGCCTTATTCATCACTTCTTCAGGAAATCCACAGCATGGCAGCGATGCGTGCTCTTCCTTAATGTAAAATGCAGTCATATTAGGAGTAGAAATTTATAAACAAAAAAACCTGTTCACGGTACTGAAACTAGCCCGAGAAAGCCTTTTCTTCATTTCATACTTAACCTAGCTGGGCTTAAAAAATTACATTAAAAGCCTGTGTAAGCTTAGCTGTTTCCTCTGGAGCCTTTGTCTAAGCTTTAGAGCAGAATAGCATTTTGAACAGGGTCTTGTGCCAGCGAGTGAGTTAACTGCATATGTCCTCACTGCTTCAAAGTGGGCCATGAATTTCCCTTTGGCTCTTGCTTGTTTCCTCCTATGCATGCTTCCTCCTGCAGTTTCTCCCTTTCCTTCTTCATCCACAAAAACGCCTGCAACCCTCCCCTCTCCTATGCCGCAGACAGCATTAAACCAGCAGCAGCAGCAGCCGGGGAGTGCCAGCACAGATCCAGGCGTGCAGCTGGGTCATCCCTCTGTGCCTGTGCCTCGGAGACACGTCCCAAACTGATGAGTCTCACAGCTGAACTCCAAATACCCAGAAGTGTAGGTTAATAAGAATATGATAACCTCCATGTGAGTTAAGTTTAGAGAGCGGGAGACTTGAGTGCTTTAGACGTGCTCTTAGCAGACAGTTTTTGCCCTGCATCTATAGAAGGGCAAAGTGAGTTCAAGACGACAGCTGCTTTTCCGGACAGTAATGCACTCATCGCAATGGACAATAAAAATAGGCAAATATCCCCACCTTACTCCCCACTGAAGCCATCCTGAACCTCTTTTGGTAGGTCCGTTACTCCAACTGTGACTATCATTCACAGAATAACAACATCCAGCTCAAGTTTCCTCTACACCTTTTTTTAACTCATGTTTAGTTTATAATTAAAAACGGGTATACGAAAAGAGAAATGATACATCTCCTGCTTCATTCTCACTGGTTCTGTTCTGGCCTTGGTCTTAGACCACACAGTTGCAGCGGAAGAGCTGGGTCTTCCTGAGTGCCCTGAGACATCTGTAGGGAACTAAAGTGTTTCCCTGACTGTTGTAATAATTCTGTCACTCTTACCAAAGTTATTGTTTCTGCAGCACCCCACAGGGAGATCGTGGTGTTGAGAGTTGGCTTTGGATGTAATTCCATGACATTTTTCTTCACTTCCGAAAAATAAAACTGAAGTGTATTTTCTCTGAAGTGTTGTGGTTTGGGTTTTTTAAAATAGTGGTTTTGAGCACTCGTATTTTATGAGATGGCTAATCAGAGACCTTTCTAAGACTCTGTGTAGATATTTAGTACTTCTCTGAATGTTAAGACCTTTTAAGTTGAACACGAGAACCAAGAAGCAGAGGATACGTGTTACATCAGTGTCATCTCCTGCTTCATTCTCACTGGTTCTGTTCTGGCCTTGGTCTTAGACCACACAGTTGCAGCGGAAGAGCTGGGTCTTCCTGAGTGCCCTGAGACATCTGTAGGGAACTAAAGTGTTTCCCTGACTGTTGTAATAATTCTGTCACTCTTACCAAAGTTATTGTTTCTGCAGCACCCCACAGGGAGATCGTGGTGTTGAGAGTTGGCTTTGGATGTAATTCCATGACATTTTTCTTCACTTCCGAAAAATAAAACTGAAGTGTATTTTCTCTGAAGTGTTGTGGTTTGGGTTTTTTAAAATAGTGGTTTTGAGCACTCGTATTTTATGAGATGGCTAATCAGAGACCTTTCTAAGACTCTGTGTAGATATTTAGTACTTCTCTGAATGTTAAGACCTTTTAAGTTGAACATGAGAACCAAGAAGCACAGGATACGTGTTACATCAGTGTATTTTAATGTACTGAACAGCAGTGAAGTGAGCCTGGATTTTAGGTGGTAGCATTCAAACTGCAAGCACACAGTGACAGTACTACGATAGCAAATACTAAAATGAGAGATTTCTCTGAGGGAATGCTTAGTTGCAGCTTACGTATGGAGAACTATTAGCTAAAAATAAACCCTAAAAATAATCCTTAAACAGACCCACAAGGACATTGTATATATTTTTCTCTCATTAAAATGAAACCTTTTCTGTTGTCTAAAATTATCTTTAATTAGGATTGCATAACCTAACAATAAAACTGCTGAGGATTAGAACCAGCAGACACATTCAGCTCATGGCTTTAATTAGATTAAGCTCTTCATTGCCAGAAGTAAGAGATGGAACATTAGACCTCTTTAACACTTAAGCTGGCAAATGCTTTATAATTGTATTTAATATTGTGAGGCAAAAGTTTACAGGGGGAAAAAAGCAATCTGCCAACATCTTTTTATGTAATGCTTGCTTAGATGTTTGTCACTTTTTAAGGACAGATTGTTTCAGGAAGGCATACCAAGATAGGGAGGGGTGGTCTCACATGTATGCACAGTCTCATAAAAGTCCAGATTGCCTCTGAAGTAGCTTTGTCAGTAGCTACCTCCCTTTCATCCCTATTTAATCCTGTTTTCCTCAAGACCCATGGCAAACATTTGAAAAAGAGTAAGTCTAATAGTGTTTCTAGTAAGTCATCAAATCTGTGATCAGCCAACCCAATGGGTGGGATCACCAGTGTAGTGTGCTTTATGTTGAAATGCATTCCTACTCAGTATATGATGTTAAGTTGCTAATAAGCAAACTTATTAGCCTGATTTTCAGGGCTGCAGACTGCGAATTCCCAGTGCAAGCATTGGAGGCTCAAAATTACAGCTCCCCTGTCTGCACTGGGTACCAGGCCATCATGATCCAGTGACGGAGTCAAGAGTATTTTACTGAGCTTTGTTGTAATCAGCACTGTTCACCTTTCAACTGCTTCTCTGAGACTCTTGAGAGTATGGGACGGAACTCATCTCCACTTTCTTAGCAGCAGATTCCTGACGTGGACTGTGGAGAGGATTATTAGGGTTTATTTGCTTTGCCAATGCAACTGTGCAAGATTTAGCCACTTCTTTCCTGTCTGAGTCTGTACTGCAGCAAAGCCCTAGAAATGGGGTCTGTGACCTCCTTCCTGCAGGCAGTGCACATGCTGTTTCTTTCCTCCTCACCCATAAAGCATAATTGTCTAGAGAAGAGGACACAGCTGGACAGATGTGCTCTAGCAGTCACCAGCTAGCAGGGAAAAGGCAAAAGGAGCATCTTCGTATAAAGGTAGTCTTCAAACTTCGCTGCTTAGGACAGGTTCAACCTGACTGACAAAGTTTCAAGTTCTTCTTGTTCTCTTCAGTGCCCTCTCCCCATTTTCCAAAATTGAGTTCTGACCTACATGGCTCAGGCCAGAAGATAAACGCTATGGTGTTTAACTAAAAGATGCCATTTCTAATTAAAATGTGAAACCAGGCTCCTGAGCCCTTAAATGCCTCTGTCCCAAAGATGTTTTGTTAAAATTTTGGGAAATGTTCTCTCTGGAATTTCAAAACATTCTGTTTTCCTTAATTCCTTTATTTCAACAGAATAGAGGGATTGCAACAGTTGTGTTGATGTGAACTGTGTGACTCCACTCCATCAGGAAGGGTAACAATAAAGTAATTCAAGATAGAATGGGTTTTAAGTTGGTAGTAAGTTTAAGATATTTTCACTAATAGGTACTAAAGTAAGCCTAGGGGCTACAGCTAATAATCAGCAAGTTCTGCTGTTTCTAAGTGAACAAAATCATAGGTGAAGTCAGCTGAAAGCTGGGCTTGGTTATTTTTGCCTTGGGGTACTTGGATCCTGGTCCAGTTGAACTTGGTTGAAATGCTACAGAGTATTTCAGTTCACCACCCCAGTAATACCCCTGCAGACAAGGAAATAATCGATGCTTTCTTCCCAGTGAAAGGAGGTTGCCTTTAAGGAGTTCGACCTTCTACCGCTTTACAAAATGTCCTTGATGAACAGAGTTCAGATAACTAAACCTGTCTAAAGGTTGTTCTGCTGGACTTCTATTAGCCTGTCATTATTCAGTTCCTTAAATTCAGTAGTAAATTACATTGTGGGAGCGTTTACCCTGAGCGTTCATACTCGGACAGAGATACGTGACATGGTCTTTTTAAATAAAAATGTTACATGAAGGCAATGTGATCTTAAGGGAAAGCAATTCGTATTAGGACAATACTCTACCTTATCTCTTGTCTCATTTAAACTGGGTTCCTCTTAACTGAACCTCTCATTACAAACCTATCTGGGGGAATCATTACGATATGTGTGCTTATTTCCAGGCGGAAAGGTTAATATTCCTAATTAGAAAGAGGCTTGCTAAGGTATTTTTATATCAGCTGTCTTTGGTTGATCATAAAGGTTTATTAGACATTTTAAACTTTTTATTTATTTATGTTGAAACCATTTGTTCCTCATTTAAATTCTACTGGAGAAAGCAGAGGCATCACAAATGTTAGAGTGTGTAGGAAAGATGGTAATTTTCAGCTAGCTGAAACAGAACTTATTAAGGTTACAGGCTTATTTTCCTCCCTTAAATGAGTATTCATGTGAAAAACATCATGTTTCAGTTTTCCCAGCAAGCTTTGTGTTTTACTTGTACATTTAGAGATGGCATTTGTAATGTTTTCAGAGTGATCTTGATATTTTTACTTACTGAAGTTGGATTAATTTCAAAGGAAACAATGTTTTCATTTCAAAAGAGTTAATCTTGCAATCCCTAAGTTTCTGGGATGTGTATGGAGCTCGTTTGGTTGGAGATGCAGGTGCTATTGCTTTTTTAATTATTGGCCAGCTTTATGGATACGACCAGTGAAGTTAACTAGATAATGATGGTAACCACTCAACCAGTACAATCAGTTCCTTCATCCACAGGAAATTATGGGATTCACAATTAAAGTTAAATTACCAGCTGGGAGTAGTAGTAAAAATGTGAGTTGTATTCCCACTTTCTAAGCAACGGAGTGCTTTGTGGGGGGCAAACATATTGCGCAGTGATCCTGTTGCATATTGCTGCAAGAACGATGGGGCAGAAGGGCAGTGATGCTCCATCCTACCAGATCTATGGGGCAGAAGGGCAGCGGTGCTCCATCCTCTGGCATTAGCTGCCCGAGGGTGGTGAGGGAACCTTATCCACGGATCGAGCACCAAGCACGGATGTGGAGTTTGCCTTAGATTTCCAATAGGAACAGTACGTGAGAGGAGAGGATGTTAAGACACTACTCTAATATTTGAGCTGTTTGATCTTCTTTGACAGAAGCTGCTGTTGAAGTGCAAATGATTTATTAATTACAGCACAGCACCTCATGGGGTAAGAGAATTGGGTTGTGCTGTAATTTATGAGTCCAGCAAAACAACCTCATGAAACTTTACAAAAACTGGGGAGCCTGGGGAAAAAGTGAGTACTCAAGCCCAGATTTAGCAAAGCAATTAAGCACCTACTTTATCAGCCTGGCGAAGCAATTGCCTCCCCTCTTCTCCAGTCACCCTCTGTGTAGTTATTGCATGTTTCCAGGAACTGAAGGAGAGGAAAAGAATCAAAGAATGCGAAAGGAAAATCTTCCTGAAAAAAAGTACAAATTCAGCAAAGAGAGAAGAAACAATGTTTCTTGGGTATGGTTGTCTCTCTGGGTAAGAAGATGCTAGCTCGCCTGGGATTTGTTAATTTTGTTTGGATACAATTAGCTTTTGAGCCAGACTCATCCCCTCGTCAGGTTCCAAAGCTGCAGGAATTTACAGTTTAAAGGAAGTATTTTATTGCATTCATAAAAACTGGCTTGAGGAAGTATTTTTCAGCAAAACATTGAAAGAATTATATTTTTTTAAAAAAACACAAAAGTATTGTAATACTATGGAAAACATCACCTCTCCACCTTAGGAAGCATGGTGAAAAGGCTGCCAGTGTTGATGGTATAAAGAAGGCTGGCCCTACACCATACCTTTGTGGTTAAGTTAATGTGATGTGAACAACTCTTCCATATTCTTTTAGCACAAGTCGCTGCTTCTGTATCAGAAATATCACTATTTCTGTATCAGAAATAGTGTGGCCAGCAGGAGCAGGGAAGTGATCGTGCCCCTGTACTCGGCACTGGTGAGGCCGCACCTCGAATACTGTGTTCAGTTTTGGGCCCCTCACTACAAGAAGGACGTTGAGATGTTGGAGCGTGTCCAGAGGAGGGCAACGAGGCTGGTGAAGGGTCTGGAGAACAAGTCTTATGAGGAGCGGCTGAGGGAGCTGGGGTTGTTTAGCCTGGAGAAAAGGAGGCTGAGGGGAGACCTCATTGCTCTCTACAACTACCTGAAAGGAGGTTGTAGCGAGGTGGGTGTTGGTCTCTTCTCCCAAGTAACTGGCGAAAGGACGAGAGGAAATGGCCTCAAGTTGCGCCAGGGGAGGTTTAGATTGGACGTGAGGAAAAATGTCTTTACTGAAAGAGTGGTTAAGCATTGGAGCAGGCTGCCCAGGGAAGTGGTTGAGTCACCATCCCTGGAAGTATTTAAAAGACGTGTAGATGAGGCGCTTAGGGACATGGTTTAGTGGGCATGGTGGTGTTGGGTTGACGGTTGGACTCGATGATCTTAGAGGTCTTTTCCAACCTTAATGATTCTATGATTCTATGATTCTGTGAAAAAAGCAGACTCCTGTTTCTCTTTTGTAAAAAAACTTGAGAGTTACCAGTAGTCCACAGTCAATGAACACCCACTGATGGTGGTGCTCTTCATTCATTACTTCGAATAACGCTGCAGCACAGAGTTCCGTGTGAATATGAGGATATGTTTAGGGGACTGTAGCAGTGCAAAAAACAAAATATTGCTATTAGCAAAATTGGCCAGAAGGAAAATTCCCATATTTATATATTTATTTATTCATAGTTTCTAGAAAGCTGAATTCTGTAATATTTTCCTACAGACACACTTTGGGAAAAGCTGGGAAAACTTTCTTGCGTTATCAAGCTATTTGCTTTGCAATCATGGTAAGCTAATGAATTCCATCAAGGGCAAATTCATAAATAATCAAGATTTTACCAAACAGGCTTAGCTTGTCTCTTCTCTCCATGAAAATTCATACTCAGGTTTATTTTAGAAAGCTCTTAAAAATATCTAAGCCAGAATTGGTCTTTTTTTCCCAACTTCTGGTACCTGTTCTGTGCACTTACCTTTGCACATCTTGAGAGTTGCCATGAGAATTTCCCTTGCAGCTGCTGTCAATGTACATGCCCAGTCCTAGAGCAGTTTTGTTCAGGGACAAGCCACAGGGAAGAGGGGCATGGTCACCTACTTCGACACAGCGGTATTATGATGCAGGGTCTGTGCTTCTCTGAAGGAACGCCTGGGTTTTGCTCTTATTGCATAGTGAAGGTTAGGTTCTTCATATTTGTTTGTCCCTTGTGGTTTACATCCTTTCTAGGGAGACCAGCAGAGCTGTGGAAAGTGTTACTAATTGGCTACAGGATCCACTGTATTCTCTACACTTAAACTATAGCTTTACTACATCACTAAGGAAAGTCATACTGCTAAGGATTATATTTCAGAGGAAGGCAGGCATTAACAACTACTTGCAGTCAGTGAAGATACCTTAGAAATTTTCACAAGAACAAGGACACTAACTTAGCCTTTGGATTAGGTTCCACCTTGAGCAATTATTTCAGCCTTCCCCTTTCATACTTTGCCCGTGCTATTTCAATTGATGGTGGTTCTTTTGCATTCCCTCAAGAGTCACTGTGCTGTGTTGCTAGCACACAGCAATTATTGCTTCCCACCCCAGTACTGACTGCACTTCAGGGGTGGTTGAGTATTCTGTTTACGTAGGCTCAGGATGTATTACCGTCCTTCTGATGAAAGATGTAATACCAAAAGCAATTTTAATGTGACAATTGATTTTTTTTTTTAAAGTTTGATTTGGTTGTCAGACTCTGTACCTAATGCTTATGTTACTGTGATTGCTCTTCTTACAGCATGCCAGGCCAAAATAAAGGGATAGAGCAGAACACAATCAAAAAGTCACTTGAAAAAAAAATTGCCTCTTCTTTATAAAGAATGTGGGAAATCAAAAGGATCATAGATTTTCCTTTGAGCTCTGGTGTCTGATCTTTGGTAAAAGTGACCTACAATGGGAGGAGGACTTCTGTTTTCATTGTCTTCCATTTACAAGGAAGATGGAGATTATTATGCATTTATAGTTGCATTTTCTCCTGTATTAGAAATGCAGCTTTTATCTGCCCTGGAAGACACTTATCCTGAGTAGTTCAACTTACGTCCTCTCAAGAACAGAGTGGCAAAAAATGTTTACCAGATCTGTTCAAAAGTTTGTTGTTTGTAGCATCAATTAAACATGTATGATTAACTCTTTGGGGAAGGAGAACAATTTTACAAAGTCCAATAGCATTATGCAACAAATATCATTTCAATCCCTCAAAAGTTCATTAACAAAACTAGAGATAACCAAGCATTTCTTTACCTGATATTTCTGAGATGAAATGAAAACAACAGTATGGAAATACTGGTCACCTCTATCTCTTTTCAGGCCTCTTTATGTACCAAGGAAAAAAATCAAATAGGCCAAGGGACAGTAATTGTTTTAAAAAGAGATTCTCCCCCTTTAAGTTATTTTTGAACTGTCAACTTATACCATTGTTTAGAGTAATTTAAGTAATGCAAAAATATGTGCACTCTGCTGCATCAATTTATATCTGCAACAAGCACATGTACTCTAGTGAAATTTCATCTAAGATTTAAAAAGGTATAATGAGAGCAGGATTTGGTTCTGTGATTGTAATAATTAGTTACCTAAATTGAGCCTGCCTTTTTACTCTTGAAAAAAAGTCAGAACTCACTATAATATGTTGAGATGGAGGGAAGCCAGCTGGCATGGCCATATCTATCCATTGACTAAATAAATACAGTGTCATTAAATAGTTTTCTGCAAATATAAAATCATAATTATTTAATTATCTTCTGTTCTTTGCCAAGGCAGTAAGCCTGTTGTGAATATGCCTCATTCCACTCCGTATATAATACTGACTGAGTATTTTCCTACAGTGATACTTAACAGTCACACCTGCCTCACTCCCCCTTGATGTCTAAAAGACAAGAGAAAAGGCTATTTGAGCTCCAAAATATTCAAGATAATGCTAAGCAGATTTTAAGTCCTGCAGGGTTTTACTTCTTAAGCATTACACAAGAGATGCTGGCAAGAAGAACCCACCCAGTAACTGCTCAGTGGTTTTCATACATTCATCATCTCCACCGTGTTTAGCCCTTGGCTTTTTCCCAGATACAGCCTTCAAAACCCTAATACGTCATCTGAATCCCAGGGAAAAAAAATCTTTTTCATTTTCTACTTCCCTGGATCTTTTTTTTTCTTTTGGTAACTTTGCATTCTGCATTGCTTTATTTCTTGGCTTTGTGGATAATCATATATTTCTGTGGTTGGTGTCAGTTTGCATAGTTATTATTATGCATGGTTATTATTATGTCAGATACCACAAAGCAGTCTGGAAATCCTGCCCATATTCATGGGCATGTCTGGACTGTTTGACCGAGCTAGTACCTTTGAAGCTTAGAAATACTACGGCACTGACATCTCATTTATTTTCGGCCAGTACCTATTAAATAAACAACAAAACAGGAAGAAGAAAGGCAACTACGTGCTACTGTTCAGCAAATAAATCCCATCCCAAAGGCAAGAGAGACTCCCTAAAATGCTCTTGAGCTTCTTAGTTTCTTACAGTATTTCTTAGAGACTGCAATTATATCTGAAAGGTTTGGGGGAACAGAAAAAAGAGTTAGTTTACTCAGTCTAGGGAGCTGAACTTACTCTGGGCTTTCAAAGCTTCAATAGATGTCGATGGGAGAGGCATCTGAAGCAGTATTTCAGGACTGAGACCCAAGTTCACAATAGGTTCCTATTAATCCACATGGCTTACAATATGAACAGGTATACTCTTTCCAATAAAACAAAGACTTCCTGAACGTTTCCCTAAACTTAAAGCCCAACAAACCTTAGCATTTCATTTAAAGAAGGTGAAATAACGTACGTCTTTGGTTGTTTTCTGTTTAGAAAGTCTCTGTGCTTCCTGGTCCCATTTCCTTGTCCAGTCACACAAGGGTGCCTGAAATCTTAAAGAGGGACTGAAATCTTCTCCTTTTTAAGTTCTAACCTCAGTCAGTTATCAGTTGTGTTAATTACTGTATCTGTAATTGGGAGAGGAATTGCCTAAACTTCTGAGTTCATGACTTGCAAAATATGTGGTCACCTCCATTGACCTAGAAGTATCTTGACCATTGATTCTCAAGCAATTGGTCTTCAGATTGGCAGTGATCACCATTCTGAGACTTAACATCAAAATGCAGCTGCAGTCTACAGCTGCATAATACAAATATGTTTTCATATGGTAGTGGCTGTGAGAATTGCTGGGGTAAATAGTATCACAAATTAGTTAAAAGGAAAAACTAAAGAAAGTGTATATTGATACACCGATGAAATCCAGTGGAAAACTGCAGTGCAAAGGAGAAGTCATTGTAGGGAGAACTCACTGCAGGAGTAAAACCACTGCAGAACAGCTGTTAAAGGAGGCATCTGTCTTATGACAAAGAAATAGCTCACACATGAGAATAAGTGACGTGATACCAATCAACTAGTTACAGTATCAGGCCTGTACCAAGTCTCACCCATTCTAGAAGATTTCAGTGCAGAAGGTGTTACTCCTTCATTGCTGCAGAAAGCAATTCAGAAAACTGCTACCTGAGTCCATGAAAATTACGCAGCTGTATCACCTCACAGATTAGATCAATGAGTAGTGATAGTGGTATCCCTTTTCAGGAGGCAGTTGATAACTGCAGATAAAAGATCTTTAAAGGAGTTGTTTCCTATCCCAAGCCATACTAAGCATTTGTTGTTCACACCGTGTGTTTGTCAGTGTTGGTCCTGAAGGCTTTCACTGATGACTTCATAACTCCCTCATCAAATTGCTTATTCTGCTGCATGACTTCATTTATTGTTAAAATAGTAGCTTAAGTGTCATATCATGAACTGGGCTTAAACCTAGCTTAGTTAAAATTTGCAGTGACTGAGATTAAAGATGTTTTCATTTCTAAACATTATGTATATTCTGCTCTAAAAATTATTAACTTGGACTTTTTATAAAATGGAGTGCCACCGGATTGTCACTACTGTGGTCAGCTGGGCTGCTGAAAGGACAAAAGTGATGTGGTGTGGTGCCTTCAGGATGCATATGGTGTGCTGCACTATCGCTACAGTGCAAGGACAGGCTCAAACATAACTTCATTTGATTTCAGTTGGGATGAAGTGGTGTGCTTTTGTTTGTAAACAAAGAAACATAAGGTTAGCAGTCTGACTTTTAAGGCTTTTACCATTTTAGTGCAAAAGCAGTGGAACCTGTTGGGTGTCATAATATATACAACAGCAGTTAGTGGTATCAGCATGATCTGTCAGTGTGGTGTGTCCCTGCCTGCTCCAGCACTTTTAATTTTTGTTAAATAGAAATCATGGACCAATACAGACTGGAATGTATCTGGAGGATATCTGGTCCAACCTTTCCTCAAAGCAGGGCCATCTCTGGAGTTACAGTAGGTTTCCCAGTCAACTTTTAAATATTACAAGGGATGGAGATGGAGTCTCTGGGAAATCATTTCCAAGATTTGACTACGCTCATCATGAGGACTTCTTTGCTTGTATCTGATCAGAATTTCCCTTGCTGCAACTCCTCCATTGCCTCTCGTCCTTTTGCCATGTAGCTCCAGGAAGAGACTGGGTCTGCCTCTGCTGTACCCACACATTAGGTAGTGACAGATGACCGTCAGATCCTTCCTCAGCCTTCACTTCTCAAGGCTGAGTAAGTAAACCCAGCTCCTTTGGGCCCCTCTTGCACATCATGTTCAGCCGTCATGGTGGGTCACTGCTGGACTTGCTCCAGTTAGTCAGTGTCTTTATGGTACCAGGGAGCCCCAAACTGGACACAGAACTGTACTAGTATTTCTGTATTGATACGTAACAGTAGGAGGCCTATAATTTGTAATGGAATTGGAGGTATAAAAAGTTATCGATAAAACTTGATCTTTTCTTAGTGTTATTAGAGTATCCCTCAGACCCGTATTGAAGTGTAATGCTGCAGTATGCAGCTGTGCATCATGGTTTTATTTAGCATGCAGAAGTAAAAGGTAGACGCTGCACATCCTGCCCAGCCTTTATGAGAGGCTGGGAGATGTGCAGTCTCTAGTTTGACCAACATAGAGAAGAAAATTTCTAAACTAGATGCATTTTCCATTTTGTATGTATTTGTTTAATTGCCTGCTAAGCAAAGCCCTTTAATACATACAAACAAATCAGCTTAAAAGCAAGAGGGTTCACTTCAAATTAGCCTAATTATCAGGCTACCGCATCAGCAACGGTGGCTTGAAAAGGTACAGTAAGTGGATAAGACAGCAGGTGAGCGTATTTTGGTTTTTGCCTTGTTAAGTGGCTGATGTGAACTCCTCTCTGAACATCGGGGTGGGTCGGAATGGGGTGTACTAGTTCATCTTGACACAAACAAGAGATCTTTCCATTCCAGTACCTTTGAACTCAGAAGGTTTGTTGATACTAAAAACACCTAGTGTTTGGTTGCTCGATCATTATAAATCCACTGATATTCTGAAGCTCTACCATTCATAGGTCAGTCCACCTAAATTATCTTTATCATCTTAATAAGATGCCAGGATACTTGTTTGGTGTTTAAAAAGCTATCCAAGTAATGGCATGGAAATCTTGGGAATATAATTCTAGTGTCAGTCACTCAGCTATGCTCAGAGAGCGGAATAAATCTTGTTTTACAAACAGATGCTTCTCACTTTCCCTTAATGCTTCTCACTTCCCCTTCACGTTTCAGAATACAGCAACTTAGCTCTAAACAGCAATACATAAGAGAGTATTTAGCTCAGTCAAGTTTTAGAACGTTTGTTTCTTCTTAAAAGCATAATTTGGGTAATCTTTTTTTTTTAATGCAGGCCAGTTGCTTCATGCTACTGAGACAGAAGAGGCAAAGATTTGATAATGCTGTCATTTTGGAAGTGCACACAGTGGCTGTATGAGGGCAGCTTCATTACATACAACCAGTTATGCAGTTCTCATTACACAGTTGAGGTGCAGATTGGAGTGCCAGCCAGCCCTACAGCAAAATACGACATAGTGCAAAGGAGTTCTGTTGTAAAATAGTACATTAGGAATTTTATTTTTGTCTACTTTGTCCTTCATCCCTCCGAGAGGTTCATTAGTCTCCAGTGAAAGATGCAGTTTGATTCTTGCCTTTTAAAGAACTATGTCAAGGGGATAATCTAGCCACTTTTCAGGCAGACACTTGAACACCTGTTTCTCCTTCATTTATCTGCCAAAGAATATTAGTTCAGGATAACACCTACTGATTTTATGTACTACTGCTATGTTTTTTTTACCTCATAGTAATAAAGGTGAATACCATAAGTGGCTTTTCTATAGGCCTTAAGCAAAATTATATGTAACAAAATCATAAGATGCATGGGTTGTATGATAATTTTACTTTAACATTAAGCTAAATTTAAGGTGCCATCACATGTAACTGTCATGATTCTTCACAGTGTATTCATCTGAAATGTACACCACCCCCATATTCTGTGAGCCTGCTCTTTACAGTGGCAAATTCAAATATCTTGTACTTAACTAGTTTCAAGTAACCTTGCAATATTTGCAGATTATCAATGTCATCTTTTCCTGCTGCTTATTCCTCATTTGCAATTATAATCCATGATATTTCAGCCATCTCCACAGCAACTAATTATGATGGCGGAAATAGACTGACATCTATTGCTATTATGCAACAGAAATAAGTGAACTTTCACAAAAATAAATCATCCAAGTCTTACTGATGTAAAAAAAGACCAGGATAAAGTTGGAACAGAAGAATATTTAGGTAGATTTAATCATTAAATTGTGTTATTTCTTCACTTACATCTGAATTTTGAAGCTACTTCATGAATATTTTAATTAATGTATTTATAACAACATAGTGGCATTTTGATAATCTTCAGAAAACTATTTCAAGGTAGTGTCAACTTTCATCAAATTTGTAACTGTACATGGAGCAGTGATTTGCAGCCTCTCTGTGGTTTTTCTGTGAAGCATTAGTCACAATCTGCAGAACAGCTCGACTTTATTCTCTTTGTTAAAAAAACATCTACAGTCAGGTCATTACCTGGCACTGGGCAGAATTTCAGATTTCAGGTTCGCATTCCATTGGCACTTCACGTATTGCGCTGTCAGAAAGCAGTCAATAATAATTAAGATTTATCCAACGTGAAATATAGCACACACTCTTGTATTTCCTAGATCTGAAAGAAAAAAGTAAAAAAAAAAAAGCTAGCTTTCTCTGGAATTAATGAATGAAAAATCCTGAAGCCCATGATGAAAAAGTGTTCTAAGCCTGGATGCCACACTGGCTAGTAAGCTGCTTTTGCAACCAGCCCTACACAGGCAATGAAACTTCAACCCATTTTTGTAATTCTAGATACCAATATGTTGAACTCTGTATTACTTAACAGGTCAGATTTAATCACACAAGAAAAATCCGCTGACATGCATGGTAAGGTAAAGGAGATAAAATTCAAGTTCCTTTCAAAGGCAAATTAGATGCCTTTGCACATTTCCCAACAATTAGATAATTGAATACAGTGTATAGTTTTGTGAGGGTGTTTTCTCCTGATTCATTAAACACATTGTTTAAAGATAAATACACTCAAGGACAGACATAGTAGATCAAACTGAAGTCTGTGTAGCGCGGTATCTTTTCCTGTAGTCAACAGTTATGTTTAGTAAAAGCATGTGCAAGAAGCAGGGTAAGTATGTATTTCTCTGTCCCCTCACATAATAATTCAGATCCCAGCACTCAGAAATTCATAAGCCAAAAGCTGCATCCAAATTAAGGAGCCATGTGTGGATTTATCCTCCATTGCTTTGTGTCGTTTGAACCCAATTACACTTTTGGCCTTAATAGATCTCTCTTGCGGTTAATTCCTCAATGAAAAAAGACATTGTACACAAAAGCACCTCTCTTTCTGAGATGCACCCAGCTCATTTTGTTGGGTGCTCCTTGTTTTTTGCATTTTATAAATGAGTGAATGACTATTCATGGTGTTAGAGACCTCTGCTGCATTCCCCGTCGGTTGCCCATTTCCCAGGGTGAAGACTTCTGTTTTGCAGCTTGCTGTAATGGTGTTTGCTCTAGCGTGGCCTGTGGTGCCGAGGGCAGATGATGCAGACTGACTCGCACCTCTCTATGTTGTTATGGCTCCAGATCTGGAGCAATGGGTCATGACCACGCTGCATGAGAGCAGGAGCTCACACTGCTGCCAAAGGCCACCCCCCATGCATTCAGAAGGCAAAAGCCCTTCTGGCATGAGTTTAGCCTCATCTCTGGGTCCGGAAGAGCACAAGTGCTGTGGGGATGCTTTGAAGGGCTACGCCAGGCCAAGAGAGCCCTGTCTGGTGCAGCTCCCACCAGAGGGTATGTAGAACATGTGTGCTGATCTTGGCTATCCTGTTTTGTGCCTTGATTTTCCTTCAAGGGAACTATCTGGTTCATGCAGAGCACAACCTAGGTGACAGTTACCATGTATTCTTGTGAATATCAGGGGTCCAGGACCGTGGTATAAAAGAAGACATTACAAAAAAATGCAGTTTTCACTATTACTCTTTACTCCTGTACAAGATACCCCATCCCTTTAATCGTTCTTTTTCCATTTTTCCATAACTTTTTTAGTTCTGCTGTATCTTTTGGATCTTTTGGAGATGGATAACCAGACTTGCGTTAGCTGTAGACTAGTACACTAGCACAAAGGTGCTGTAGGTCCTAGTAATTCCTAATTTCTGTTTCCTTTTTTACTGCCCCAAGCATTAAGATTATGTTTTCAGAGAATTCTCTGCAGAGTTTCCAAGCACTGTCTTCTGAGTGGGAATGACTAATTTAGCTGTTACTAAGTGTGTCTAGTTAGGGCTGCCTTTTCCCAAATGTCTTTTTTGCTCTTATCAATGTTGAGTATCGTCACACGGTATTTAGTATCATAAGATCTTCTGTAGCTCTTTGCAGTCAGCCTTAGTTTTGACAGCAATCAACAAATTTTGTCATCTCCCTATTGCCAGCCTTTCTAGAATGTGTCTTTGTGAAGAAGAGAGCAGGTCGTACCACATCCCTCTGTTTTATGTATGGGGCATTCCCCCTTGCTTTCTACATGTTATTAATCCACTAGAGGATGCTCACTTTTATCTCATGCAATTTTAATTCTTTCAATGATCTTAACATAGGGGTTTTGGAACTCCGAAGGCACTAACATGGAAGAGAGCATCTTCATTCATTGACTTCTATGAACTTCCCACCTCAAACCCAGGATGATTATTCTCCCATCTCTCTTCTGTTCTAGGTCTCCTATTTCTAGCTCTATTCTATATAGCTGTTCCTAGACTGGTGGTATGGAAACCAGGCTTACTGGTCTGTAATTCCCAGGTGACTTTTGGACTCTTAAAAATAGCAACCTTCTATTTGCCACCTCCCACTTTTCTATCTTGTCTAGGTTATATGCCATGCTTACTAGGTCATATTTGATTTCCTGAGGAACTCTGGGAAGAAAACTGCCTGGTCTTGGCAGTTTACTACTCTTCATTTTATTGATTTCTTTAAAAAGCTCTCCAAGTGACACTTCACTTAGAAAGACTTCCACAGCTCCTTGTAAAGAAGTTTCACTCTGTGGTTCTGCTGAAGCTCTTCAGGATTAGCACTGCTGTGAAAAATATTTGGCTTGTTTATCGTGGCCTTTATCCTTCTGGACCATTGCTTTTAACCTTAGATCATCTATGAATCTACCAATTTTCTGTTCGGTTTTCTACGTGTTTAACAGATAAATTTTATTAAGTTCTGGACAGTAGGGACACTTACACTGGAATACTCTGAGATATCAGACTGCCATTATACCTTTATTTTATACAATATGATCTACATTTATAACGTGATTACACCGTAAGAAATGTCTAGGCTATTATCGTATCTCCTTCACTTCACTGTCCTTCCTGCCTATTCTTTTCCAAATTTGCTTCTTATATCAGCACTTCAGTTCAAAACTGTTACTGTCTAAAGGTGTTTGGTATCTTCAACTCTGTCTCCCCATCCCAGACAAGCATCATAACTATGTTTTTGCACACAAAAAAGCACTAAGATAACATATAATACTCAGTGTAAAAACACCTTATTTTCTCAGATAACTTCAGCACTTGCTGGAGAGGAGCATAAAACCATTTTGTCATTGGTGGATTTTTCTAAAAATAGCTCCTATTGAAATAATGGAATAATTCATACTACAAAGCGGGGTGGTGCGTGCCAAATTCTCATTAAGCTATTCTGCATTCATGTTACTGTAACTGAGATCCCAGTCTCATCCTTTTTCAGTCTGTTGATTCCAAAGGACTGCCATGCATATTGGAAAGTTTCCCTCCATCTGGGAAAGTTATCTTTTCAGCCAAAAAAAAAGCAAAAAGTCAGACCGAGACTCTAAATGCGTAAAACATACTGAAATTGTACATGTGTGGCTTTAGCGTACCTTGAACTATTACCAGCTTCCAAACCAGAAAGTAGACTGCACTATTTTGGGTGATATAAGACAATGGTGTTAAAGACACTTTTGGGTTTTTTCAGCATTAAGTCTATTATGTACCAACCAGTTAGTGCCGTTGCACAAGCTGGAAATATCATCCAAAGGTAATTGCTGGATGATGTGACAGCTGCAATTCAGGAATCTTCTTATTTTGGAGGAAGTGTCTGTTGCTTTGTGATTCAGTCATTTCTATAATCAAGTATTAAATGAATGATTTCCTGTTTGGCTTCTAACAGAGGTCTGTGTTGAAGGGTTGATGCCAGTTCATTCTAATAGCAAATGCATTTTTAATTTGTGTGTGCTTAGTTGAGGTTTTCTGGGTGTACAAAAGTAGTGATGGTTTCCAAGAAGTATTTGAAATCTTAATACCTTCTGTCTCAAAAAGGTGCTAAGCCAACTTCAGATTTAAGTAGGTATTTCTTAGTTGCAAGCTATGCTTTGTAGCATCTATTTTAAATAGGTGTACATGTGGTCACAGATACACAATTATTCATCTGCTTTGTGTGTCTATTTGGGAGGCTGCTGTGTACTAATTATTCCAGTATAAGTGGAAGAACTGTTTCCTAAACTGTAATTTACTACAAGTGTTGTATGTGTAAATACACACTTTGGGTAATGTGCAGGTATTTTTTAAGTTATCCCAAATCCCTATCTGGTGAAATAGAAGCATCCAGCAGATCAAGCTTTCTTCACTGTAGCCAAAGTAAGATTTTGTTAGGCAGTAATGCACTGTTTTTACACATTGGCTGTGGGTATCAGGCGGTATGTGTTCTTAAAGTTACAGCTGTAAGGTAAACTCAAGCTGTAAAACGATCTACACAGCAGTTTGCTGTTACTATAGAAAGAGGTGTGCTGTTTGTCTTCCCGAGTACAGCACGCTCTTCTATCGGCAGGGGGGGCCTGGCAAACAAGGGGACCAAATACTGGCCAGTAGTTTGGTTGTCATCTCCTGGTGGTCTGTCCAAGCATTCCTTCTCCCTTCTTATCATCAGCCTGCCATTGTTTTGCTTCTGTCTTGGTATTTCCCCCCCTCTTTCTGTCCCAGGAAAACTGACTCCTTCACTCTCTAAAAGTTGCACTGGAGAATCCAGTTTCCCAACATCTGCTAGACTTGTTTCTGTAAACTGTGCTCTGTATTTTGCCGTCTGGATGTGTTGTCTGATGAGGAGCAAATCCAAAAGCAGCAGCTTGCCTGGTTATTTATATCTCATGTGTAAACTCTATTCTGGAGAGAATTCTGTTCCGCTGCAGAGAGTCGCATGAGTTGTTATCTTATTCTAGCGATGCCCACCATGCAGATGCTTTGGTTTTTGCTTTGAAGAAGGTCCCTTGAACTATTATGTAGCAGAACATTGCAAATAGACATTTCCGCCATTACAGATGACACTGCAGGTCCCTACTGCAGTATCTTCTGTCTGGGTACCATCTTCTCAGGGTAAGGGAAACACACTGCAGATATCTCACCCAGCTCTTCACTACTTTGCTTTTAGCATAGTTGTTTTGTTGTACATCCAGAAATCTGAGACTGCAAGCTGCCTAACACAAGTTGAGTCACTTATAAAAAGCGACCATTCTTTGGGATGTACAGCTGCTGATGATGTTCCTACATACTTCTTTTTTCATAGTAATTTCAGATGGCATCACTCATCTGGCAACAAATGCTTGATGAATAGAACCCATACTCTTAGTGTTTCTTTGACACTGCCACTTCTGCATGTTGCAAGGGAGAAGCCTGTAGGAGAAACCATCGTTTCATCTGCTAGTGGTCTGTCCGAAAACATGAATGGATCTCCTATCATAAGGATTGTGTCAGCTGCCTTCTACTAGCACTTAGGACGTAGCTTCATTGCACTAAGAACTGTGGTGGTACTAGCTATGCTCAATTTATCTTTAATCTAGCTACTTGGGGTGCTGGTAGCAGTATGGACTTCAGCATGGGCTGTTCAAGCCTGCCAGGTTTCTTACTTGGATGAAAGCCTTCAAATAAGTCAGTACCACCCCCTCATTACTGTTTCTGATGCCTAAATTATATATATTCAGAATGCCCAGGGTATGGCTTTCTGTGCTGCAATCACTGTAATTGCAGAGCAGGTGTACTCTAAGATATGCTATGTTACCTTGTTGCAAATTTCTTTAATGAAGCTGCAGAGCCTCATTTTTCATTAAGTTGTGGAAAGCAATACCTGTTCGTGGCTCAGCGTTCCAGTTCTTGGCCTAATATTACCTAAGAATTCATGAAAATGCTGTGCTGCAGTTCAGAGGGAAGAACTGGAAGGATGTATTTTCTTCATTTTTTCAATATTCTGGTCAGCTTTCTGAATTTCTCCCTAATCTGCTTTACAATACTTCTCCAGTGTGACAAGAGAAGCAATTATGTAGAAAGGGGATGAAAATGCGAGCCTTTCCAAAATACTATTGATAGACTATCACAGCTCATTGACACGGTGGAGTTCTGTTTTGCTGTTTATTGGCTGGGCAGTTGAGAGTGGTAACATTTTTCTTAAGGGTGTCTACAGCCTTGTTTTCTTTTCACTTCCATTTTCTTTTATTTTTTCCAAACACAGACCTTTTCATAGAATCATAGAATCATAGAATCATTAAGGTTGGAAGAGACCTCCAAGATCATCGAGTCCAACCGTCAAGCTACAGCCTCCTTTCAGGTAGTTGTAGAGAGCAATGAGGTCTCCCCTCAGCCTCCTTTTCTCCAGGCTAAACAACCCCAGCTCCCTCAGCCGCTCCTCATAAGACTTGTTCTCCAGACCCCTCACCAGCCTCGTTGCCCTTCTCTGGACAAAAGATGATATTTTGTTGTATTTGTCAAGATTTCTTGGTTTATCTCCTGTTTTCATGTACTCATCTTCTGCCAGGCTTGCTCTGCTTGGCCTGTGAAATCCATTATGTTGGGTTTCTTTGGATCTAGCTTGAAATTTAGTTCT
>NW_008825071.1:5898028-5903330 GCF_000699105.1 Pygoscelis adeliae
TTCTTTGATTGATTTTTTTTCAGTCCTTCTATATGAAAAAATTACAGTCCATCTGCTCTTGGATTAGATTGCTGATTTCTTTAGTTCAGTTCCTCTTGTTAATTATGGTAGAGTTGTTCAGATTTTATTTCTCTGACTTGCCTTGCGTTTGCTGAATTCTTGGCTGTATGCTGCATTTCTGAATTGTGTTACTGTATCGTGATCTTCTTTGCTTAACATTGTTTGCAGTATTTTGATCAGCCCCTGCAATTCTATGTTTACAGATTTGACCTTGCATCCATTTTCCTCCTGAGTCTGTCCTCTGGCAGTTTACATAGTAACATTCAGTATAGATCTAGAGTTTTCTTAAGGCTGATTTCAGCTTCTTCCCCAGTTTTACTTTCTTTCACTAGATTCCTTCAGTAAGGAAGAGAGAATTCAATTTTTACCCATAGTTACCAGTTATGGCAACTGTTACACCTCTCAAACCCTTCTGGTTAGTAACTAGGGATTTGAGGTTTGATGCTGCATTCTCAAAGGAATGTGGATATTTTAACTGGGTAATTTCAAAGGCTAGCCTGTTGCAAATGAAGATTTACAATGCTCCTAGTCTAGTGCTTCTTACTGGAGATGGACCGGTGTCCTGAGTTGATCTGAATTTGACTGGAAACAAGATGCCCTAATATCATCTTCTCTGTGTTTTAAGTAGTCATAATCTAAAATAAATCCAGTTGGACTTACAAGACTGGAAATAAAATAAATTTAATAGAGTTTGGTTTTTATTTTGGCCTCTTTTTCCTATTATTTTATTTGTCTTAATTATAGATTAACAAATTTTAAGTCTAGAAGGATCATTTCTTAGCCTAGCGTGTTGGCCACTGGCCGCAGAACAGTTGCTGTTAATGCTTTGCTACTGATGTGGGAGGTGATGAGCCAAGCTGTTTCAACTTGGCTGTACCTCACTTTTCCACCTCTGTAATGATACTGGTTTGCTTCTAGAGTGTTTTGAGTTACTCCTCCAGTGTGACATCAATGCTGGGTATTGTTCCTGTTTTATTAGTTTGTCTTGTAGCACATGCTACAGAGGTTTTCCAAATGATTCATGTACTGAAAGGGATTTATTTGGTCAACTACTGTGGTGGCACATGATTTGGAGAGGTATTTGCAATATTTTTTTTTAAATGAGTCTAACTTTTAATACCCCCACATCTTTTCCCTGCTGATGTCCACTTATTTTGTAATCTCATAGAATAGGAGTGCTAGGCTACAGTCAGAACGGGAAATGTCATGGGCAGACATCACAGACAAAAAGGGGCTCCTAGTCCTTTCTAGGTAGTAATCCTTATGCGTCAGATTTTGCAGATGGTACTGTTACAGGAAAACCCAGGCTGAGATTAGGGAGACCCAAAACTTCTGTAAGGAACTTTAAATCTCAAAGATTCTAAAAACCTGTTGGAATATTTTTTCTTCTCTCAGGCTTCAAGAGACTTATAAGTGTTTGAAGTCAAGCAAAATCCATATTTAGCACGAGCAAAGCAAAACAGTTATTTCAACCAAGCTATGTTTTGGCATTGGTCAAACCCCAAGCTCACAGCAGCGATGCTGGATGTCATGCCACAGCTATTGAAACAACCCCCAAATTAACAGAGCTCTGTGTAAGATGACACGTTTTCCTCAGCTCTGTCTGAGACTTTCATCTGCAGTAGCATTCCTTTTTTTAAAACTACCCTCTTCAGTCAATTTTGATTTCAGGAGTGGATTCAGCCCTAATTTTATGCATCTTTTTCTCAGCTACTCATCCTTAGCTTCCTTTACGGTCAGTAAAGACTAATAGGTATTTCCAAGGTGCAGTTCAGACTGTTTTAGATGCTTACATTAATTAGGCTGAGGTCAATCATGCCCGAGACTTGCTCTTAATATATAAGGAGGCCAGCTCAGAGGCAGAAGTCCACACCGTAAAAATTTTTATCAGATGAATCGTGCTCCATTTGATTATCAAGAAAGTCTACATAGTTGGAAGAATTTCAAGATGATGTAACACGTTTTGATACATAATCCATGACATCTGAAAATCTCTCCTTCCTTACAAGTCTAAAGAAAATATTGATGGTTGTTTATCTTAACACTGTGCAAAGCAATTGGTTTACTTGTTTCTAATTATTCAGATCTGAATTATTAGCAAAGCAAATTTCTGCCTATTGAATCCAAATATAATTGATGCACCAGAAAGCTTCTGCTCTAAGCTCCATTCCTATGCGACCTTTGCTTCCTAAAATCATCATGAAAATTATAGTGGCCTTTGAAAGGCAGAATTCATGCAAAGCAACCCCCAGTGCTTTTTAAGACAAAGGCCAAGGGCAACCTCAGAAAAAAGCAAGGTTAAGATTCAACTGGCTGGCACAGACTGGGGTTTAGTTTCGGTTGTCAGAGAAGAAAGGGCAGGACTTGTTTATTTAGTCCGCCCCTTGGTTTAAGCAGCAACATGACAAGTTATGCAAAGGGGACAGGTTTATTCTCATATAGATGCAGGTTGGAAGAGTTCATCTGAGATGTTTTGGTCTTGGAAGAAAGGATGAGAGGGACCGAAAGGTTACGCGTCCTGACTACATAAACGCCTCTTTGGCTGGTTAATGGAGCAGCAGAAGCGCTTGGCACAGAGGCAGCGGTGAGCTTCACCTTCTCAGCTGGAGGAGCAGCCCACAGTCACTGCCATCACGGAGCGCAATGGCTTATTAAAGGAATAAAGACAACACTGTACTTGATTTCCAGAACGGAGGGGCAGGAAATCCTCCTGACCCTGTCATGGCTTTACTGATCTTAATGGGTCTGCCACAGAGAAAAGCTCTGCTTGAACAGTGGAGGGGTGCTGCTCCTGAGGGACGAGTTCAAAAACGCCAGCTGACAAATATTAATAAAAACATTTCCCACTGTTTCTTCATCAGAGCTTAAAAGAAACAGCATACTGCAGAGCATACTGGCAAAATCTGTACACTTATACTATAAAATACACATATGCTCATTTCTGTAAACTAGTAACTGAGAGTTTCTTGGAGAATGGATGACCTTCTTAAGAAAACCAGTTTCTGGCATAAATAGACCCCATGAAGAGGGCTTAATGCTTATTTCTAATCTCCTGGAAGATTGTACAAATGAACAAAATGAGGTTGATCACCAAGGAAAATCACCAATTAAGTAATACATCTTTTGTTAAATATTAATTATATTTAACTTTTCCCCATCACAGAATTTACAAGGTTCTCATGAGTCAAGAATTAATTTGGAGGTTTTTATTTATCCTCTGCTGTGAATGGATCACTTTTCAGTGGAGGGTGAATGAATTTATTCTGTATCAGCTTTCCGCTTGAAAAGAAAATCCTTCCTAAAAGAACAGGCAATCTTTGCCAGAGAAATCCAGACCGAGTGAGACCGAGTGAAACATTTCATTGTTCGGGCTGTTAGATCCTAATGAGTTCTGCATCTAAGCACTTGTGATTTTTTTTCCACCTGATCCGGCAGTAGCATAGCAGTTTATGCACTTAAATGTACGAGACTTGTTTGGGAGGAAGATTTGTATTAAAGGAAGGCAGCATGTTCCATAGTTTTAGTATAACATCTGTTATTATCATTCAGTGCTGCTCTTAGCCCAGCATGCCCTTCCTCTAAATATCTTATTAATTAAACTGGCTTAGCAGGAAAATAATTAATACTTTAAGTCCTGTACCTACTTAGAAAGGATTTGGAAACTGAAAAAATTGTTTTAGTTTGAGCTTCAAACCGGAGAGGTTTTTTTTTCATTCTTGAGCAGAAGCGGATTACAACTAAAAGGGAATATCTGAAAAACTTATGTCTCCCAAAAATATATTCTATCTTTGAAATTCTGCTAGACTGCAAAAATAGTCCATGACTTTGAGAAGTCTTGGTCAATACTTGAGTGTCTTGCCCAGCAATTGTTTTGGGAAAGGCACTTCTGCGCTTCTTCAAAATGTCCTGCTAGCCCTCTATAGCAGTCGGTCCCCCGAAAGCCTGAACTCCAGTCCACAAAATTACCGTGTTTCTTACCACTACTTAATAATGTGATGGGACTTCCTAGCCATGAAGTCAGTAGTAACGCTGCTACCTTGCATAGCTGGCTGTTGAATAAGCAGGAGGGTGAGATGGTGAACCCAGGTGGGTGCCAGTGAATTTGTATGTAAAATGTGGATCTGTTACTTAGCTATTTAAGGTAAAGTACAGAAATAGCAGTATTTGCCCATGTCTTTGTTTTGTGAGCAGTGCTGCTGTCTATATGCAGAAACTGCTGCTTTGCTGCTGTTTCACCCAACTTGATTTCCCACTGAAGAACAAGCTCAGACAGACTGGGTGCTGTTTGCTGCTTACACTAACAGAAAATTACACTTTCCCAGACCTATTGGAAAAGGTGTTGGGTGCCACCAAAATGCTCTTTAAAGTCAGTCAGGGTTTTAACAATTTTGTTGGTGGGAGAAAGCTCAGGAGTTACCTGTAGCTTGTTTTGGCTTTTTTTGGAGGGGCTGAGGGCAGCTATTCTTAAGGAGGATGAGGAAAAAGCTTTAAATACCGTGCCAGAACAAGGCCCCTCCAGTGCAGGGAAAAGGCAGGTTGGGGAGCAGTCTGCAACGTGACTCCACAGTCTGATTGTTGGGTATTTCTTTTCAAAAACATATTAGAAACTTAGAAATCAAAGCTTCATTCAAAGTCAGTGAGGTGCCTAAAGCACTTCTTCAAATGAAGAGCCGCCCACTGTGGGAGAACATCAGGTTCAAGACCATCTAAGGCACCTGAAGGTGCACAAGTCCATGGGACCCAATGAGATCCATCCACGGGTCCTGAAGGAACTGGCGGATGAAGTTGCTAAGCCACTATCCATCGTATTTGAGAAGTCGTGGCAGTCCGGTGAAGTTCCCACTGACTAGAAAATGGGAAACATAACCCGCATTTTTAAAAAGGGAAAGAAGGAAGACCCAGGGAACTACAGGCCAGTCAGTCTCACCTCTGTGCCTGGGAAGATCATGGAACAGATCCTCCTGGAAGCTATGCTAAGGCACGTGGAGGACAGGGAGGTGATTCGAGACAGCCAGCATGGCTTCACCAAGGACAAGTCCTGCCTGACTAACCTATGGCCTTCTATGAGGGAGTGACTACATCCGTGGACACAGGAAGGGCTACACGTGTCTTCTATCTGGAGCTCTGTAAGGCCTTTGACACAGTCCCCCACAACATCCTTCTCTCTAAACTGGAGAGGTATGGATTTGATGGGTGGACTGTCCGGTGGGTGAGGAATTGGTTAGATGGTCGCATCCAGAGG